>NC_062222.1:105249338-105566005 GCF_902686445.1 Sciurus carolinensis | reverse complement strand
CAGCATGTCTTGATTTTCTTCAGTCTTCAATCTTTGTTCATTCATTCTCAATGACATCTTGAACAAAAATCGAAGCAGATGGCTTTATACCATGTGACTTCAAAAGATGCAATAAAGCTGCAGTAATCAAAACAGCATGGTATTGGCATTTAAAACAGATGCATAGACCAATGGAATAAAATACAGGGGCTAGAAGTAAACTCACCTATCTGTAGTCAGCTAACTTTCAACAAAGGCACTAAGAGCACACATTTATCTTTTCAATAAATCATGCTGGTAAAATTACATATCTACATGCTGGAGAATGAAACTGGACAACTATTTCTCACAAGTCACAACAGTCAAATCAAAGGGACTAAATATTTCAATTTAAGACCTGAAACTAAACTACCAGAAAAAAATGTAAGAGAAATACTTCAAGACTTTGGAATGGGCAAGGTGTTTTTTTGGAAAGACCCAAAAGCACCGGAAACAAAAGCATTTAGACAAATTGGATAGCAATCAGACTAAAAATCTCAGAACAGCAAACAAAACAATAAGCAGAGTGAAGAGACAACCTACTAACTGGGAGAAAATATTTCCAAACTATGTATCTGTTACGATTTAGATATGAGGTATCCCTCTGAAACTCATGTGTGAGACAATGTAGAAATGTTCAGAGGTGATACAATTAGATGATTAGAGCTGCAACCTAATCAGCAAAGTGATTCATTTGATAGATTAATAATTTGAAAGTACTATTGTAATGGGTGGTGACTACAGGTGGGTGGGATGTAGTAGAGGAAGTGGGTCACTGGAGGCTTGCATTTAGGGTTTCTATTTTGACTCTGGTGAGCAGAGCTCTCTCTACTTCCTGGCTATTGAACTAAGTAGCTTTCTTCTACCACACACTTGTGCCATGAAGTTCTGCCTTTCTGGAGCCCAGAGTTATGGAGTCAGCAGACATGGACTGCAACTCAGAAACTGTGAGCTAACAATAAACTCTTTTTCCTTTAGTTGTTCTTGTCAGATCTTTTAGTTACAGTAATGAAAAGCTGATTAAACAGTATCTGAAAAGAGCTTCATATATGTAATACATAAGGAACTCCAAAAACTATGTAACAATAGCAACAAAACCAAATGACCTGATTTAAAAATGTGCAATAGACTTAGAAAAATATTTCTCAAAAGAAGATATACAAATATCCTTCTTCACTAATCATCAGGGAAATGCAAATCAAATCCACAATGAGACATTACCTGAACCCAGTAAGAATGGTTATATTAAAAAGAATAAAGATAATAAGTGCTGGCAAATATATAAAGAGAAGGAAAACCTTGAATACTATTGGTAGTAATGTAAATTAGCACATACATTATGAAAAACAGTATGGAGTTTCCTTAAAAATTAAAAATCGAACTACTATGTGATCCAGTAATCCCTCTTCTGGGAGTATATCCATGGAAATTAAATCAGTATGAGGAAGAAACATATCCACTTTCACGTTCACTGTAACACTACTAACACTGACCATAGGATGGAAGTAACCTAAGTGTCCATCATCAAGTGAACGGATCAAGAATGAAGATGAGGTATACATGCACAAACAATATTATTCAGTCACAAAGAGGATGAAATCCTGTCATTTGTGACAACATGGTTAGAACTGTAGACAACTATGAGAAGTGTAATAAGCCAGGAACAGAAAGACAAGTACCTCATGATCGTGTTCACTCGTGCAACCTAAAAATGTAGGTGTCAGGGAGTCGAGAGTAGACCGGTGGTCACCAGAGGCTGTGAGGAGAGGTGGGAGTATGGGGAAAGCTTGATTGATGGGTCCTGAGTTATAGTTAGTTAGGTGCAACAAGTCCCAGTGTGCTATTGCACAGTAGGGAGACTACAAATAATGATCATGATGGTATATTTCAAAAACCCAGAAGAAAGAAAACACATGATAATATATTGTGAATTTGATTTCACCAAAAAGAAATGATAAATGTTTGAGGTGACAGGTATGTTTAATCTGATTGAACATCACATGTATATCAGATATATGTTATATGTAATATACATGTATTCATACACTGAAGCAGTATATATATATACCTATATCAAAATATCACATGGCAACATACATGTACAATTTTATGTTTCATGAATCAGGTTGTAAGGGTAATCTGAATTGTCTATTTGATTGGATTAAGATTTAGAGGCTTCTGGGTGTGTCTAAAATGTTTGGCATGTGGAATAGTGAAGTGAAGTGGAGACTTTCCCTAAGTGTGGACAGCATTATCCAGTAGTTTGGAGGTTTAGATGGAATAAAAGTTGGAAGAACAAGGAAGAAACAGTAGATGCATGCTTGATTCTCCTTGAACGGGGTCTTGATTGCTGTTGTGATTACCTGAGGACATCAGACTCCATCTCTTTCACCCTTACAAATAGGACTCTGCCAATGATTGTCCAGGGAGTTGCCAGAACCCTCTGTCCTGAACTGGGGAGTATCATTGATCTCTCTAGTTCTGAGACTTTAGCTTCTTGTACTGCACAACTACTGTTTCCTCCTGCTCTCCATCCTGCAAATAGCCATTGTGGACTATCCAGTTTTTGATAGTGAAAGCCAATATTACAAATCTCATTTTTATACTCAGATCCGGTTGGTTCTGTTCCTCTAGAGAACACTGACTAATAACACAGGTAAAAAGAAATTTAAATTAAAAAAAGAAAACAAGGTTATCAGAAAGTTCTGCAAATGCAGTTCCGTGTGTTGATGTCAGATCATGGAAAAGCTGCAAGCAATCTGAGCACAAGCACACAAATGACCAGCATGCTTCCTTGTTTCTCTATCAGTTTTGTTCTCTGATCTTTGCTGCCCAGATCTGGGGTCCTGAAGATCTGTACCCTTGCCTTTCAGTTTCCAGTGTGTCTTTCATGATGGAAAATTGAGGATCTAGAAGCAAGGCAGCTGTGGGTAACTATTTCCCTAACTCCCACTATGCCAACCACAGTGGCAGGCCTATAGTTGACACTTTTTGTCATGACTCTGGATCTCACTGAGACCTACTAAAATCATTCCCCCATTTGCCACTTTGGACCTAGAGAAGGTAACAGTTCCTTTCTTTTACTAGTTCCAATGTCCTTCATCATCTCTTTTTTGTTTTCTTTCTTATTTCCATGCTAATATGTCTGCAAATAACCTCTTCATTAAATCAACTTATGTAAACCCTTTGAATGAGCAATCTATTTTCTGCCAAGTCCATGTTTGTTAAATTGAGCAAATGAGATTTGTCTTTATCACCACTAGAATAATTCAACATGATAGCAGGACAATTGTCATTTCCACATTTGGACTTGCCTATCTCTTGGCAGTCAGACTTATTTACCAATACATTGGAAATAGAACACTCTCATTACAGATAATTACTTGTGCAACTTAATCTTAAATTCACACACAAATATGAGCATTGAAATCAAGTGACATTGCTTAGTTGTAAACTAGGGTAACCTCGGAGAGTTCCAAAGTTAAGGTTGCCAAGGATATTCTATTTTGAAAAAATTGCTTCATGCAGTCTTGTTGAGAACCACTGGAACTGTTCTGTGGATACTCTGAGCAAGTTATGTATAATTTGTGGTTAGGCAGACACATAGGTGATTTCTAGAGCAGGTGCATCATATTGCTAGTCAAGACAGCTTTTTTTATGTCAATTTATCAAAAAAAAACTCCATAATTTCTTGTGATTGGTTACAGCCACAGAGGGAGCAGTTTAAACATATTTGTAGGCAAAAACGAATATCCTTTGGTTTGGGTAGACTTAGTCCTACCAGTGATTCTGACCGTAAAGCCAAACTAGCAGGAGAGTACTCAGAGGACATGGTAGACGAGCTACTTAATAATCAGAATTATTTCAATATTTTAGGAACCAGTATGATCATTTGTTCAAAGATTTCAGTTTGAGAACCTTTGCTTTGTGTGCTATGATTAATCTGCTCTTTTTCTGTGTTTGCTATACCAACAGGGCCTTCTCTGATCTGATGGTGAGGGATGAAACCATCAGTTCAATGTGACCAACCCTTCATTTCTGTGACCTTTCCCTTTATCATCCTGTTTAATTACAACGGAAACATTGTTTTGAAAAATTATTTCTGTAATCCATAAACTTAAGTTGTCTTGAGGTTAAAAAAACAGAGTTGTCTACTTTCTTGAAAAACATGTTATTGATCTTTTAATGAAATTATAAGTAAAGGAAAGTGTTGGTATTCGACCCTGCTCCAAATCAATCCTTGTGCTGCGCCTGCTCCTCAAAACGTTTGCAGTTTCTCTTGCTCTCTTGCACTAGTAGGGGCTGTTTGTTGGTAGAGGCCCTACTTGCTTCTTTTGGACTTGTTAATTCAGATATAAAACTAGAACTTGCTGTGCCACCAGATGCACTCAGATGCATTGAAATATTTACTAAAAAATTCTGGTAACCCCAGCAATCATGTTAGATCTCACAGCCTTTTGAACTTAAATATTTTCCAAAGATCTTTTACATGTAGTAGATAAAATTGAGTTTAACAGGTTGAAGCAAATGAGTCTTAGTATCTTTGTCTTTTTGACAGATTCAGCTTCATTTTCCACTTTGCATTATGCGGTCCACCCTTTGCTGGTGTCTTAAAATGTCACTTCCTTCACCCTACACAGCTTACCCTCTGCCCACTGCCAGTTAGAAAACGCGGGGAACAAATGTGAATCGTGAGAATTCTGAATGTTGGGTCCTTGCGACTACTCTGAATTTTTAATTTTTAAAAACATGCATTTTAATTATAGCAGCTAATTCTTCAATATCAAATTACCATTTTAACAAAATGGATTTTTGCTGTTATAAAACACCCAAATTCTATACACACTCATATATATACACATAAGTGATAAACGCTTGATCTTAAAATTTTAGCTATCAGATCTTAAAATAACAAAGAACCACTTCATAATTGAACTCTGTGATCTCTAAAGATTACTTCATGTGTAGATTAAAAAAAATCTATTTATTTATTTATTCATTTTTATTTTTACAACTGCATTTTGATTCATTGTACACAAATGGGGTACAACTTTTCCTTTCTATGATTGTGCTTGATGTACATTCATAACATTTGGGTAATCATACATGTAATAGGGTAATGATGTCTGTCTCATTCCACCATCTTTATACCCCAGCTGCCTCCTCCCTGTCATTTCCCTCTACGTAATCTAAAGTTCCTCCATTCTTCTCTCACTCCCATGTTCTCTCCCCCATTATGTATCCTCACCCACTTATCAGAGAAACATTTGACCTTTGATTTTTTGGGATTGGCTTATTTCACTTAACATGATATTCTCCAATTCCATCCATTTATCTACTAATACCAAAATATTATTCTTCTTTATGACTGAATAATATTCCATTGTGTACTTCAGATAGAACTCTAATCTCCAAAATTTTTAAAGAACTTATAAAAATTTACAGCAAAAATACAAAGAACCCAATCAATAATTAGACCAAGGAACTGGACAGACACTTTACAGAAGAAGATATACAGGCAATTAATAAATATATGAAAAAGTGTTCAACATCTCTAGTAATTAGAGAAATGCAAATTAAAACAACTCTAAGATTTCATCTTACACCAATTAGAATGACTATTATCAAGAACACAATAACAGATATTGGCGTAGATGTGGGAAAAAGGCACACTTTTACATTGCTGGTCGAGTTGCAAGTTGGTGCAGCCACTCTGGAAAGCAGTGTGGAGAATCCTCAGAAAACTTGGAATGGACCAACCTTTTGACCCAGTTATTCCTCTCCTCAGTTTATATCCAAAGGACTTAAAATGATCATTCTATAGTAACACAGCCACATCAATGTGTATAACAGCTCAGTGCACAATAGCTAGATTGTGGAACCGACCTAGATGACCTTCAAAAATTTTTTGACGTCATTCCATAGTCTTATAAAATACACATGATCCCTCTGAAACCATTTCTATGGGAACCAGTTCTCAAATGAAATAATATTGTTTTTTGCATTACTTTTTAACATTTACCTACTTTTAAAGCTCTTCTTTAATAGATGATGTTCTTTTAGACACACAGTTATTAGTTGTCTTCGAATACATCTTTTAAATGCTTACTGGCAGTTTTATTTTTACTTATGAACTTACCTTGTCTCTATTTCGCTCTCTTCAAGACTATATTAACAGCAAGTAGAGACCTATTTAAATGGGCACTAAGTCAGGAACAAGGAAAGAATTGGAATAAGATAGGCATCAGTGACTAGCAACCTAGATATCTCAGCATTTTCTCATTCCTAACACATTTGGATTCAGACCTGGTAGATTTCATTATTTTGTTTTAGATTTCCACAATCAAAATGTCAGCTAATTGGAACAAGATGGCTAACACAACTTCAATTGTATATGCAGTGGATTTTCATGCTCTGAAGTTCTCCATATATTTTAGATTGCCATTTTGTGAATTATTTTTTTATTCCTACATTCATTTCTCTTAATCTGAAGAACTCTAGTTGCCCTACTAAATTACCTGTTTTACCTTGTCTGCATTTTTCCATTTCTCACACTTCTAGATACATAAGCAACCCTGGCCAGCCCCTATCTACTCAGTTGACCTTACCACTTTAACATCTCCTAGGAACATTTGTTATTTTCTGGAATAATAAATCTTTACCTTCTACGAGGTGAAGTTTACCATGGACATCTTCAACTTTCCCTACTTGCAAAGTGAATCAGTAGGGAATGCATTCAGTGATATACCATAGAAATATGATTATAGTGACCTAACAAAAGAAGTTACTTTTTCCCATGTAAGAAGTGCAAAGTTGGGCCCATTAGGCACAGCAACTCTACTAGGTCATAAATCTCACTGTCCACGATCATTCTATTTTTCCAATTTAATTGTCAAGGCTGAGTGATCACTGATCATTTCAAATCTCAAGTTAGTTTCCCACACAGAAAAAAGCAGAAGAAAGTAGTCTGGTAGAGGAGAGCAAATAAAACCATAGGAAAAGGAAATGATATTTTCTAGAACACTTCAATAGACTCTCTCTTAATTCTCACTGGCTCAGATCTTCATCAAATGAGCTTATATATGATGGATGTAACCAAAGCAGATGTGAAATGTAGATTTTAACTGAGTATATGCAGCCCTGAAAAAATTAAAGGTTCTACGAGGAAGGAAGAAGGTAACGGGTAAGCCAGTAGCCAGTCTGCTTCAGTGCATCTTGATTGCCCAACATCCATACACATCTGTCATTTGTACTTCAAACACATTTACTACTAAAGTAAGTTTTTGCATGCACTTCAAAGTCCAGAATCACTGAGTGATTTGTAGTCTTCCTCATCTGTTCAACCTATAGTTTCTCATGTTCCAACAACCTTGACACTAAGAGACTAGTTATCATCTACCCTGGTCACAATGCTGGTATTCCTTCAACATTTATAGGTTGGAACCCAAATACCCAAGGTGACAGTAACTAAGAGGCAGGGGATTTAGGAGGTGATTAGATTCCAATAAAAGAGGCTTGAGGTAGCCTGGTTGACCTTCTGCCAAGGAGATAACGTAGAAAGTCACAGAAGGCATCATCAATGGGAAGTGTGCCCTCAATGGAAACCTAATCTTCTGTGACCTAATCTTGGATTTTCCCAACCTCTAGAGCTGCTGTTTCTGTTGTTTATAAACTATCAGATCTTAGGTACTTTGTTATAGCAGCCTGAACAAACTAAGACATCTTCCTTCAATAATTCATCAGCCAATGTTAATGACAATATAAATTCCCACTCGAAACTCAGGAGAAGAAAATACACAATAAACACTGATATAGAAAATATAAAATCATTCTGGGAAGAAGCAGGGGAAGCACTTTGCTCTGGTAGTGAAGCATGTTTCCTAATGAGTCAATCAGACAGCCCTGGTTTTGCTTTTTGGAGAGAATCCCATTGGCCATTGTCCAATGGGGCCATAACTGAGGATATTGGGGAATGCAAAGCCCCTAGGAATGTATAGTTTCCAAGTTCATTGTAGGTGGCCCAGATGTAATTTTAGGAATTGAATAATTCCTGGTTGTGGCCACTCAGGCCTGGGGATTTCTTTGGCAGTACTGCTTCCTCCACAGGTTTTTTGTCCATTTGATTCTGGTCAATTCTACGTGCAAACAAAATAAAACACTGCTAGTGACTTTATCAGGATACTTTTTAAAGTATGAAATTCTACTGCTCATGTGCTTTTATGTTATGCTCAAACCCCTAATCCTTAGATTAAGAATGGCTGCCTCAATGCTAGCAAAAACGATAGACTATGGTGCAGACTCAGTACTGTTAGTATCTCTATCGCCAACAGAGAACTCCTCAGGGAAGCTTCTCCTGAAGGGCAGGGTCCCTTGCTTTATTTTTCGCCAAGTCTGTCTCTCCATAGCCACTTTATAATAACTTCAGTTAAGGTACTGTGTCCTTTCACCTCTGAATGCTTCTAGTTAAAAGACTTTCAATCAACAGGGTTTACAACCTGTCGACTTGCCTTAACAAAGCAGTTTTTCCAGAGCTGCATGCAGGCTGGAGAGCTGCAACCCTGGGTTCAGACCAAGTCTCTTACAACTTTGCTGAGGCACAAGAAATAACCAACACACTGCAACATTCTGAATTTTGCCTACTGTTTCCTGATTCAGTGGCTTCCAACTCCATATGGCAGGTGATAGGCTGAGAAAATGTTTTCTGTTATATAATAATGGTCATTTGTTTTCCATCTTGTGATATTTCTGCCCATGACTCATGGCTGCCACTAAACTACTTCCTGATTTTAAGAATCTGTAACACCTTCTTCCTGCTGCAAAATTTTTCAATAATAGAGTGATTTGGCTGAATGTAAAAGTGACTATAGTGACTTAAGAAAATATGGGTTTGATTTTTTTTTTCACACAAAACAAAATTCAGAAAGAGTAGAGGCAACATATATCTATAACCCATAATTTAAAGGTAGACAATTACCCGGAATCTAGATAGAAAATATTGTGAATTTTAAGAAGAGAGCAATAGATCTAAGAGCAGAAGTTTCCTCTGAACTTCCATAAGGGGAACACTAGTCTTACTTGCAGAATGGTGGATTTCTTAGACACAACTATGTGAACTACTTATGGAGGTCCCTGTTCTTTCTTTTCCTTTCCCTTTACTGCTTGATACTTTATTAGATTCCTGGTCATGAGAAGTTAGATTGGAAGAAGTATCTAAAAAGGACTAAGATAGTTTTCTCTTTGCTCTCAACTGAGTGTTAAGGGATTGAAAGTTGGACTCACTTTGTGTGGGAATAAAATATATATCTATCTGTAGAGTATGACGCATAAATGTTTTATTATTTGATAATTATTCTATTTTCACTAATTTCGTTCTTTTAATTATCATTCTGTGAGTGAGGGGGCTTTTAGGAGACAAACATCCCTGGATTCACAATTTCAATAGTCCAGGATGGAGGATACACTGCACAAATAAATTTAGATAAAAATTTAGGAACTTATAGCCAGTAGTTAAAAAAAAAAAAAAGCTCATCTTACTTACCTATTCCCATCACACATCCACACATCATAATGCATTCAACTTATCTCACTGCCCACCTGAAGCCCACTGTCCCCTTATCAGTAAACATAATTATAGCTTGGTGAACTTGTTTCACATTTAAACTTTTTGCCTCTTTCCTCCTGGGCTTGTGTAAATTCTCTTTCCCCTCACATTTCCACTCAGCATTTCCACTGTGAATTCTTTGCTCCTGCTTTCCACTCTCTGGAGGTTTCACAGTGAGGTTGTTCTAGTTCAGACTTTGCTTTTACTCTGGAGAATTCTCCTCCTCCCTCTCCTCCTCCCGCTTCTACTCTTCCTCCTCCTCCTCCTTGACTCTTCTGTTGTTCCTTTTTTCTTTCTGCAGCTGGTATGATCATAAATGCCACCCCAACAATACTCTGGATTCACTCCACAGAGTATACTGAGCACTCATGTGTGGCACCTTCTGTATCTGAAAAGAGGCTGCTCTTGCCTGGGAAGTTTTGAAAAGATAAAGAGGCACAAATTACAAAGCAAAAGACCCTTCAGGCTGCTGTAGCAAAGTGCCATAAACTGTTGGTTTATTAGCAACAGTTCTAGAACCTCACAAACCCAAAAATCAAGGTGCCTGCAGATTCATTATCAAGTGAGGGCTCCTTCCTTACAGGGGTCTCTTCTATAAGAACACCTAATCACCACCAAAGGTCCCATCTCCTAATGCCATACCTTGGGGTTTAGGATCTCAACATATGAATTGGGGGTATTCAAATACAGATGCTCCTGATTCCAATGAGGTTAGCTTCTTAAAAACCCATAGTAAGTTGAAAATATTAAGTAAAGAGTGCATTTAACATCCACATATTAGAGAAAATGCACGAATGGGGTGATTCTGCACCAAGTACAGTCAGAGAAATGAAGAGTTGTGCTCCATTTGTGTACATTGAGTCAAAATGCATTCTGCTGTCACGTTTAACTAATTAGAACAAATAATAAAAAATGCATTTAATACATCTAACCTACCAAACATCGTAGTTTAGCTAAATGGTACCTGGTAGATTATTGATTGTTTACCCCCATGACCGTATGACTGACTGCGAGCTGCAGCTTGCTACGACACCCCAGCATCAAAAGACAGTATCCTACCACATGACATTAGGCTGGGAAAAGATCAAAATTCAAAGGTTGAAGTAATATTTCTAGGTTCCTACTAAATATGTATTGCTTCTCATTTACTACTTTGAAGATATTCAGAGGAAATATAGGAAAACATTTTAGAGAATGACAAAAATCCTTAGTAAGAAAGAGGAGTTTTATGTAGGGAGGAGTGGATTCAGAGCACTCCATACAAAGTGAACAGCCTGAAGATATGAAGGGGAGATACATGTTGGTCCTGGAGAACCACCAGGGAGGCCTGTCCTGTGAGGTTTGGACATGGTGATTGCACCCAAGGGTATTATGGGTTAAGATAATAAGGGGCGGGTACAGTGACACATGCCTCTGATCCCAGCAACTCAGAGGCTGAGGCAGGAGGATCACAAATTGAAGGACAGCCTCAGCAACTTAGGAACCCCAAAGTAACTTAATGAGAACTTGTCTCAAAATAAAAAATTAAAAGGACTAGACATGTAGCTCAGGGGTAAAGCATCCCTGGGTTCAATCTCTAGTAGCTAAATAAATAAGTAACTAAATGAATGAATAACAAACAAACAAACAAATAAATAAATAAATAAAAACCAGGGACCTGATCTGCTAAGCAGAAACCTTTATACTCTATTGTATAAAGTTGTGCTTCTGTAAGTAAAGTATACAAATCCTAAAAATAGGCTTGTTTAACTACTAAGTGCTACAGGCTCAACCTTCCCCTTGAAAAAGGAAAGGATATTATAACATTACAGTATATTTTAAATTGATGAATGGGAGATTATTTTTATGTTCAACTAAGAGAATTCGCTATAGGACAATATCCACATAATATTTATAACAAAAGCATAGATTTACGAAGTGTTTTAGTCTTGTAGTGAACAGCTTTGAGCCTTCTTCCATTCCTAGCATTCCAATTCCAAATATTCCCTCAGAAAATTTGCAAAGTATTTCTCAGAAGCGCAGAACTACTGAGGAATTCGGAACAAGGTCATGGCATCATGATTTGCAAGTGTACGTGTTTGGCATGAAGGTGGAAGTTGGACTGGCAGATCAAAAGATCAGAAGAGGGGAGACAAATGACAAGAGCTCCATTGAGAGATAGGGCTGGTACTTATAATGTGATAAGGATTTTGTCTTCATATTTTGTTGTTTGACTACTTACAATTTTTCAAAAATTTTTAGTCTGTAGTCTCAAATGTCATAAAGTCCTAAAGGAGTCTGGTGTTCATAATGGTGATGTCACCTCACCGTAGTCTTGAGTAAGGCTGTTTCTTTCCTTATTGCCTTCTTGTCTCAGCAGAGAACTTTCCTCAAGGCAGGACTACTTGAGATACACGTTCCCCCATTCTCCTTTACATGTTGGGGCTTACTATTTTGTTCCTTGGTCCCATTCATGAGGATGAGTCCAGGTCTACCTGCCAGTGCCACTTCCAACTTTCTCACCCTTATTTCATCCCTCTCCTAGGAAAACTTAGCTTCCCTTTATCATCTCTGTGGCAGCAGACGCCATCTTCTTCTCCACCGTACAGTTCCAATTGGTAAAGAATAAGGCCAGGGCACATATATCCAGCCAGATAATTTCTAACAAATGTGCTTTCAACAACTTTTTAAAGTTCAATGAGATGAAAGACAGAAGAAAAATGAACAAAACAGGTCTGATGGCATTTGATTATACTAAAATTTTTCAGAAGGTAATTTTAAAAGTTGAACATAAATGTACCAACTAAAAGAAATATAAATGATGCAAGAAAAATGACTTCACTATCTGTCTGTCTGTCTATCTACCTATCTACCATGCTGGGGATTGAACCCAGGATCTCACTCATGATAGACAAGCACTCTACCACTGAATTATATTCCCAGCCTAAAACATATCTTTTATTTTTGGAAGTGGGGAGGTACCAGGGATCGAACTCAACGGCACTTGGCCAGTGAACCATATCCCCAGCTCTGTTTTGTATCTTATTTAGAAATAGAGTCTTACTGAGTTGCTTAGCACCTCACTTTTGCTGTGGCTGGCTTTGATCCTCCTGGTCTCAGCCTCCCCAGTCACTGGGATTATAGGCATGTGCCACAATGCCCAACTGAAATGTATCTTTTGATGTAAATTTTCAATATCAAAAATGATTTAACTGCAGTACACACACACACACACACACACACTTTTAAACTGACTGTCAAAAGTAGGCTTAAACTTTAAATGCCTGCTATGGTTTGGATGTAGTGTAAGCACATCTTCCACAGGTTCATTGTGGAAATTTAATCCTAATTGTGAGGCATTCAAAGGGAAGAAACTGAAACTGCCTAAGGTGCTTAGTGGTGGCATCCTTGGGAGGTGATAAAGATTAAAGTCATTAAGGTAGAGCCCCATGATTGAATCCTGGTGGATTTGTAAGAGCAAGAGACCAGAATAGACACACACATGTACATTTCCTGTTTTTACTATGTTATCCCCTGAACTGCCTTGGGACTTTGCCAGCAAGAAGGTCATCACTGAATGTGATTCCTTGACCTTGAACCTCCCACAAATATGTGCTAAAAATTGAACTATTAGAAATTGAAAACAGATTAGTATGACATTCAAGACTGGAAATAATAAAAAGGTGTGAGAAGAACTAAGAAAGCATCTATTATTTCTATCTTTTTATCCTAAGTTTTACTTGCTTATGATTTATTTGGTAGTTTGTGCCCCTACACACAGTTTTCCATAGGTTATTTTATCCCCTAATGTACTATTTTAATTTTTTTATTATTTCTTTTTTGGTACTGGAATTGAACCCAGGGGAGCTTACCACTAAACTACATCCCCAGCTCTTTTTTTTTTTTTCTTTGAGACAGGGCCTCACTAAGTTGCTTAGATCCTCTCTAAATTGCTGAGGTTGACCTCAAATTGGTGATCCTCCTGCCTCAGCCTCCTGAGCTGCTGGTTAAAATACTATTTTTACATTGCAGTTTTGTTCTAAAAAACTTCAGTGACTCCCTTATATCTATATAAGGAAATCTCCTCCCCAAAGTCATTAAGTTTTTCAGAGTTCTAGACTTTCATTCTGCCATATGCCATTTCTATCAAAATGTAATCATTTTCCTTGACCCATAGATCTAACTTCTTTCTCAAAGCATATTTTTTAATTACCATACCCTTGTGGTTTCACCAACACCCACTTTCCCCACCTCAAAATCCTTCTTTACATACAACTCGTTTTTCAAACTCTAAATCCACCCTTTTCTTGAACACTGGGCCCAAACAGCTACGGAGCAGTGACCTCTCATTCCTTTAAACCATTCATTGTCTTTATTTTTTTTTAATTAGATTTTATTCATTATTTTAAAAATGTAGTTAGAATTTGAGGATAAATTTGTAATCTGTGCCACCCCAGATTTTTCAGTGATGAGGAAAAAAAAAAAAAAAAAGAAAATTTATCAATGAATGGACTTTGATTTGATTTTTCTTGCTTGCGTCACTATGAAGATCTCACAAGGTGCTTATATATTGTGCGTTCTGGATCATTCTTGAGTGCTCAGGACCTGCCTGGAAGGAAGCACCATTTTCTTTCTCTATGTTTCTGTGTAACTCAATTTTCCAGGGGTGTAAACATTTAGTTTCTCTTCACCTCCTCACTCACCCATCTAATTATGAGGAAGACATGACCTAGCTCCACTAGCCCTCCCTCTACTTCATATTTTTTTTAATACTGACTTCAGTAGTAATGAAAGTGATATCTTTATGTCCATATGCCTAACTCTGTCCCTCTCAGTTCTGAATTTCACTTTGGGGAAGAGGGTAATTGTTATTAAGACTACTCAAACCATAACCCCTGTCTTTGTCCATTAAGTTACTGAAGAGATATTTGATCCATTTACTCCCTAAGATAATGATTTCCAGTCACCTAAAGTAACAAGAACAAGTCTGATTTAGACTGAGTGTTCAGCTGTTGTTCTTATGTTGAAAGGTTAAAATGAAAAAAGCTATTTCATTAAGGTTCAAACACCTGCTTGCAAATACATTTTTAAAGTCTTAATATCGTAAGCCCAATTTTGAAACACATTTCCTTCAAAACCTTACCTCTTTTCCATGTGATCCTTTTATAGTTTTGAAGAGGGAAGGGATGATAGGACAGCCTCATTGGCTTCTAACTCAAGGTATTACTTAGTTCTTTCTAGCTCTTTTATGCTTCTCAGTGGATATGACCAGTGATTTTATGAATGAAGTTGCTTACATGGAGACAGTAAAATCACCCATTTTGTTTTTTTCTTTTATGTCTAAAGTGTCCTTAGAGTACTTTATATAAAAGGGGGAGAATACCTAAGTTACCAATGTAATAAATAGATGTGACACTCTTTATTATGACAATATTTTCCTCTTCTACTTGAAAGGAATTTTTCCTACTATTCTAGGAAACTCTATTTGTTACATAAGAACTATAATGGTATTTAAGAATCTCTTCAGCCAGCTCTAAAATATAGATGGCTAAGTTGTTAAACACAATGATTCATAGTTATTAGATTAAGAAGTGAAAATGACACACTTGCTTGAAATTGTATGGACAATTTAGACTGAGAACACAATTTTCTAGCATGGAATTTAACCACATCTCTTTAAAATAGAACCAGAAGATCCTGAATGACAATTGTTCTGTTTCTGTTTTACTTGAAAATTCAATGAATATGTATTGAACATGTAGTGAGGCTGGTTTCTTTTCTTTTCTTTTTGTCTTATTTTACAAACTTATTTTTGCTATAAAATCAACATAACCATATTTCAGAAAGGATGCAAAATAGAAAAAGAAAAGACAAAGCACTTATAATCGCTCTAAAGGACTGCTTTCCTGCTTGGGACTATGAATTAGGCCCTGAGGTATCTTTGAACAAATTAGTTAACCCTCAGAGACACTGAATATACTGAAACAAGCAAGAATAAAAATGAATTCCCACCTTGCTAAATTAAAGCAAAATTGGAAATAATGTATAAAAAATTTATACTGAATTTAACTCACCAAATCCACTTAAGAGCAAGACAAGGCCTGAATTTACAAAATAATTAGAGAAAATTTATGTAGAGAATTATTTATTTTGATGTACATCTTACCAAGAATTTCTACTGAGTATAGTTCCATACATTTTTGTGTAATACACACACACACGTGCCACACACATATATTTTCTAGCCTGTTTTTTCCCCATAATATTTTATTATAAATATTGGCCATGTTATACAGTCTTTATGGCATTTTTATCCTCCTGAAGAAGTTTCTCTGAGGATTCTACTTCTTTTGAGTTGATATTACTACGTGATGGTCACTTTTGGTTGTCCTTAACTATCAGGCTGCATGTCCATTTGTTGGAACCTGAGATCTGTGATCACTGGCTCACATGGTCTACTCTTTTTAATTTAATTTTTCATTTTGCAGAATATATCCAAGAATCAATTCGTGAATGGCCTAGGTCATGATCCCTGGGGCATGACTGATATCATGTAAAACGGTAAATCAGAAACATACCTAGAATGAGTCAAGAGGAATAGCTCTCCCTTTTGGAGAAAAAAGTCTTGTGAGCAACATTCCAGCTAATTGGATGGCTGAAGAAATGTTATAATAGGCCATAAACAGTCTTTGTTTTGTTAACTAAATCAGCCTTGGTGAGAGATAACTCATGTTATTAGGCCCATCAATGGTCTTTAGTCCTGACCTTGACTCAAATCAGCGATTGAGCACCTACTTGGGTAGAGTCAGAACTACATACTGAATCTACCTGATTGTTTACTTCCTGTACGTGGTGACTACTCTCTGATGGTCATTATGTGTGACTCTAAGATCTTAGCACTTCATGACCACTGAGATAGGCCCATTTACATGCTTCCTTGGCACTCCTTGTTCTTTATTTGCTATTCCTTTTTTATTTCAAGCCCCTGACACAGAAATTACATTATTTTGTACCACAAATATATTTTTGCCTCAGACAACTTCTCTTTCTAAACAATATGAAATACCAGGTGAAGTGCCAAATGATTTTTTTCCATTGAAATAATTGCTGACCTTATAGTTTTCGGGACCGTTCGAGTGTTGCTGTGCTGCATCTACAATATATAAGTTTTGAGATTCTATTTAGATTAGCTCTTGTACACACACCGAATTGACATATTTATAAATCAATCATGGCTTTTCTCTTTCTGTATCAGTTTTACCTAAGGGAAAAAAAGTGCCCCTGTATCATTAAATATTCTGTATCTAACTTTATACCTAATCTACCTTAATATAGTTCTTTTGAATTCCACAATCATACAAATTATCATGAGTCTGGCTGATTTGTGTTGGCTATATTATAGAACACCTTTGGTGTAGTGTTTTTTTCTTTTTTAAAAGGCCAACATCTCTCTTGAGAATATCATGTGTGGATTGCATTGTGAATCGATCCTTCTTTGTGTGTCTTGTAGCAAGGAGAAGAAAAATAGGCAGGTCTTGAGTAGGGTATGTATTATTCTACAAGACAGGGGCCTTTGCATCATTTTTTAAAAAAATGACAGTGTGATTGTCACTAATAGGAAAGTGGGGATCACTTTTTTGTTTGTTTATTTGCTTTTTGCACCTGGATTTGAATCCAGGGGCACTTCACCACTGAGCCACATCCCCAGCCCTTTTTATATTTTATTTGGAGACAGGGTCTTGCTGAGTTTTTTGCTAAATTGTTGAGGTTGGCTTTGAACTCACAATCCTCCTGCCTCAGCCTCTTAAATTGCTGGGATTACAGGTGTGAATCAAAGTGCCTGGTTTGGGGATCACTTTTAAAAGTCAAGAGATTTCAGAAGTTCTCAAGGTTCTTGAATCCTTCAGCCTAGATATTTCCACCCAAAGTTTTAAAGCTTCACTTCCTTTAACCTGAGCCCAGATTTTCACATAGCATCCTTTCCAGAGTTGGCAAGTCTACCTTCTCTGGAGTTATGCTTTGATTATAATTAAGCCATAGAATGGATTTTTATTTTTTTTAACCTCTGCTCTTAGCAGATAGGAGCCTCATTTTTTATCCAATGCATCATAGCCCAAGCCACTGCCATTCTATTCCATTGTCCTCATAATTACTACTTCTCCAGAACCTATAAAATGTCTGAGATAGTGCACCTGCTGGTGCATTTTCTTTCATTGATTTTCCATCCCACTTTGCAATCAATGAATGTTTTAGAAATTCCACTGCTATAATATGCCAGTTGCTATTACCACTCCAATTACCACCCATGATGGAGCTCTTGTTGCCATCCAGCTGGTGATGATCTAGCTCCAAAACCTCATTTTAGACTCTGCTTCCTCACCACTTCTGGCAATAATTGTGTGAAGTTGGTTCCTTAGGATGTAGCCTCAAGAAGGAAATTTAGATGCAGAAAGCATATTCTGAACTGCTCTCATGAACACTTAGGAAAGAGTGAGAGAGTTGGGCAGAATGAGAATTGATCTACAACATAGAAAATACCTCTTAGATAGACCTAAAGAAAGCTCTAGAGCTTTTTGCTGGGTGGAGATAGAATTCTCAGTTTACTTACCCAAAACGATGAAGGCTGTTCTGGGGGACAGGAATTGACTTTAAGTAAGATGCTTCCTTTGGTCAAGGGCAGTTCATAAAGAAGAACATACCTGAGATCAGTCAGTAGTCAGCATTTCTAGAAACCGGGGAACCAGTGCCTTGGTCCATGTGGAGGATTCAGGCAGAACACACAGAATCTACTACAAGTTCAAAGGTACATGAAAGGTAAAATCTGAAAGCTTACAAATTGGAAAGTGATTTTATTCTCTGTTCACATATAATTATTAGTTTGGATATAAAATTCTAACTTGGATAGATTTATTTCTTCTGAATTTTAAAGCATTGCTCTGTTTTCCAATTCCCAGAAAGTGACATGTAGCCTCTGAAGTAACCTAAGTGACCTGTTGTTTTCACCTTTGTATTTCTTTCCCCTTATATGGGTTAGATCTAGCAATTCACTTCTAATGACTAGAATATGACAAAAGAGGTTAGATATCACTTCTGACACCAGATAAAAATCCATGGCTTCGTTTTGGGACATTCCCTTTCTCTCTCCTTTTCTCAGACAGAAACCAGTTGCTATGTTTTCTTTTATCTACAGAGAGGCACAATGGGAAGGAATTGATTTTTTTCAGACTACTGGCAGTAAAGACCTAAAGTCAGTCAACTACGAAAGGTGAGCTCAGAAGCAGACCTCCCACTACTTGATCCTTCAGATGATAAACGTCCAGCAATACCTTGGGCAAGTCAGAAACACTCAGTTAAATCCCTCCTAGATCCCTGACCCATAGAAAACTATGAGATGACAAATTCTCACTGTTAAAAGCTACTAACTGTAGGTGTATTTTGTTATACATCAATAGATAGTACTAAGGTTTGAATGTGACCCTCCTCCCAAAAAATCACGTGTTGGAAAATTAAATCCCAATGCAACAGTGTAAGAGGTGGTAGATTTGAGAAGTGACTGAGCCTTAAGGACTCTGCCCTCATCGATGAATTAATGCTGATTATGATGTTTTGAAGTCTACTAGTTCTAGCTCCTGCTCTCTCTTGCCCTCTTACCAGTTACCTTCTGTCATGAGATAATACAGCCAAAAGGGACTTACCAGTTGCCAGAACCTTGATATTAGTTAGACTCCCCAGCCTCCAGAACTGTGATTAATAAATTTGTTTTAAAAAATTACTCCTTTGCAGGTACTCTTATAGAAACACATACAGATTAAGGAAACTGATACAAAATGTTTCCACTGAGATGTTCACTGCTATTTTGATTCAAAATCTTTTATAACACCTGTTTTATTTTTATCATATTCTTTCTTTCTCTCTGTTTCTGTCTCTGTCTCTGAAATATTTAGGAATTTTTATTTGTTTGTTTCTTGGGTTTGTTGCCCAATAATGGACCTTAAGATAGATCTGTTTTCATATATTGGGTTGGACATTTTTAGGAATCTTTAATAGCATGTATTCATTGGGCAATTTTCTTGCATTGATTCAGTTTTAGTTTTCTTTATTTCTTTTTGGAACTTGATAGTTATGTTTTTGGATGACCAAGATTATTTTTTTAATCATCTCCCTCTAACTTTCCACATATATTCTTTGACCTATTCATCTGAGATATTTCCTCAACTTATTTTCAAACTCTGGTATTAAATTTTTTATTTCTCCTAAATTATTTCCAGGAGTTAAGTTTTTTTAATAGTTACTTTTTTGGTACCCTCCCTTACATGAATACTTCATCTCATCTCATGATAAAGAGGTATTTATTTGTTTCAAAGTTTTTAAAAAAGTCTCTTTAGATATTTATTGTTTTGTTGTCTTTTTCTCCTTCTTGTTTGTTTGCTTTGCTTTTTTGTTCCAGGATAAAGATTAGAAATAGCACCTTGGCTGCCAACTTTGTGTGTGCCAAGAGGATTAAAAATATTGGCAGTGTTAGGATTTAGTAGGTAAATTTTCATGCACACCCTGTTTTTCATGATACTTATACTCTCAGATATGCTGGATATTCCCTTCTGATATCTGTGCAGTGTTTTACCCCCAAGTAAACTGCTGGAGTTGGGATGGGGCAATGCCTGAGCACTGATGAGGTTGTGAAGTTCTTTGCCTCCTGAGAACCTTTATCCCAGTTATCTACTGCTGCATGACAATGTCACTTTTCCTCCAAAACTTGGTAGTATAGAACAACAACTATTTATGGACACAGATTTTGTCAGTTAAGAATTAAGAAAGAGCAAGACTTGGATGATGCTTCTCCCTCCAGAATGCTTGCAGCTTCATCTAGTGTGGCTAAATGACTGGAGATGACTCAGATCATTAGCAGAACATGCCTATTTCAGGATGTCTTTGTGGGATCCCTGATTGGGATGTTGGAAAGGTGCCTCAGAAGAAGCCATGAAGGGAAATGTCCACGTGTGGCCTTTCTACCATAATGGTCTCAGATTTTTTTAAAACTTTACAACTACAAGATTTTGTGTCCTGCCAGGTGCCATGGCACGCAGCAGCTCGGAAGGCTGAGGCCAGGAGGATTGAGAGTTCAAAGCCAGCCTCAGCAATTTAGGGAGCCTTAAGCAACTTAGCACAACCCTGTCTCAATATAAAAAGGTCTGGGGATATGGTTCAGTGTTTAAGTGTCCCTGGTACCACTTCCCTCCCCCCCTCAAAAAAAAAAAATTGTGCATTCCAGTGAATAAATCAGTAGCTTCACAGACTTTTATGACCCAGAATCAGAAGCAACTCTTGGTGAATTAGTTTGGTTAAAGCAGTCACAACCCAGCCCAAATTCAAGGACAGGATACACAGACTTCTTGAAAAGAAGATCCACAAAGAATTTGCGGCCCTTTTTATGAAAAACATGGAAGATCTAATTGTACTTTTAAGTTTTTCAACCAATTCACTTATTTTTAGACTCAGATTTACCTCTTATTCAAAAGCATGAAAACCTTTTGTGGTTTTGTGATGCAAATTGGAAAGTTTCCTGGATCCCTGATAACAAAGGATTCAACTTTCCTTGATCTGCTGTCAGTCAGCTATCACACCCACTTGCTCACCATCTAAAGCTGCAGGTCTCTGATTTCATTCTCTTTGCCTTTGGGCAATTGTGTTCCCCTCCCTTTTTTAAAGAAAATCGTGCACCATTTATTTTCATTTATTTGAGGTTTAGTGAGAAAGCATAGTTAAATGGATACTCTTAATCTGCCAGTTTAATTACAAGCGTCCATTCTTTCTTTTACAAAATCCTCAGTGTTGATCTAATAAACATTTATTTAAAAATGGCTGCATTTACTTTGTGTTAAGGTCTGTGACATTTGCCATATAAACACCATTATATTTAATATTCTGATTTAGCATCCATATCTTGTTTAATATTTATAATCCTGTGATCTTATCAATACTTACCATTTATCTCCAGGGTGACTTACAGTACAAATTATCTTAATCCTGCAGTTAACTCGAGATAACACAAATTTCATCAAAAAGAGGTCCATATGGGCCACTAGCTAAGTTTGTCATGATGAGGTCGGAACTTTGATAACCTTCTGGGGTGATTCAATTTATGCAATATCTGTATTACAGAAAAAAATCTGTATGTCTACTTTTTTTTTGTCCCTTATCTATATTTATTGAATTATTAATTAGTAAGAGTTTTATAAATTCTATACACAAATGCTTTATCAGATATATGATTTTCAAATATTTTCTCTCCTGTCATTGTCTTCATTACTTTTTTTTTTAATTGTAAACAGATGGGATACATGTTGTTTCTCTGTTTGTACATGGAGTAAAGGTATACCATTTGTGTAATCATATATTTACATAGGGTAATGTTGTTTGATTGATTCTGTTATTTTTTCCCTTCCCCCCACCCCTCCCACCCCTCTTTTCCTAATGGGGGGTGGGAGGGGGGCAAGAATGGAGGAAGGAAGGACTACTTTTTTGTAAAACAAAACACTTTGAAAAAACTTTGAGACTCTTGTTATTCAAAGGCCTTTTTGATGAATTGTTTTATAAAACAGATAACTATTTGTCACAACTCTAATGACAGATTTGCTAGTCACATAAATTGGTATTTTGGGCATTACATTGACTATGTTGGTATTGTTACATCACAAACTCTCTCCTTAAAAGATTCACCACAGGAGGGGAAATTAGAATGGATAAGGAAAGAAGAACATTGAAATCCCTCAATAAAATGGAATTCTAACCTACAAGGTGAGTTAGTGACAAAAGCCAGGAGATATGAAGTAGACAAGTATTCCATGTCAGGCTGGAGCCACAACATAATAATAAGTCCCCTTAGTATTGTAAGCTCCCAGGGTGACGCTACACGTTCCCTCCCTCTTCAGCCCTATCTCAGAGCATTACCTGGAACGTGGCTGCTGTCAGGACCACTGATCCCTTTGGTTTCTGATGCAACTAATGGGAAGTACCAAGCTCCTTCAGGGAAGAGATGGTTTGCACAGGATCTGCTAAAGTTACTCCACTAAAACTTAGGTCTTTCACTGTGTGTTCATTTTGGAAATAAGTGGTGAATAGGATGTTGCTATGGAGAAATTTAGAGGCATAGTGCTAAATCATAAATAATATGCACAGCATAACAATAGAAGTAAATGAGGATGATAACAAACCATTTTACATTAGCATTTTACTAAGGGTTTACTATAATTGTGCTGGTACTGGCCCAAGCAACTTCCATAAATTACCTAATTTAAGACAAGTCCTAATGTTATTCTGATTCTTTGAATCAGAAAATCTAGGTACAAATCCAAAGCAATAAATTCTTTTGTTAGATAACAGAGTATTTATCTGTCTGCCTCTTCAACCCTTATACTTCTCTTGTGTTAACCAGACATGTCAAATTCTCAGACTCATTCAAGGCCCTTTTGAAAGTACTGGAATCCTGATTCATTTGAACTTACTAAATTATGACTTACAGAGAATAAGTTTGAGATTCTTAGGTTGGCAAAACTAATCAAGTTTTTTTTTTTTTTTTCATCCAGGAAAGTTTGGGAAAATACTGTAATGCATCTCTATTGCCTCACTTGATTAGATAAGAAATGATGATCAAATAAAGAGATGGAAAATTTGCTGAATTTTTGGCAATTTCTTCTAGTATTGTCCATAGTCATCACAGTATATTAGTTTTCTAATATCTGCACACACTATAACTGTAGAGTACATACTCCTCAGCATCTTTAATACAATACACAACCAAAACAACCTGGTCAGTAATCTCCCAGAGGTCAAAGAGGTATGTGAGTGGTTAGATACGATTCCATGTATTCAGTGATACTTGCTGTATTTCTTCCTTTCTTTGAAAGATTGCAATTGAGAAGACCTCACCTTTGTTAATAGTACATGAGTGGCAATAGTGCCATGCTTGTTTATTGGAAGAGTTTGCATCTTATTAACTCAGGTCCTCTTCCTTCACTCTCTTGGAAGCTCTTCTCTGGGACATTTGATTAATTCAGGTCCTCCTCTTCCTTCACTCTCTTGGAAGCTCTTCTCTGGGACATTTGATTAATTCAGGTCTTCCTCTTCCTTCACTCTCTTGGAAGCTCTTCTCTGGGACAGCTGACTTTCAGAGCTGTTATTTGTGCACAGTTGCCATGCCACCCTGCCCTGCTTCCACCTTGGGTTCTTCCTTTAGGCAATTTATCTCTCTAATAATATGTTTCCATTTCTTCCTTTCCCTATTCAACTTTTATTAGGAGATTCAAATAAAGCAAAGACACATTTTGTGTCTTTGTGAAGTATTTGTGAAATGCATTGTGAAGTATTTCCTTAGAAGAGCAACTTCAGATCTGCTTATGTGATGCTTCAATTAGCTTCTGGCTACCCTTTGTGTGTGGGGGGGAGGAGATGGTATAGAATTCTCTGACATTTCCTCCATAAAAAATATCTTAGCAGAGCATGGTGGCGCATGCCTGTATTTCAGTGGCTTGGGAGGCTGAGATAAGAGGATCACAGGTTCAAAACCAGCCTCAGTAACTTAGTGAGGCTGTAAGCAACTTAGCCAGACTCTGTCTCAAAATAAAAAAAATAAAAAAGGACTAGGGACATGGCTCAGTGGTTAAGTGCCCTTGGGTTCAATCCCTGATACCCCCCAACTAAAAAAAAATTATTATAAGACACTTAGCAATGGGAAATATTTATGTAAAATTAAATAAATAATAGACTGTGGAAACTTCAAAAGGGAAGTTTTGTTGATCTTTGTGCTAGAAATGATTAATATCCCTTTCAATACACCTTCCTGAATGGCAAGAAGAGACTTAAATTCTTCAGAGAGTTTAGCTTATAGACTATTATTTATTATCTTTGAATAAAAATTTAAATCTAGTGTATACACTTCTGTATCGATCATGAAAATACTGCATGCAATTTGAAAATATTCAAAATTTTTAACTTGTATCAACAATATGTCTAAAGTTGGGAAGAGATCCTCAAACTCCACTATCTTCCAAAGTTAAAGAAAAGGGCTCAAATTGCCTTTGGGGGCTCATTCAGAAGCCGTGGCAATGTGTTTAAAAATATGATCTTCTTTTTAAGTGGGACTATAAAAGACAATCTTAAATAAGCACTCATGAAACACAAGCTTTTTCAAGGGGAAAAAGAATCATCACCCTGTTATCCCATGAAAATTCATCTTTTCCTTTTCAGCTGAGATGAGGACTTGATCTGTCCTTTCTTATAAGTGCCATCTGTGTCCAAATGAGACTGTTACTCTAACTCAAAGCAGACTTACAAGTATAAAATAATCAATCTTCATCATATTGCTGCACTTTCGACAGTTAATTTTCTAGGGTAATTTGTCATTGTGAAGAGCACAAAATTTGTCTGAATTTGTGTCAAAGGTTATTGACTGAATTGCCACCTCGTCTTTTCAGTCAATCTATAAATATGGGCAAGTTTGGGCAGAGGCTAATGGCCTTCTTGCTGAAGGGATGAGATTGTCCAACTTAGGCAGCTGATAAGAGGTAGAAATATCTATTGTTTCACCCATTTCTTGTGCTAGCATTGACTTCGAGTTAATCTTGGAAACGTCACTTAATCTTCTTAGTCCTTTATTTTTTTTTCTCTAAAGCAGGACTACGAATCATCACAGTCAGATTACAGTTCACACAAAAGCAAATCTATGTATTAGAATTTTTATTGTGACTTTGGGAGAGTAACATTATTTTCCACAAAACAGGGTGAACTATTTTTACTTAACTTCCATTGTATTTCTATGGGTAGCTTTTAATGTTTGGAAATACTGTGTCATTTGTACAGTAACAGTAACTATCAAGATTTTTTGTTTCTTGTCATTTTCTTGTTCCATGTTTGTATCCTGGGGCTGATATTGGAAATATATCTAGGAAGGATATGGGGGACTTTATGTTTGCCAGTCTGTTACTGTGATGGTTTAGATATGAGGTGTCCCCCAAAAGCTTGAGTATGAGACAATACATGAGAGTTCAGAGGTAAAATGATTGGGTTAGTGAATTAATTCTCTGATAGGGATTAACTGAATGGTAACTGTAGGCAGGTAGGGTGTGGCTGGAAGAGGTGGGTCAGAGGTGTGACTTTGGGGTATATATTTTATCCCTGAAGAATGGAACTCTCTCTCTCTGCTTCCTGATTGCCATGTCCAGAACTGTTTTCTACCTCCACACCCTCTTGCCTTAATAATCTGCCACAATTTGTGCCCAGAACAGCAAACAGTCTATATAGTGAGACCTCTAAAACCATGAGCCCCAAATAAACTTCTCCTCCTCTAAAATTGTTTTTGTTAGGTCTTTTGGTCACAGCAATGAAGAACTGATTAAAACACTTCTCAAGTTATTTTTAATAATACAGCAACAAAGTTTTACTTTGGGTATTAAGATGGTTTTGGAAAAAGTTGAAATCACTTCTCTTTAGATTTCTAATAAAGACAATTGAAAGAGCTGTAAATAAATTTATGTCATGGAGTATGTGTGAAATTTAATTAAAATGGAAGGATAAGAGTGAAATATTCAGGTAGGAGAAATGTAAGGATAAAGCAGGTGGTAGGAAATTGAAAGGTGTTCTAGGGGATCACAAACAGACCATTTTGAATAGAATTAATTTCAATTTATAATAATTATAGGAAAGAATTCTGAAAAATTATGTCAGAGATTGCAGAGAGGATTGAATGTTAAATAAGGAGATTAAACCAAATCTCAAGTCATTTAGTTTGGTCAAAAGTCTTTCAAGATGAACTGTATTACCTGAGAGCATATTTCATATGTTCAAAAGCATTCCATAATATTTATTTAAAACTATGAGTAGCAGTTTAATTCATAATGTTATTTCTATAGATATAATCCCATTCAAATGTCTTGATACCATCTATAAAATTTACAAGTAGGGAAAGTGAGAGAGAAACATGGTTCTTTATCCATTTAAGATTTTTTATTTCAGGGATTACACATGAATAAGAGTGTATGTCCAATAGGTGATAGTGGATGAGAGAGGAGGTATTCAGCAACACATTGTGTTTTATGTGGACATTAATGGATGTGGTGATGTTCAATATCTCTGTTGAAACCTCTTGCCATTTACTGCTTTGGTTGCATCAAGTATTGAGATTAAAGTCTCACATTCAGGTTGGCATTTCAGGTCTCAAAGGATTAACCCAGTGGTTAAAAAAAATCTTAGATTCCACTCTAGAAGAATTTATGACACATTGTGTCCAATTGACTGAGATGAAATACATTGGCTTTCTCTAAAATGCCTGCATTGAAAATTCAAACATATGGTGCATTGCAAAAAGGGGGAAAACAGGGTAAAACTTTTTCATCAAAACAAGCCTAACAATTTAAAAAATGAATCTTTGAGATAAATGTGAATTTCATGCTTCAAGGAAAAAATCTAATAAATGCTTAACATTTTAATTCATGAGACAAACTTGTATGTGCTGTAGATATAGGGCTTAAGATAACTTAGACACTGCAAGTTAACACTACATTTTAACTTGAAGAAATAGAAAGTGCTTTTCAAAAATATGCGTTGTTATTTTTGAATCTTATAGAGGAAGGTGAAACAAAATGTCACTTTCAAGACTGTTTAATAGAGAGGCTCAAATTAATTCAAATGAATTGGATTAAGAATTAAAATTCCTATTATTTCACTGAAATACTGAAAATGCAATAAAATTTTTATTTTGTTGACCAAAGGTTACATTTCATAGTAATTTTAAGTGTAGTTACTAGTGTACTGTTCTAACTAGTTGCAATGGCTTTTATGACACACACTATGAGTTATTAAGACATAAATCATCAGAACAGGTTTAGCCCAGCTCAGAATCTTGGCATATTCCCAGCTACAGACCCTCACTTCAGTTCTTCATGTCTTTTGTGCTTCCATATGCATTCCATTTTTAAAATTAAATGATACTTGGATTCTGGACTCACTGTTGGTGGACATGAATGTGTCTATTGTTATTAATCATTCCTCTTAGCAAGGAACTTGTTTTTGATTAACCTGAGAGATCATGGGGAGAGAGGCTATGGAATCAGTGAACAATCAGGGTCAAGGTGTTGGGAAAAGTTGCTGAACTCTTCTTTCAGAAAGGAATCGAAATCTGAGAAAAATTTGGGGGTGCGAGTCAGTGTTAGAGAAGAGAGGAGTTGAGAGGTAGAAAGGACAGGGGATGCCCTATGCCACACAAGGCCAGAGACTAAGAATTAAATTGGGGAAATGTCCTAAGAGCTTTAATAACTGGGATAATTACTAAAAGATTTTAAATTTAGTTGTTGCACTTTAAACTCCTACAATCTTTTCCACCACTTTTAAAATTAAAGTATTCTACATACACACATTCTGTATATATCAAGTGGCTGTTCTAGTATAAATTTAAAAAAGGAAAAAAAGTGGAATTAAGTTCTGTATCTGGATAAATAAAAAAATTGCAAAGATAAATCAGAGTAGAATTTGTAATAAAAAGTTCTGACATTATAAACTTGAGGAAATTTTGCTAACTAGATTTTTCTTCTACATGGTGGAAAATAGAAATGTGAACAATTTAAAGTGACTCTCAAGTGGTAATAAAAATACCTGCTTGCCCTGGGTTACACACTTTTTAGGGAAGTATGTTTTTTGGAGTTTTTTTGTGGGGAGGTATCAGGAATTGAACCCAGAGGTGCTGAACCACTGAGTCACATCCCAAGTCAAAGGCCATTTTATTTTTATTTTGAGACAGGGTCTTGTTAAGTTGCTGTGGACTTTGCATAATATCTGTAGCTGGCTTTGAACTTGCAATCCTCTGGCCTCAACCTTGAGTGGCTGGGATTACAGATGTGTGCCATCCTACCTGTCAGGAAATTTTTTTCTTGAGGATTTCTGAATGCCTTAGGGGGTCTTTAAATGAAAATCATAAGTATCACATCTGGGTAACCAAAACAATCAATCAGTAAATAAATACTATTTTATAAAATGCAAAATTGCTGAAGGGTGAAGGAAAGAAGCAATCAAATATGTTAAGGATTGAAACTGCCTCCTGCTACCGTGACTATACTTAATATGATGTGGAAAAGTCTTTGTAATTAGTGGAATAAATCTGGAAAAATTTGGTGAATGGTGCTAGATAAAGCCTAGATGCTACAAGTACAGTTTAACAGGTGATTCTAGTGAGTATCCAGAAGACCAGAATGCTGTTAGGAGGATGAATAGTAAAATTTATGTTCTTGAGCTTTCAGACAAGAATGAGGACTTGATTGGAAATTGGACTAGAGGCCTTCCTCATTACACCTTGGCAAAGGATTTAAATGCATTATGTTCATGTCCTCAGGATTTTTTGGGAGCCCAAGTTTAAAGTTTATGGACTAGTTTATTAGAAAAAATTTCAACATAGCACAATCTTCAGACAGCAGCATGGCTATTACTAGTGTCTTTCAGCTAGGTTTATAGTAAGAATCAGTAGCAAAAATACCAAATAGAATCACCTAGAAAATTTGCAGTTTGATTTAAAAAAAATGCATACATATATATATGCATATATATATATATATATATATATATATATATATATTATGTGTTTAAAGGTGTTTCCAAGGAGAGTGCAATTGCTAATGAGATTAAAAGAAGCCAAGTATTTTGCACCAGAATAAAAAAGATGTCTCAAAGGCATCTCAAGAATCCACAGGAACCCACCAATTGCAGGATCAAAGGTAAAAAAAAGTATAAACTCTTTTCAAATATTTTCATATGAGAAGAGAACCCAGGGGCTCCTTACTCACAAAGGATGCCTATGGAATTGATGTTCATTCTTCCACGTTCAGTCATCAAAGCATTGAGAAGCATTGCATCTGATGTTCAAATACCTCTGGCACAGCTTGCACCGACAGAAGACCTTGGAGTTGTCCAAAAGATGCTGATTTTGCAGGCATGCAGAATGCAAGAGTTATGGGGTCATGGAGGCTTTCAATGAGATTTCAAAAGAAAGCCAGACAGTATGTGACAGGATCTGAGTTTCTGTAAGTAACCCCTGGCAGGTAGTATGGAAAGCTAAAACTGCAGTGAGGACCCCAGAAGTTAGAGACAGGAAGAGGGAACACCAGCTGAGGGAAACTACAGGCAGTGAACAGAGCCAACCCAAGAGTGTGGCTGCCATGAGCAAGGACCCAACTCTGATGATCTAATTCTTCCATGTCATTTTCTTTTTCCTCCCTTTTGAACTGGAAATATTTACTCTGTCACATTGTATTTTGGAAATTTGTGACTTGATTTTTATAGGGATTCAAAGTTTGCCTTGAGTCTCAGCAGAAATTTGGGTTGGAATTTTTGAGCAATACTGGAACAGTTAAAACTATGCAAACTCTTAGAAATGTACTAAATATATTTTGCACTATGTTATGGACATAAACCTTTTGGGGACGGGGTGGAATCCTATGGTTCAAATGCCTATGTATGGAAGAATAATTCCCAGTGCGTGTCAATACTGTGATATGGTTGGAACCATTCATAGGTGGGGCCTAGTGGAAGGAAGTTGGGTCACTGAAGGCATGCACCTAAAGAGGATATTGGGACACTAGCCTCTCTTCGTTCTCCTTTCCTTTTGGCAGTCATAAGGCTACCATGTTGCTTAGCCATGCATTCACACAAGGATGTACCATGTCACAGGTACCAGAGCAATGGGTCAACCAACCATGGAGTTAAACCTCCAAACTTTGAGCTACAGTAAAACTTTCCTTTCTTTGAGTTGCTTATCTCAGCATTTTACTATAGTAATGGAAAGGCGATAAACACATATTCAATTATCACTCTAAAATTTATTTGTATATTTTCTCTTTGTCCTTAATTATTGCATGAGTATGTTTTCTGTATTTTTTCAAAAGGACAAAATTAGAAATTGTAAGTTATGCTGTTCCAATCTTCTAATTCTATTTATTTGTTTTTGTTATTTTTCCTCACTGTTGCTCTTTGATTTTTAACTTATTGGATAAGGTGTTCTAAAAGTAAAAGGGTTATTGTTACAGATTTCTTCCTACTAAAAAGTTATCTTTGAGGAATTTTAGACTTACAAAAGTGTTTCAAGGAAAGTATAGAGCTCTGATATACCCTTCCATTTCCTCTAATGTTAATAAGTTATGTACTTATGTTATATTTTTCAAAACAAATAAATTTACATTAGTGCAATGCTCTTAACTAAACACAACCTTTATTTTGAATCATTAATTTTCAAATAGTTCTCTTTCCGTTTCAGTATCTAAATGAGAATAATATATGGCATTTACTCATCATGTCTTCTTTGGTCTGATACTTTTGAGTCTTTCCATGCTTTTCATGACATTTGGAGTTTTGAAGAGTCAGAAATTGTATAGATTGTCCTTAAATTTTATTTTGTCTGACATTTTCTTATGTTTACAGTATGAATATGAATTGTTGTGAAGAAGACCCTGGAGGTAAAGTGCCTTTCCCACCACATCATATTGTGGGGCACATGATATCACCATGACATTACTAGTGATGGTACATTTTATCTCGTAGTTGAAGTGACATTCTATAGAGTTAAGTTTTTTCCTTTCCATACTGTGTTCATTAGAAGTCATAGCAATTTCCTCCAAAGTGGGAACTACCCCAATATTCATCAACTGTTGAATAACTAAACAAATGATAGTACATCCATAAGAGGAAATATTTTCAGCAATAAAAGAAAGAATAGATTTCAGGTAATTGCAACAACATGAATCAATCTTGAAATCATTATGATAAGCATAAAAAAAGACATTCTCAACAGACCATATATGGTATGATTCCATTTAGAAGACATTTTGGAAAAATGCAAGACTGCAGGAACAAACCAGAATAATGGTTCCTAGGGTTGAGGTATTGGAGAGAAGGAGTTTGAATGAATAAAAGGAAGAATGCTGTTTGGGGGTGATGAAAATTATGATACCTTAATTTTTTAATCATTATATGGAGTTGTCAAAGATTATAAAATTACACGTTAAAATAAAAATGAATTTTATTACCTGTAAAATAAACCTCAATAAACATATCTTTAAAATTATAACAGTGTAACAGATTGCTGGAGAACAGGCTGAGAGTTGCACAAGAGGAAATATTAAGTTCCAATTACATGCAGCTGAATTGCAGGACAACTATATAAAAGGAAAACAATAACTCTGGAGTACAGTTGACTGTCAGTGCCCCATTGCATCCTCAATATTTTCCTGTTAAACCAATGACTTTCTTCTCAAAACAACAGCAAATCTTTATCAGAGAGTTTTCTCTAGCCACTGGAGTTTATTCTATTGATCTGCATGGCAGGACTGAAATGTCAGGAGCTTAACATTGCATAGGAACAGCCCTCATCCAGGGACTTACCACAGCTAATGATATTCAACCCCTTGCTGTAAAGCTACACAACCTGCAACAACTCCCATTAGGACTAAACTGTAGCACCCAGTGCAGTATCCTATCTGATAAAGTGCTCTTTATTCTTTATCTCTCTTCTTTCACTTTCTCACCATGTGACTGATGCTTCCCAGGATCACCTTCTGAATCATCCACTTTTATTGACATCTTTTCTTGAGGCTTACTTCCGGAGGAAGCCAATACATCCAGGCATTTGGAAGGCTAGTAAGTGGCCTTATCCCTAAGGTTTCATGATAGGAAAAGCAACTCACTGTGAGGAACTAAAAATAGCAAGGCAAAGTTGTTCTATTACTAATATGAAAACCTGTCCAGTTCATGGAGAGTGGCAAAGGCTTTCTCCTTCTCTGAACTCTTTCCAACTAGTCTTAACCTTAGGTCTTCTGTGTTCATGTCTGTATCACTCAGTTTTAGCAAGAATCCTGCTAAGGTGGTTTAGTGAAAATCTCCCAACCTTGATCTGATTCATTTCTCACCCCCATCTTTGATATCTGATTACCCTGGCTTGCCTTTAGCAAGCATCCTTTCAAGCAGTTTATCCAGAACCCCTTTACTTCTGAGGTGCCTTCCTAGTAATTTTCTATCTTCCAACACTCCTGCTTCTCACATACTCTGTAGGTATAAACCTTCATTTGCCTTTGCTGCATTCAGAATTGAGTCCAGTTCTATACTGAGGTTACTTAATCCCTTTTGAATAGTTTCTGAATAAAATCTGTTCGTACTGCCTTATGACTACAATATTACTACTCTCTGGCTCTGGTTTTCTTGGACAGTGACTACAAATGGCACACCTTACTTTAAGCCAGAACTTAGGGCTAGAGCAACTCAAACACTTGTGGCCTTCAGTTTTGAGAAATCTCAGGAAAAGAAGCAATGCTGAAGTTATGTGCTTCCAAGGATTCTAGCTGGGGCTGTGAGAGCAAGTTCTGGAACCCTGGTCAAGTTTCACCTGTAGAGTCATAGTACTTGGTGTTTGATGAAATAACTCTAATAGAGTAGTTTACAGAAAGCACATTTTTAGCCTAATTTGAAATGCCATATTTGTATAATAGCTTTTGGCATTTATTCCATTTATTATAAAACTCAAGAGTATCTAAACTTGAATGGGAGATGGAAAGGTTAATTGAGTAAAGAAAAATGGTTTAGAGTTAGAGACTTTAGAGTTATCAAGATCTCTGAACACACTATTCCTGTGGTACTAAAAGGATTTTTAAAAAATTTGTTCTGTTTAGATATACATGACTGTAGAGTGTATTTTGACATATTATACATACATACATGAAGTAAAACTTAAGATTCCTTTCTTGTGGTTGTACATGATGTGGAGTTTCACTGGTCATGTATTCATAGATGTACATAGAAAAGTTATGTCTGATTCATTCCACTGTCTTTCCTATTCCTGTACCCCCTTCCTTCCCTTCCCTTTCATTCCACCAAGGGGATTTCTGGGAGAGAAGCATGGCTGAATGTGAAGGTAAGGATTTATTACTGTAACTGGTCACCTATTTGAATTAGCTTTGGTACATATAAAAAGGAAAATGAATTGAAAAGCCATATTTAGGAAAGAACTGCATGCAGCAAATGCTAATAGAAGGGACACCTGGCTCATTAGTCCTAAAGAGAGCTAAAAGACAATAGCTATTTAAGTGAAAGAAATTCAATCATCAATGCTTTGATCAACATTCATGACAATTCCCATTTTGTGTTTTTTTTCAAACCACCATATGCAACTATTATGATAGTAATAAGAGAAAATTATAGCATTCCCTGAGCAAAAATTTTTATAACTTAGAGATGGTATCAAATGTTAGCTACTAGTAGGTGATTAAAAGTGATTTGGGGACCAGTTGGCTTACAAATAAACAGAAATATAGGCAAATTCATGTATATTAGAAGTTATTTGTAGTCAAGATAGAACAAGCAAGAAATTTTAAAGAAGTTTAATAATATTTTTATAGAATCGTTTTGTTAGAAGAAAAAAATGTATCAACATAATAATTTTATTTCTCTAAGCAATTTTATTACTGAGAAACATGATTATTTCTTAAAATAGATTTCATCCCTTAATATGAAACTTATATTCTTTTTTTCTTGTAAACATTTTGGAATAAACCAACATGAATGTCTTCATGTAATTCTTACTTATAATTTATAGATTCTTAAAAAATATCTTTGTGAGCTGAGTTTGTAGCTCAGTGGTAAGCACTTGCTTAGCATGTGTGAGGTACTGGGTTCGATTCTCAGCACTGCATAATAAGTAAATAAAAATAAAGGTCCATCAACGACTAAAAAATATTAAAAATTTTTTTTCGCTTATTTCATTGTATACATTTGTGGTTGTTATAGTTCTATCAATAAGACAGAGGCATGCTTGATACAGTTGGTAATTAAATACTGCCTCTAGCAGGTAGTCTGGCTACAAAGCCAGCAATGTGTGTGGGTAAAAGAAAAGATGATCATTCTTGCACAAATGTTTTAGATTTTCTGTGATTCACAAATGATAGGTTTTCAGAAGGTAATGGATGAGTCAGGGTTAGTCAAATAAGGAATTCTAGAATATGCCAAACAAAACACTGATCTAATAGTTTGGTTCCCTTTTACCTAAGGGAAGAATTCAATTGTATTTGAGAACATTACAACATTCATATCTGAACGCACATATTCTTAAAGAAAATGTGAGGTGTTCCTGCTCAATAAACAGGAGAGCAGCATTCACATTCACAAATACCATACAAAAAGAGAGGTCTCATCAGACCTAACATGATGTGGTAAACTGCTGGATTGGGTACTGAGATGCTTGCTTCACAATCTTGTCTTTGAAATATATTATTTAAATTCTGAACTTGGAAAAACTAGTTTTCCCAATAATCCATTCCCTCACCTACAAAACAAGACGAATAATATTTCAGCCTATGCAAAGGTTACTATGCAAATCACTTGAAATGGTATATGTAAGAAGATGTATATTTTATGAAACTCTACAAGAGAGGAGTTTGAAGGCTTCAAATACAGAGAAATGATAAGGAGAGGGAAATGATAATTACCATTTTGACCAGAGCACAGTATACTGCACACATGTGTTGAAGTGAATTGTTGAATCCAATTAACATGTGGATGAGGAAACCTACATTGATGACAATCTAGCATTTTGTCCAAGATCACATAGTAAATAAATGGTGCAGCCATATTTCAAAATCAAGCAATAGAATTCCAGAAAAGCAGGATTTTTTTAAACTGTTAACCATCATGCAATATTGCCTCAATGGGAAATTATTGAAAAAATATTGTTTGTAATCATCTACCATGTGTTCGACTCTGTTTAGACTACTGTGTATATAAAAAGAAGTAAAACAAGGTGTGGCATATTGCTAGTTAAGCAAAATGTCTGTAAAAAGCATAAACAAAAATAAAAGAGATCTCTGCACTCTCATGTTCATTACAGCACTCTTCACAATAGCTAAGATATGGAGTACATTGCAGTGTTTATTAGAAGATGAATGGATAAAGAAACTATGGCATATATATACCATTCAACCTTTCAAAAGAAGGAAATCTGAGCATTTGCAACAATATGGATGAACTTGGAGAATATTAAGCTGTGTGAAATAATCTAACCAGAGAAAGAAGAGTGCACAATCCACTTACATGTACACTCTAAAAGGGTTAGACTCATAGATTTACAGGGCAGAGTGGTGGTTACCAAAAGCTGGGGGTGGATGGAAGGGAGTGATGTTAGTTCAAGGGTACAAAGTTTCAATTAGACAAGCTGCAGCTCCCCTTGTGTTTTCATGTCCAGGTGGACCCTAGATAAACAATATGAGGGAGAGAAGGCATTCTGGAGGAGGAAAGGCAGAAAAGGTAGGTGGATCCAATGTGTTTGGGGTGGGGCAGGCAAACAGAGAGAATCATTATTCAACTCCTATAACTGGATAAAACTCCTCCTTTATGTTCCTTCTTGTGTGGAAGAAGTTCCTACTTTCATTGAGAGTTCCTTATTGGTCGCTCTATCACATTGGCTGGACACAGAAAGATGAATGGTCCAAATGTGTTGGAGAGTCTGACCACAGGCTCAAAACTGTTTTGGCTTGGTAAGATGTACCACTGCCACTACCATGATATACATGTTTGGTTTACTTTCTTAATCACATGTAGATATTTGGGAGAAATATATATATATATATATATATATATATATATATATATATATATTTTGTGTGTGTGTGTGTGTGTGTGTGTGTGTGGTACTGGGGATTAAGGCCAGGGCCTCCTGCATATATACCAACACTCTGTTTCTGAACTACATTCTAACCCTATTCTGAGGTATTTTTTTCCAAAGGAAAAATGATAACTTTATACCTGATAAAATATATTATTTGTGAATAATTCCAGATTGGAAGGCAGAACTATTTGTAACTTGTAAAGATGGATCTCGTCCGCTCATCAGAATAGGGCTTCAGAGAACCAGCTGGCTTATAGCCTAGGAAAAAGTCCAAATTGCTCCTTTATTTGCTAGGTTCAGCACAAAATACTACACGTTTGAAAGTAATAGAGTATGAAGAAAATTGACCAAAAATCTGTCATGTAAAAATATTTTGCCATAAGTATTTAGGATAAATAATTTAAATCTTTTATTCCCATACACGTATATTTCATTGAAATTGAAGAATCCATGTCCAGAGAGTTGAGAGTTGAACTAAATCTCTTTTTCCAGCCTGTCTAGTCAAAACAATGTGCCATATGTCTCCAAGCCATATGTCCACTGATTTTTTTTTTAATTCTTGTTTCTGCTAGAAAATTGGCAATGGCTATTAATTTCTTCTTGTTATGAATCCTGTCCGGCTTGTTCTACTATTTACTTTAACTTTTTTTCCTGGAAGGAGGGTTCTGTGATCTGAATTTTCTCTTCAATAGGTACGACATACCTATAAGAAAAAACATCATATCTTCATCTTAAAAACGCATGGTATGGGGTGTTACCTGGAATAAAAAATTCTATAATTCTATCAAATCAAAAAGGGAACTGCATTAAATGATTTTACTTTAAAACTGGAAATAGCAAATATTTATTATTATTCATGGTAACATTGTAAGCTATGATGCCCTTAGTTAACATTTTGTAATTTGGTAATCGGTTCCTCTGAAGTTATTGGAAATATATCTTAATAGTAAAGTAAATATCATCCATAGGAAGAAAATGCAGTTTATATTTAGACCATTGTTATGGTAGACTACTAAACACATACATGTGTGCTTGCACATACACACACACACAAGAAAACCAAAAAACCTACAGTAAAAATATGAAAAAAAAATGAAAAAAACAGGAAGAGCCAAACTGGCTTGTCTGCAATGCCTATTCAGTAATTCTCTAAAGCTTATGTATGTATGTGGAGCAGGGAAATGAAACTGGAACAGAAAGTGCCACTGAGACAGCTGCTCCTGCGTCAAATGAGCTTAGTAGGCGCCGAAGTGTGTGTTGAATAAATGAATAAATGAATGAATGAAGCCATTTTAATTCAAACCAAACTTCGCAATTGAAGTGAATGAATGTTTGGATTCACGCCATTTGAATTAAGTGGAAGTTCAAATTGAGATGGAATTGGCCTCCTACCGAAGTGTTTGGCATAGGGAAGACATTGAGCAACCAAGAAACAGGATTTTCGGTTTAACCGTCACTACAATAGAGTGAAGGAAGTTTTCCAGATTTAGATCAGAAACACATGGATTCTGCTCCTGATTTTACTCATTTATTGGTTCTAGAATTCTTTAATGAAGTCCTACTATGTGCCAAGCATAAATGTTTCTTACTTTGAAAATCCTTTGGTATCAGAAAGATACAAACATGCGGGTTATCCCAAATCAATTGTGATTCAGGTTGGAACAGAGATTTCTTCCGGCCTTTGTGGAAGCAAGATTACAAGCAAGTACATCTGCATTCAAAGTTGCAAAAATTTTTACAGAAGAGGTGGAATGTGGGAATGTCCATATTTCACATTTTAAGCTAATTTCTCTAAAAATATAAATGAGAGAAGAGTTTGCTGTGTTTAGAGTATGTGATGTTCTGCTTGGATATTTATCGGTATGCAGTGATAAGATGGAAAACTTGCTTGGGTGGTGTTCAGGAATGAGAGATTTGGGGATAATCTGTGAAGCACTTTTCTGTCATGTAAGGGGACTTGAATCAATTCTATAGATAGGGAACATGTATAAGCTAGACCAATTGATAGGTATTCAACAGGTCCTTTTCTAGAACAGGTCCTTTTCTATGTTATTCAGTACCTGTAGACATTGTGCTTGAAAACCAAGGGAAAATATATATATTATTAAATTTTAGTTCTTTATCTTTAACATAGAAAAGATAGACAAAATTATTAATGAGGCCCTTTAATCTCTGTAGACCTATGAATGATCACATAGAACGTTTCCTAAATAATTTACTTAACAGATTGGCATGACCTTGCTGTTTAATAATTTTCAACATTGAAGCCATTCATTTGGACAGAGCTGTTCTTGACAAGGTATTTCTTGAAGGATATTCCCAAAGAAGTACAGTATCTTTCCTTGTCATATTAACGGTAAATCATTGTCAGACCAGATGGTTTTTGAGAAATACTAAGCAAAATGTAAGCCACCCAAGGAGGCCAGAGAGGAAGGGTAGCTATGGCCTTGTTAGAGAGGAGAGACACCAAGAGTGAAAAGTGAAATAACTTAGTTCTTTGGGGGACAATGAGATTTCAGGATGTGTTAAAGTATTTTTGATATGTATGGGTGTGTGTGTGCACATATGTATGAGCACACACATACCTGCATATGAATATGCATTTCTTGGTTTCAGAAGATGGGTATCATGCAACACATAATAGGACAGAGATAATCAGCTTTGATAGACTTCAAGACCAGTTAAGGCTACTAATTTTAATTCAGCAATTCTATGTAGACACAGATGAAATAACCCTCTTCACTCAGTGCTTCTGTCCTTTGGGTTTATAAAATACAGTTACTTGAATTCTTCCTGAAAATCTTATTAGATTTAGTTAGACTTGGTATTTGTGTATCTTTATTGAATTAGTCAATGCTGACAGAGGAAGAGTCTCATTCTGTTATTTCTTTCTGTGTACTTTTTAGGATCAAGGACACAGAGAGGCATTTTATTTTTATTTTTTCATGTTTCTTTTCCGTTGATAAAAGCACACATTGGCTGGCCATAAATTGTCTGATAATAATAGTATAAAAATACTTAAAGTGATTTATAAACTTTTTGGGAAAGTTGTCATATTTTGGGCAAAAACATTTAATTTACACATATATCCAGCACATTCACTCACTCAGCCTGCAGGAAAAAGTTAACAACCTACAGATCTCAGTTGTCAAGTCCCTGAAGTAAAAAGAGATCATTACTTTTTTTTCCTTCTTTTTAAAAAAAAAAAATTGTTCCAATTGGTTATACATGACAGTAGAATGCACTTGGATACATCATATATAAATGGAGTATAATTTCTCATACATCTGGTTGTACATGATGAAGAATTCCACTGGTCAGATAGTTATATATGTACATAGGGTAGTAATGTCTGATTGATTGTACTATCCTTTCTATCCTCATGACCCCTCCTCTTCCTCACTCCCTTCTATCTAATCTAAAGTGTGGGGGTTCCCGGGAACCCCAGCCTTGGGCATGGTCAAGATGGCGCCTGACGCTGAGCCAGAGGCGGCCAGCTATACAGTAAACAACCAGCGAATTCCAATAATTGGCTAGTTAACGATGTGACTAGAGCATGCCCCCCCCTCGTGCACCCATCCTGTGCCTGCAGCTGTCCGCGTTTATCTCGTGTACTCTCCCCTGATTGACTGAAGTGTATATAAGCCTGGTGGGTGGGAGAGTAGGGGGCAGAAGCTGAGGAAGGGACGGAAGAAGCGGAAGAACCGGCGACGGCGGCGACGGCGGCCGCGGCAGCAGCGGGAGCGGAGCTGGAAGGAGGGAGTACGCGGGAGTGGAAGGAGCTGGGAAAAGGAAAGCTGAGAGTGCGAAGAAGCTAGGGGTAAGAGAAGCGTAGGAAAGAAACTGTGCATAATAAACTTCCAAAGCTTCAGACATTTGCCGTGTCTCTCTCTGCGGGCAGAGGGGACGCGACAGCTGGTGCCGAAACCCGGGACTATAAAAGGGACAAGGTAAGATATCTAAAAAATTTTTTAACAAGCTAAACCGGTTATAAAGAAGTCAAAAAAGGTAAACAGGTAAAGAAGTCAAAAAAGGTAAACAGGTAAAGGAGAGGCGCCTCGACGTTCGCGGTATAGCGACTATCCGGATACGCGGAATGCGGTCCAGTTAAAGGGTATCAGGATACGCTATCAGCGGTCCTGGGGGCACGCGGAATGCGGTCCAATTAAAATAAAAATAAGGACACACGGAAGGTGGTCCGGTATCGGGACACGCCATTAGCGGTCCTGGCGCGTGGAACGCGGTCTAATTAAAGTGAAAGTAGAAACATGCTTGGAGCGGTCCAATTAGGTAGTACGTGAAAAGCCGCTATAAAAATTTTAATGCGCACTTGATAGTTTTCCTTTCAGCAATCTCCTTGCTCCTGGCAGCTAGGCCACTGTTATTGTAATTGCCATAACTAAAGCTATTCAGATTAGTAGCAATGGGGTCTGGGTGCGGCAACCCCTCAGGGAACCATTGAAAAACAATGGGACGCCATTGAAAAAAAAAAAAAAAAAAAAAAACAGCTAAAGTAAAGAAAAGCCGCTTAGTGTGCCACAAGGGGGATCTTCATGAACAGGGTCTAATAGTAACAGAAAAAAATGCTTAAAGAGAATAAAGTGAGGAAAAATTGAGTGGTGGTGACCCAGAAAATAATTGCTCAAAAAATCTAAGAACAAGGGAAAAAAGGGAATTAAGTCTAACATAAAGAACCCCCAAAAGGAATAACCAAGTGGTAGTGAAAACTTAAGAACAAGGGGAAAAGGTAGGAGAAACCTAAGCCTAATAAAAAGAGCTTCAAAATTTGTAGAACCTGCCCGTATTTGAGGAGCAAATGGAGATACCATCAACCATTAGAAAAACTTTAAAGAGGCAGTTAAGACTATTGGAGACAGCTATGCAGAGCAGTGTTATCTGGAGAACAATGGCTAATTGGAGAAGCTCAGTGGCAAGAAATAGCTGTTGAAACTGCTTGCAGAAACATAGTGGCAAGGTTTCCCGATAGAAATGTTAATAGGAGAAGACCAATACGTTTCAATAGATGCACAAAATCAGCAGCAAGGAGATAATGCCCTAACAAAAGATAAGAGATAACTATAGTAAAATCTGTTACACCTTATGCCTCAGAGCTATGTCCAAGATGCAGAAGAGGAAGTCATCGGAATAGTGCCTGTCAGCCTATTAGAGATAGGGAGGATAATTTCCTAGGGTCGAATCCTGAACTTCAAAAAAAAAACGGGAGACAGGGCCCTCCCCGGGGCCCGCAACGAATATAAGGGGTAATTCAACAAGTTCCCCGACGGTGGTATCCTCCCACAGAGAAGGGGAGCGCAGAGCCACCTCAGGAAGTGCCGGATTGGACATCTGTGCCACCTCCAGACTCATACTAACCCCAGATATGGGGGTGCAGATGATTGATACTGATTGGCATGAAAAAATCCCACAGAACAGTGTAGGACTATTGCTAGGTAGAGGTTCCTCAACACTAAAAGGACTTATAGTACACCCAGGGGTTATTGATCCTGATTTCACTGGACAAATAAAAGCCTTGGTCTCTTCACCAAAAGGAATTACGGTCATCTCTCCAGGGGATCGCATTGCACAAATGCTTATATTGCCCAGTCGACATTCCTTGTGGCCCAGTGAAAGTACAAATAAAAGACAAGGAGGTTTTGGATCAACAGGAACCACTTTAATAAACCTTACTATGGATATGGGACAGAGGCCCCTCCTAAAATTAAAAGTGGGAAATATGGAATTTACAGGTTTATTAGATACGGGGGCAGACAAAAGCATTATTAGCGCAATGGTCTGGCCAAAGCACTGGCCATTGATCACAGCAGCTCAGAGCTTGAGAGGCTTAGGAGTAGCAGAGAGCCCCAATCAAAGTGCTTCCTCATTATCATGGAAAGATACAGAGGGACACACAGGAATATTTCAACCATATGTCTGTAATGTTCCTATTAGCCTATGGGGACGAGATGTCCTGCAGCAAATGGATATGAAACTCACCACTGACCAGATTTACCAAGGGACTCCTGTAAGAAATATGTTACAAAATATGAATTATGATGATAAAAAAGGATTAGGAAGACATAGCCAAGGATCTACCCAACCACTGCCTTTACCCCCACCAAAAAATGATTCTCATGGATTGGGTTTTTCCTAGGGGCCACTGATAAGCCATCAATCCCTATAATATGGAAAGATGATAAGCCTCGCTGGATTCCACAGTGGCCCCTAACAAAAGAAAAGCTAGAGGCAGCTCATAAGTTAGTACAAGAGCAGGTACAAGCAGGTCATTTACAATATTCTACCTCTCCTTGGAATACTCCAATATTCTTAACAAAGAAAAAATCAGGAAAATGGAGGTTATTACATGATTTAAGAGCCATAAACGAACAAATGTACCCTATGGGACCCATCCAAAGTGGACTCCCTCTTGTTACTGCACTACCAAAAAATTGGCCTACTATTATTCTGGATTTAAAAGATTGCTTTTTCTCTATACCCTTGCACAAAAATTGCTGGAGATTTGCCTTTACTTTGCCCTCTCTTAATCACACTCAGCCTGACCAGAGATTCGAATGGACTGTGTTGCCTCAAGGTATGACTAACAGTCCTACTATATGTCAAATATACGTAGATAAAGCGTTAACAACTACTAGACAAAAGTTTAAGAGATTGTTGATTTATCATTATATGGACGACATACTTATTTGCCATTCAGAAAAAGAAGTTTTGTTAGAAGCATTACAATTTATAACTCAAGCATTAGAAAAGAGAGGACTAACGATAGCCCCTGAAAAATTACAATTAGAGGAGATCCAAGAATATCTGGGTACAAGGCTCACTGCTACTACAGTCAGACCAATAAGGTTGACCATCAGAACAGATCAATTGAATACCTTAAACGATTTTCAGAAACTCTTAGGTGACATTAACTGGATCAGATCCTATTTAAAATTATCCACAGGGGAATTAAAACCTTTATTCGATATATTAAAAGGTAATCCTGACTTGAATTCCCCTAGGAAACTTACTCCTGAAGCACGGATATCCTTACAGCTAGTAGAGAATAGACTTCAGCAGTGTTATGTTGATCGTTGTGATCCTACTCAACCTTTAAGTTTAATCATAATCTCAGAGAAACATACCCCTTTTGGCATAGTTTGGCAAGGAGGACCTTTGCAAAGTATAAATCTCCCTAGCTCTCCGGCTAAAACATTGCAATCATATCCCCAAGCTATTGCCCAGGTAATATTCAAGGGAATAGAATCTTGCATTACTGTTTTTGGAATCCATCTGTCTATTATTATAACTCCTTATTCCACTCAGCAAATTAAATGGTTAATTAATAATGATGATGATTGGTCAGTATTATATTGTTCCACTTCAGCTCAGTTCGATAACCATTATCCCCAACATCCCTGGATTCAATTCTGTAAAAATACTCCCATAGTTTTTCCAAAAGTGACTAGTGTCCAGCCTCTTAAAGACTGTGTAACCATTTTTACTGATGGCTCCAAAAATGGAGTAGGTGCAGTACTTATCGGTAAACAACTTCATACCATAATAGTTCCACCCAACTCCGCACAGGTTACTGAACTTGCAGCTGTAATATTAGCCTTTAAATTAGCAGATAATCAGCCATTCAATCTTCTATCTGATAGCTTATATATCGTTAACGCTTTACAGGTTCTTGAAATGGTACCCCATATTTCTTCCATGTCCACGGTAGCTTCTTATTTTACTACGCTACAAAACCTTATCCTACAGTGTAAACATCTATTCTATGTAGGACATATTAGAGCTCATTCTAATTTACCAGGACCTTTGGCCAATGCTAATGACTTGGTAGATATGGCCACCAAATCAATTTTTGTTTTTTCCATAGAGGAACAAGCAAAACTCTTTCATGAAAAATTTCATGTAAATTCCACCACTTTGAGCAGAAAATTTCCTATATCTAAATGTATGGCTCGACAAATAGTAAAAAATTGTCAACATTGTGCTCCTTTAATCCCAGTACAATCCTTTGGAGTTAACCCCAGGGGACTGCTACCTGGTCATATTTGGCAGATGGATGTAACCCATATTCCTGAATTTGGTACTGTTAAGTATGTACATGTGTCAGTAGACACTGCTTCAGGGGTCATTATGGCTTCCGCTCATTCTGGAGAAAAGGTAAAAGATGTCATTCAACATTGCCTACAAGCGTTTGCTGGCTGGGGCATACCTAAAGTTATTAAAACAGATAATGGTCCTGCTTATACTTCCAAAAGCTTTCAGTTGTTTTTACAAACATTTAACATCCAATCAGTCACTGGCATCCCCTATAATCCTCAGGGACAGGGCATTGTGGAAAGAGCACATCTTACTTTAAAAAATTGTCTAAATAAACAAAAAGGGGGAATAGGAGTCTCCTACAAGTCTCCTAAAGATAAACTTAATTTAGTTCTTTTCATTCTAAATTTCTTAACTCTGGATAGGGACGGCCATTCTGCAGCTGATCGACATTATAATCCCCATAATACTTCTCAAGTATGGGCAAAATGGAAAGATATCCTGACAGGTTGTTGGAAAGGACCGGATCCAGTCCTTCGTTGGGTCCGAAGGTCTGTTTGTATTTTCCCACAGGATCAACTGACTCCAGTCTGGATTCCAGAAAGGCTGGTCAGAGTTTTACAACATGCAAGTGATGCTGTTCCTCCTCACGGTGACGAGCCTGAGCCTTCCTCCAATAACAGAAACTCAGACGGAAAGGCAAACCCGGAACCTATGGGCCATTGTTAGCCTGGCCATATTTTTCATTTCTGACTAACATATTTTTTATCCTTCCTTTTCTTGCTTTTCACCAATTTCTCTACAAGTCTGTCAATTCTACTGATGATTTTTCAGGTCGTGCTGTTTTTGGTGACAAGGATATTTCTAGCCTTTCTTTGCTTTAACAGGAGAAATTTCTGTACTTTGCCGTTGGAATCATACTACAGATCAGACCCAGAGTAGAGCAACTCGTTCTGCTGACCCTAGCTGTGATATTGCTTTTCCTCCTACGTCAGCTTGTGTATTTCCTCTTTTTTATGTTTCTGCCAACTAACATTTCTAATAATACCTCCTAACTGTTCACTAACTGTGTGCTATCTTTCACAATACTGGAATGATTCTTTTGCCACCTGTGCAATTTGCACATTTCTATCTTCCTACCAGTCCTAGTTTCTGTTGCAGATATAGAATTGCCAGTGCTATTATCAAAAAACAGAAGAGGCTTTGACATTGCAACAGCCGTGATCATTGCCACCACAGTCCTTGCAGTAGCAGCATTGACACAACCATAACGACGATCGGCCGAGAATGCAGTTGCAGCCTTACAGACCATAGAGACTCTATCAGAGAATGGACTCATTATAAGAACAAGTGGATGCCTTGCAAGAACTTTTGGGACTGGGATGCGTTTATTCCCTGAGAGCTGCTTTGTGTTACCCATATTGTAACTCCATTGGGATGTATATTGTTTCTGTATTTAATATGGCTATAAGGTTCCTCTTCTGTTTATAGATTTGTCAAACAGTGGGCAAGCTTAGGAGCTATGGTGGTACCCCTCTGCCTTGGCCTTCTTCTCTTCATTCGTTTTGGCATGCATCTGCAAGCTAGCCAATAGAGAGATCAAATTATTTTTCATCAGGCCATGACCGTCCTAAAGGCCGACAGCCCCCCATTAGTATGGCTCTTGATGCTGGATCGGTAGTCAAGGACGGGTAATGAAGGAGGTGGCTGTGTACCAACCTAAGACAGGAGCTGCAGCATGCTCTGCAGGCTCTGATGACGGGTAAGGACATATGCTGACCACTCAGCCTAAGACAGACACGGTCCCGAGCCTTAGTTTAATATTAAAGAAGGGGGATCTGTGGGGGTTCCCGGGAACCCCAGCCTTGGGCATGGTCAAGATGGCGCCTGACGCTGAGCCAGAGGCGGCCAGCTATACAGTAAACAACCAGCGAATTCCAATAATTGGCTAGTTAACGATGTGACTAGAGCATGCCCCCCCCTCGTGCACCCATCCTGTGCCTGCAGTTGTCCGCGTTTATCTCGTGTACTCTCCCCTGATTGACTGAAGTGTATATAAGCCTGGTGGGTGGGAGAGTAGGGGGCAGAAGCTGAGGAAGGGACGGAAGAAGCGGAAGAACCGGCGACGGCGGCGACGGCGGCCGCGGCAGCAGCGGGAGCGGAGCTGGAAGGAGGGAGTACGCGGGAGTGGAAGGAGCTGGGAAAAGGAAAGCTGAGAGTGCGAAGAAGCTAGGGGTAAGAGAAGCGTAGGAAAGAAACTGTGCATAATAAACTTCCAAAGCTTCAGACATTTGCCGTGTCTCTCTCTGCGGGCAGAGGGGACGCGACACTAAAGTGCTCTATTCTTCTCTAGTTCTCTCTCCTTATTGTGAATTAGCAACCACATATCAGAGAAAACATTCAGCTTTTGGTGTTTTGGGATTTCTTTATTTCACTTAGCATAATATTCTAAGTAGTTCCATCCATTTACCAGCAAATGCCATGATTTCATTCTTCTTTTAATATTCCTTCATATATATATATATATATATATGTATATAATATCTCACATCTCACATTTTTTATCCATTCATCTGTGGAAGGGCAGCACAACTAGTTGGTTCCATAGTTTATCTATTATGACTTGCGTTGCTATAAACATTGATGCAGCTGCATCACTGTAATATGGTGATTTTAGGTCCTTTGGGTATAAACCAAGGAGTATGATAGCTGGTTCAAATGGTGGCTCCATTCCAAATTTTTTGAGGAATCTCCATACTGCTTCCCATAATGGTTGCACCAATTTGCAGTCCCACCAGCAATGTATAAGTGTACCTTTTCCTCCACACCCTCACCAACATTTATTGTTGTTTGAATTCTTGATAATTGCCATTCTGACTAGCTTGAGATGAATCCTAGAGTAGTTTTGATTTGCAGTTTTCTAATTGCTAAAGATGTTGAACATTTTTTCATACATTTGTTGATCTTAAAATCCAATTAAATCAACTCCAAATTGAGTTTTCAAAACTGGAAAACCATAGCTTCATCTGTCTGTGAAGTTTCAAGTTCTTTAAACTTGGAAACTCAGAACTTGTTTCAAAACCAAGGAATCTTCACTTTACGAACAGCTTCATGGCAATAAAGGCCAAGATGAGAAAGTCATGTTATATTATAAGTCATATTTGTCATCCATTGGTAATTTTCTGTGCAAGAGCAAGAAGCATATGTACATTTTATTTAATAATAAAACCCTCATCCACTTTAAAAACAAAAACAAAAACTCATGCAATGATTTCCTTAGAAGCAATTCAAAAAAGTTCATTATTTCTTCTTTAATTGTTGCCTCTTCCTTTTTTACCACAAGATGCCTTGTAGCTTGCACCTGTAGGTGTACATAGGTCTCTGGTTTTCAAGAGAGCCTGACCATAATGGGAAATCCAGGCCCTGACATGACGAGGTGATCATGAGTTGATGTGACTAATTTCTTTGACCTTTTTCTTCTTAGCAGAATGTAGCTAAACAATATTCAACTGCTTTTCTCATAGAATTTTTTTGTGAGTAAAAGACAAGTACATTAATTAGGAAACTGTAAAAAAAAGTTACAAAGTGCACTTTATTTTAAGCATGTATTATGAAAGGTCTTCCTTGAAATGTAGCAATAAGCCTTACTACATTATAAATTTGTTTAAATTCTGATTTCAAAATCTTTCCCCACTAGATGTAAGGTGTATACTATCTCTTTACATAGGTTATCTATTAAATGGTAAGGTGTATACTATCTCTTTACCATTTAATAGATAACCTAACAGATCAACCTCATCTTTTAATCACAACCTTAAAATACAATTCTGTTCACATTAAGGATCAGGATTATGAAGTTCATTGACTTGTGATAAAAACTAGGTATGACTTGTGATAAAAACTAGATATACCTACTGGTATTTTAATGGACTGGATTTTATTAATACTTTTATTTAAAAAAAAACTAAGAAATATAATATTTAATGAGGACTTTAAATAAAACCTACAATTTATTATATGGTAATATTTATAAATTTCTTTTGTCTTTTCTACTCAATTCTGGCTGACAGTCTTAAACAAACTCAGACTATTGAATATACTTTCTGACTTGATTGATTTTTCCCAAAAATCAATCCCTTCATCATTTCACAGTATAAACAATCTTGGTGGAAAAAAAATAGAGTGACTAAAATTTATTGGAAGTAACAGACAGCAAAATCAACCCAGTTTAATGTTGTTTTAAAAGGTTGACTTTAATAGGTGAGTTTTGCCTGGATGTGACAGCAAGTGGGCTGAAATTCTCATGTGCTGGATAGAGGTCTGGCTTGGTTTTCCTAGGTTCATTGAACATATGTTTTTGTATGAAGCATATTTATCAAAATATCAATGGGTTTTTGGTAGTGAAAGCAACACCAAAGAAAACCAAATGGAGTATCTAGGGTGAGCTCAGAGGCAAAAGCAGACATCAACTGACCTATATACACCCATTAATTCATTAATTTACGTATATATCAGTATACTAGGTTCTATCCTGGTTATTCAAATTATCACATCTAAAAGGAGCACTAGGGCATAAAGAATACCAGTCGTTATATTTTAATTGTTTTTTAAAAATGAGTCAACAAGTAAAAAGACATGTTAACAATTTAAAACTTTAGAATAAAATAAGCAGATTACCTACCTGCCAACATTCCTATTCCTAAAAGTTCAAAAGCGTACTAATAACAAAAAAGTGGTATTTAAAGATAGATAAATATCTTTTGTCTTCCAAATAAATACTGTATAGTTGTAATTGCTAATAGTAACTGCTAGGCTTTATGATTTAGGCAAGAACTGGATCTGGATATTAAATTGCACCAAATGATGTTTGTTGGCCAAATAAATTTCTAAGATGGGCTTTGGAATATTCCAAAGGTTGTGGTTTTAGTATTTGAAAGTTTATACATAAAAGAAAAAAGAAGTAATTTTATAAATTTATGAATAAAAGTATAGCAATCTTTCTTCATGAAAATATAGTTATTTAGCATAGTCAGCACATCATCAATCAAAGAATGATGTCTTAGAGTTAAACATAATGCTTTAAAATCATGAGGAACTTTGAGAAAAGAAATAATTTATTGAAAAATTTTTTTAATATCAAGTTAACATTGCCTTGAAGTAAATGTTTTTCTTTGGAAAACATCTATAATGTTAAGGGAGGTTAATATTCTATCTACATTAAAGTTGTTCACTGACTCAAATCAAAGTGATTGTCTTTAAGTGTAAAGCTACATGCTAACAGTAAGTTATTATGACCTACAGTATTATTTTGCAGGTTGAAAATTGTGAATTCAGTTTACTGTTAAGAATGAGATGTGAAATACATGTTAATTTATATGCACAAATTAAGCAACATGGTCTTATTCCTGACATAGAGAATTAGAATGTATGCTGTATATTGCTATATTGGGTGAATACCATGCTATAATCTTGGTGGGTTTTTTTTTTTTCTTTTTGTATTAAGATTTATTTTGCTTTTACCACAGTTAATTAAGTCAGGTTGTTTATCAGTCTCTGATCAGGAGAATAAGACTTCAAGGATTATGTGAATGCAGTGCTTATTATAGGAATTTTTGCTTACCAAAGGACAAAGCAGTTGGTGTAAACACCTGAAAATCTACGGTTTATAAAGAGGAGAGTCACCTAGCCCCCAGCTGTTAGAACTGACACAGAAAAAGAGAGCTGAAGACTGCAAGAATTCTTTATACCACAATGATGTTGCAGAACTCTGAACCACCATGACTGTAAAGTGGTAACTAGAGAAGACTCTGGAAGTTTGTTGCATTTGACTACCTTGATCTCTGCCAATAATGGCTTTTGTTTTACTGAGCTTCCAATCTCATGGAAGTCCTTCATGGTGACAAAGTCTAGCTCAAAATTGTGCAAGGAAGGCAATTGCAGGGAACAAAGATCCTAATATTAGAAGAGACAGATGATGATAATGCCAAATTGACAATACCAATTCAGCATAGATTCATAAAACAGGGTGGACTTCTCTTCTTTCTCCTTCCTTCCTTCCTTCCTTCCTTCCTTCCTTCCTTCCCTCCTTCCTTCCTTCCTTCTTTCCTCTCTTTCTCTCTCTCTCTCTCTTTCTTTCTTTTATTTTAGTGTGTGTATGGGGAAGTATCAAGGTTATATGTTCTTATTTTGTAATAAAATATGTTTTGCTACTCCAATTATACCTAAATGACCATGTAAAATGTTTCTGCAACAAAGCAAACAAACACCTACCTTCTGAACTTTTATTCTCATGGAATGAATGAACACTGGTTTTCTAATTCCTGGTATGGGATTGAGCGGTGTAAATCTACTGGATTTAGAACATGGGAAATCCTACTAGCTATCTGTTACTCATAACAAATTCATACCTGCAAAACCCAATGTATAATTCCAAGTTCTTTAGTCTCATGTGAACGCAAGTTCTCAAAGCAAAGAAGTAGTATTTTATCACACTCACAATATCTATAAAATTCTATTAACATGTAGATACTCTTTATAATTGTGCCTAGGAGAGTTAGTATTTAACATAGTATTTAACAGTGTCTAATTAAAATTAGGAAGAAAACCGTGATTTTAATTTTAATACTTCTATTTATTATGTAACCCAAATAAAATATTAAATTTCGTCAAGATATAATTTCCTCATCTTTAAAATGTTTCTACTCTTCTAGAAAATGCTTGATCCTTAGCTTTCTATAGCCAGAAGTGCTTTTAGCAAAACACATGTGTTCTCTTTCCTTTTCTCACTCTACTCAGTGGGATTAGGAATGAATTATTGAATTGATGTGAGTTGGAGAACAGAGAATATCAGGATGAACAACACTCCTCTAAAATGTCATGATGGACACCACTCTTCCCTCTCTCCCTTGGGAAGACATGATCCTCATGAGGAGGATGCTCTGCCTGGGACCTATGAGAGTATTTCCAGTAGACACTAGGGTTCATTGCCAATGAGTTACTTGCTTTTCAGATTGAAGTCTGATATTCCAAGGTGACCATTTTTCAAGGTGATATTTTATGTTTCCTGCTTCTATTTCTTATTTTTATTTCTCAACACATTCAAAATGTAAGAAGCAGATTGCAAGTTATTTGGCCTTTTCGGAGACCTCAGAATAAACGTTATAGGACTGTATTACTGTTAAGAAAAATAATTCAGTTGCAGTGCATTGAATGAACTTCAATGAATGCATTGACTACTCTGTAGGTAAGTTTGAGATTAAAATTCCAAGCCAGTGATTACCTGTGCTTTAATTCAGGTAACATTTATAAGTTACTTTTACAAATGCAGCTATCTTAGCAATTTTAATCTAATGTTGAATCATTTTATTGATAATCACAATGTAAATTTGTACTAAAAGAAAAAGATTTTGCTCTAAAGATTATTTAAAAAGTAATGTTTTGTAGTACAAACATGTTGACCTAAGTCATAGACATCCTGTAATCTCCTAAGTCATTTCTACTGTCTAAAACTGATTTGTTTTATATTTTATGTACTAGGCTGTTTTAGTCAACTTTTTCGCCGGTGTGACTAAAAGGATTTGACCAGCATAATTGTAGAGGAGAAAAGGTTTATTTGAGTGTTCATAGTTTCAGAGGTCTTAGTCCACACAAGGCTGGCTCCACTCCTCGGGACTCGAGGTGAGACAGAGCATCATGGAGGAAGAGTGTGGCAGAGGGAAGCAGCTTGTATCATTGAAGCAAAGAGAGACTTCACTCTCCAGATACAAAATATATACTCCATAGCCATGCCCCCAATTAACCACTTACTTCAGCTGCACCCCACCTGCCTCCAGTTGCCACTCAGTTAATTCACTGATTAGATTCAGACTCTCAAAACCCAATCATTTCTCCTCTGAACCTTCTTGCATCATCTCACACATGAACTTTTGGGGGACACCTCATATCCAAACCATAACAGAAGCATATAAAGAGACTGGAGATTTTTCCCCACAAAATTAAAACATTTACATTGTCTGTCTTATGAAGATGTACACATGGGTGGGCAATATTACTAGCACAGATTCAATGAAATACATTGCAATTCAATGAACTCTAATTTTTACCTATGTTTGCCTTCTGAATTATTTTTTCTATAGAGATAACCCAAGGACCATCGCTAAGTTACAAGCATAGTTTTACAAAAACCTATTTTCTCTTTATTGTGAATAAATAATTCCAGATTACATTTATAAAGTTTCCTTTGTCTTATAGTTTTCTTGGAAAAAATGTGATGAAAATGCCTGAATTATAACACGATAGTAAAGATAGTAGCAATATTGCTGAGTGCCTACTATGTGCCAGGCAGCCTTGTTACCATTCCTATTTACAGATAAGCAAATAGTGACACAGAACGGCAAAGCAATTTAGCTCTGGTTGCACAATAACCAACTGGGGAGCTGGGATTTGAGCTCAAAGAATCAGGACTAGCCCATGTTCTCTTGTGACCTATGTCTATGAATTACAGTGTTGAAAAGGTTTAGCTGTTTTCTCAGACACTTAAACTTCACAAGAACTCTTATGATATTTCTTTATCAATTTTGGCTAGAATATTATAATAGCATAGGTTGCTCATGTACTCCTAATAGAGGTAAATTGTCTTTAAGTCCTATTATTAAGCAAAATTAAATAGGGTGTATGATATTACTATTACAACAAGGGGAGGGAATAGTTTAATTACATGTAAACATCTTGAATAAACTTCTATTCAACAAGGTGAGATTTTGCTGTGAAAAAAAAGTTGACTAATCAGACTGCTTATGTAAAGAAATTATTCATTATTGGAATCTGTCTTCAATCTAAATAAAATAAAATGAAGAACTCCTTGTACTCATTAAAAAAGTTTGATTTAGTTAAAATTTGAGTAAATATCAACCATATTATCTACTTGCTTCCAAAATTATATTGTAACATTTTTGGAATATTTGCTTGACATTGACTAGATAAGCAAAATTATAAAACTTGATGCTTACTGGAATCATTTTCATATTTTATCAGGTTTGATATAAATTATAAACTTGGTCTCAGAATACTTTTCCCAGAATTGAACTAGAATATTTAATCCATGAATAAAAGGCATATTTCTAAAAATATCACATTATCCTGATGCAGTAGGAATTAAGTATCTAGTTTTACCCTATTCTGGTGAGGGAGAAATTGAATATTTTCTTCCTTGCCATGCAGTAGAAATGTAACTCAATATCTCCATAAAATGAAATTTACAACTTAAAGGGTACATCTAGGTCTAAACCTTACCATGTATTATCTTGTTCACTTTCAAGAATTATATAATGAACATTGTTTTTAATATTCTAAAATGAATACCGGTAGCACTTTAAAGGATAGAAGTTCCCTGAGGGAAATAAAAGTGTTGGTTCACATTGAACATTTGCTCAGGTATTTAAACACAAAAGCCAAATGTCCTATAAATGGCAAGGTGCCCTAATAACAATCCTGGAGGCTCAGAAAGATGTGTGTCTGGTAAATGAGCCAGAGGAAAAATCTGGACCAATGTCAGAAAGAAACCTACAAGGAGAGTTCACCACCCGTTGTTCCTGTTGTTTAATGTCGTTTCTGAGACTTCAGGAACACTAGTCCAGTCCGTGCAGGCCACATTTCAAAGTCATACCTGTCACGTGTCTAAGAGGAAGAAATTCACTCGTCAAGTTCAGAACAGGATTTTGTTATGGAGACGATACTGCAGTAAAATTGCATTATGCTTGAGTTGAGTGTCAAAGCAGCAATTCACACAGGAAAAGAGAGAGACATTTTCTAACAGACAAAGCACTACAGGAAACTGCGTGGTGTGGTCTAGGAGCAATACTTCTCTGGATGGTAACAAACCCCTCCACAAACACCTGGTCCTCTGCGCTGTAATCGACATCAGAAGAGCACACCAGGGACCGCTGCAGCTTAGCATCCTCTTTCCTGTTAGAAGAGGATTCCTTAGATGCCATTTGCACGTTAATTTTTAAATTGCCCTTCTTAATAACTTCCTGAATCAATTGAAAGGTATTCAACATGTTATGCTATTTTCATGCAAAATTAGAGTTTGGAGTTATAGATTCCTGGGATTTTTCTCTGTTATTCTTTGCTAAAATAAGGTAGATTTTGGTATGAATTTTGTCCCAAACACTGTTTTCTGTGAAGGTTTCGTAGTTCCTTGCTCATCATGAAATTTCAGTAAGATAAATATTTTATGCAAAAGCAAAGGTGCTTGCTCTAGGTTGGAGGTTCATGAAGTTATAGTTATAATTAGGCAATGTCAGGTTAGAAAGGGCTAAAAATTAAAGTAAGTTGAAAAGTTATCCTGTTTTCCTCAGCTTTTTCACTGCCGTGATAAAAGACCTGACAAGAAAAATTTTAGAGGAGGAAAAGTTTTTCAGGGACTCACAGTTTCAGAGGTCTCCGTCCTAGATAACTGGCTCCATTCCTGGGGTGCAAGGTGAGATCGAACATCATGGCTGAAAAGAGTGCGTTGGAGGGAAGTGACTTGCATTATGATCAAGAAGCAGAGAGACTTAACTTACCAAGTCCAAAATATATACTCCAAAGGCATACCTCCAATGACCCAACTCATCCAGCCATTAGTTACCAGGGGATTAATTCATTGACTGGGTTAAGGCTCTCATAACCCAGTTATTTCATCTCTTAATGTTCTTGCATTGTCTCACTTATAAGCTTGTGGGGGACACCTAATATATAAACATTCACATATCCTCTTTCAATTAAGGGCAATAATAAAATGGAGAGAGATGTTCAAAACTTTCTTTGATAAATGTGGCACATTATCATTAATTGTTTTTCATTTTCCTCTTGTTTTGGTCATGCAGAAGAGATTCTAGAGAAAAACATTATAGAGCAGACTCAGGCCATGAATAAAATACTGAACTATGATAGAACAGAGGTGACTTAATGTCAAACAAAGAATTGTAATTCTTCTCTGTTTACCTATACATAAATAAATGAATAAATTATTATTTCAAAAAGCAAAATGAATCAATATTGAAGAATACACAATGAGTTTGGAGTCCAAGAATATGAAGAATGAGTGAAATATAAGGTTTTATATTTTAGTGCCAAAAATTGAGAAGAAATTTCTTTTAGGAATGGAATCTCTCATGCTATATTGATTGGAAAAAAAATAAACAAACAAAAAATGAAAAGTCTTGCATGAAAATTCTGGATTTATTCAGAACCTGAGAATGAATGAAGAAAAAAAAAAGATTACTCATCTCTCTCTTTTTTATTCTCCCCTGTATTTTCTTTGAAATCTAAGAGAGGACAAATTAAAGAGTAGTAATGACAATGTAAGGCAAAGAACATAAAATAATTTTATGTTCTTGAGCACCTATTATTCTGGAGAAACAGATTCTAGGATCTCAAAACCATTAGATATCAAGTAAGTGCAAGAAAGGTACAAACATATGGTTCTTTGAAATTCTAAAGAAGGAAAAGTCCAAGAATGATAAGAGCCAACATTGCTAAGAATATCAAATCTTAGGCTTTATTGACTTAAATATTTGTTTTAAAGCACTATATTAAACAGAAACTTCTTACATGTAGAAGCAGGTTAAATTTCAAAAAACAAAGGCAAACCAATCATTTCAACAATAGTTATCAAATTCTTTATAACAAAGTACCTATAGATACAGAGAGGAAAAAATGTTTAGTAAGTATTATATGAATCACTGGGACAAAAATACAAGAAGAACATAGGAAAAGGAGAGAGTAATTATGTTGGCATTAGAGAGAGCAAGGTGGCAAATGATCCAAATAGAGGGAAAAATGAGTAACACATTTTGTAGTTGGAATAGGATTTGCCAGAGGGAGAGTCTTGTGTGTGTGTGTGTGTGTGTGTGAGTATATGGACACTGTGTGTCTGTGGGAAGGAGGTCACAGATTTCTTCCTTTCTTCAGAAGACAGATTGAACAAGGGAGAATAAGAGAGCCAAAGAGCACGACTTTCTTAGGACTTTTTAGACACACCTGCGAGGCTGAAATCTTGGAGAGGAGATCCTACTGAAGGATCCTACTGATAATGTGAAAGGAAATGAATATATAATGTGATGGAAACAAAGTCTTAATACCATTTAACATGCTTAAAAATATTATGCATAAAATTCCATGGTACCTGAGGAAGGCTGACTGGGAAGTCAGGGTGACTTGCCAGGGAGTCAGGAGGTGATTTTGTAGCAGTAATAAGGTTGAAGAGGATGAGCCTGAAGCACAGAGACAACAGACTAGAGGTAATGAGAGCTAAGTTTGAAAAATAGTGGCAGGTCCTGTGGGAATGGGGCCGTGAGTATGTGCAAGTAAGCATAGGTAGCTAAAGAAACACAATGGAAATGATTTTATGTTTTGTGAAAAAGAAAGAGTCAGTTTTCAGATTGGGACTTCTCAGGGGCAGAACCAAAACAGCACACTTGGTGATAGAGGATTAATACCACAAAACAGACACAAAAGTTCATTAGACCCAACCTTTGGTTTATCTGCAGAGTTGAAGTATGATAGCATTCAAAGAGGGAGACCAGAGAGAACATTGTTCATAGGGTTATAACCGGTTAGAACCAGAGTGAAACATTTTAATTTTGTTTCAGAATTTTAGCTTTATTCTTTTTTTTTTGTTTGTTTTTATTTATACAGATTGCACTTTGTTTAACTGTACACAAATGGGGTACAACTTTTTTCTTCTATGGTTGTGCATGGTGTAGATTCAACTAGGCCCTGGTCAGAGACAGCAAGTGTGCCAGGTCCAGTCTCCCTTCTGAATTTATTTCTCCCCCTCAGAAAATCACACACACACAAATGCAAATCATATCTCTTTTTCTTTTCATTCTTTTATTCTTCCTTTTGATAGTTAAAATAAAATTTTCTAGTCTAACACGTACATACACACACATGCAAACACATATCCCATGCAAACAATGCACATTTAAGTCTCCTGTTCTGCTTACCTCTGTTTCTTTGCATGTCCCCTCTTTGATGTTATTGATATATCACATGTTGCCCACAAAGTCACCTCCCTAAGAGTCCCATCAATTGTACCTCATGTTGCTCACAGTGTACATGGTAAGTCTAAAGTAGTAGTGAATGTGAGAAACCAACTTAGGCAGGAAGTTAAAATTAAAACTAACATTTAGCTGGTAAATGTTCCATTTCTTTATAGAAAAATCTAGAGAAAATTAGCTAATTTGATTCTAGACTTCATTAAACATTTGTTGTAACATATACAGAAAAGGTAGAAGTTATGCTGTTTCTTGAACTGTAAAATAGTTGATTAGGTTTAAAAAGCATATACAAAGCTCAGACTTCCTAACTTTTCTGTGTGAAATGCTTGGCTATAATCATTGTCAAAACAGGGAGATGATGAGGCATAAAGTTCCTCTTAGATTATATTTTCAGCTCAGGCCTTCTGTTAAGGGATCTATTTGAATGTTTCTGCCATATAAAAATTGAAAATTGTTGGAACTGCTGCTATACAAAAGATTGTGATTACGTAAATTTTACATAAAGGCAAAATTCTTCCTCAGCGCACCGGTTTTTGCAAATAATTGCAGGCAATTTTCTAACGATTTTAAATTTTAAGCATTGAAAGTATCTACTTTCATTATCCAGCACCAATATAAGATTAAATAGATTTTACCCCAAGATTTCTTTGGATGAAGTCTCTGTTATTCATGCAAAATTCTATCTCTGAGCAAATATCTAATGACTACCCATAGAAAGAAGTGTCTAGCAATTTGGATTACCTGAAAAGGAATTAAATGAACATCAAGAAAAGTGAAAACAACCTTTAATTTAAAAATATTGAGTTATTGATTGATATTTTAGGATTATAAATCTGTTGGGGCTGCATGGATGCTCAAGTTGAACTAATACTTAAGAGAAATGGCTTCTAGGATATATGCCAGACAGATGTACTAGATAGTACAGAGATTTATTTATTTCCATTTATTGACTTTAAAGACTCTAATTCCTTTTGTTGATGACATTGCAAAAATTTCCAATTTTACTTAATGATCAAACAAAATAGGAGAAGCTAAACAATGCACAGCACTAACCCTACTCTTGCTGTGGCCTGTCCTAAGACATCACATTGATGAAGTAGTTAAAAAAATTTTTTTTGCATAATCTCTTCCATCAGCTTTTGTTGTCAGATGATAAGAGATGACCATTAGACTTCCATCCCTCATTAAGAAAATGTTTTGATTCACTTCATTTCCTCTAAGAAAGCTAGATTACAGCCCATAAAGAATGGATCCAAGAAGTAGCATATAGAATGGGGACATTTTTATTGGGTATGAATTTGGAGGAAAGGAAAGTGAAAATGTTAGCAAATCAAGAACATCATGAGGAACCCTGGGTCTGAGCTTGGTGAGGGATGATGGCAATATGCATACATCATTTTAGTTGGATTTCTGTCACTATGACAAAATACCAAAGGAAATCAATTTTAAAGGAGAAAATATTCTCTTTGGCTCACAGTTGAAGAAGTTTCAGTCCCTGGTTGCTTGTCCCCATTACTGTCAGCATAATCCAAGATGGTGGGGAGCTTGCTGTGGAGGAAGACTGCTCACTTCACTCTGACAAAAAAGTAAAGAGAGAGGAAGGGGCCAGGGTGTGATATCCCCATCAAGAACATGCCCTTAATGACCTAACTTCCTCCCACTAGGCCCCATCTCTTAAAGGCTCCACCACCTCCCAACAACACCACAGGCTGAACAACCAAGCCTTTAGCACATGGGCCTTTGAAGGACATTTAAGAGTCGAACAATAACATCTACCTCCAATACAGAATGATAGAATACACAGAACTGAGAGTTAGGATGCTTAATGTCTAGTCCTCATCCAAACACTTATATTCTGAATGATGTTAAATAATATTCCCTCAAGAGGCTGAGAAATACCCTGATCTGCTTTGGGCAAGCTGCAGCTCCAGGAGAGCTAGTGGTACAATTCAGCCTTAGAAAATAAGGTGCTGGGGAGCCACTGGTGCAAGTGCTAGAATGCAAAGGCTCCAAAACCAAGAGCTCTGATTTCTAAGGGCAGAAGAAGATGAGTGTCCCATCTCAAGGGGGAGACAGAGTTTGCCCTTCCTGCACTTTTTGTTATGTCCAGGTCCTCCATGGATTGGACTGTGCTTGCCCACATTGACAAGAGCAGAATTTCCTTACTTAGTACATTGATTCCAAAACAGAAACTCTCTCACACCCAGTGAGAGACACCCGGTGAGAGACACCCAGTGAGAAATACTGCACGTCCGGAAGTCTAGGCATCCTTTAGCCTGATCAGATTGTCATAGAATTAAACATCACAAATAAATTGGTCTCTAAAAGGATATATTTAGATTAGACAAGGTCTCTTCCAATTTAAAAATGGGAAGTTCATGCACAAGATAGGTCAAAGTAATAGCAGCATTCCATGAAATACCTTACCATTACATCAAAAAGTTGTTAAATAAAAACAAAACAAATATTCTAGAAATAAAGAAGAGATATTTTTGAGTATTCCTTATGAACATTACAGTATAGTGAGACATTTACTCACATGAATTTGTTTAAACCTACAGATAGCTCAAGAAGATGTAAAGATGTTATAATTTTCTCTTTTTACACCCCTCATTCAGGTAGGTTAATCCTCAAAATGATGACAAATATAATTAAGGAATAACACTGTAGGCACAGACGTTGTAATAGAAAACATTTAAATGGAAAAAATGGGTTAACGGCCATTATGGTCTTTAGAAATTTATACTCAGTGTGATGTTAAGATGAGTGATGAAATCATAACTGATCTATTATGTTACTAATAAACAATCACATTAACACTACAATTTCAGATGCCATAGATGTTACTAAATCTCTTTGAAGAGGTCTATAGAAAACTCTGTTGGTTTTCCTTTTATCTGTGCAGTATTATCACTGCTATATTGACCTAAACACTGAGTGTTTTCCTTTGGATCAGTGCTTGTCAAATTCAAGGGACAGGTGGTGTATAAACTACCCTCATATCTTGTTAAAATGCAGATTCTAATTTAATAGATCCAGGGAAGAGTCCAAAGTTCTACATTTCTCACAAGTTTCAAGGTTATGCTGATGCTTCAAGTCCATGGAGCATAGATTGAGCAGTAAGGACTTAGAATATTTCTTAGACAATGAAAAGCTCAAAAACAGATATGAAAGACAGATGACCTTAAGTGAATACATAGTGTATATTTCACTGAATTAAAGAATGATCAAAGGGTCGAGAATATAGCCTTTATCACAGATACTTTGTAAGCAACATTTAACTTAACTATAATTGAACTTATATAAAATTTAACTACCATTACTTTTAAAAAAAAAAAAAACAAATTTAGAGGGGAAGAAGGATGGGAAGAGACTGTTTCTTTTAAAAATCTGGGTGTTTCAATTAGCTTTGCTCTACTAATTGTTATTTTGGAATGGCAAAATGTTTTATATCTATATATCCATATGTCTCGAAAAATATAAATGATAATATCTTAAATGTTATGAGTTTATTTAAAAATAATTACAGACAATAATTTTGCTTTTGAATTTCTGAGCATGCATTTCTTAATTGTTCTACTAGGAAATAGGAAAGAAAGGGAAAGTAGACACAATAATCTTCTATAGAGGAATCATAAATTCGAGACTAATTTTCTTAAAGGGAATTATGATTTTTGTTAACAGGGACAAACTATTTAATGCTTTGCAAACCATAAGTAAATTAACTTAAGTTTACACCAGATATTATTTGTATTGTATTTTTTTCTGGAAACCATAAACAATTAAGAAGGAATCTTTTCCACATTTACCTGATTCTAATACATCCTTTGTAACTCACCAAGATTTGTTTGATTTTTGTGCCCAGAAACTTCAGGATCCTCTCTATAACCTCGTTTCACTCTGTGTTCAAATACAAACACACATTTCTGAGCTTCATTCTCTAGAAAACAAAGCAGAACCAAAGACTTCTTTTTCCTAGGTCTTTGAAAACCAAGGTGCAATTCTATCCTTTATTTTCTGCTACGATAAACTTCATGTAACTTTGACTCTGCTTTATTGTTTCCTTCCCAGCCGCCATCTGCTCCCTGGTTTGCTGTAATTGGGTTGCATTTCTGTGCATGACTAAAAGTCTAGAATTAGAAATTACCTTCATGTTTTACTGAGAGTTGACAGCATTCCAAAACTTCTTTTTCATATTTTGTTGTATTTTAGGTCATTTTTAGTATCTTCTTTGCTGTAATTTATAAAGACACATTCAGTTTCAGTCTGTCTGTTGACAGATTCTACTCTTTTTCTCCACTATTACCCAACCAGTGATGAAATCTTGTTAAATTTTTTCCCTATAAGAAAATAATTATGCCCCTTTTCTCAGTTACTAATTCCACTTAGTCCAGTCCCTCTTTATTTCTAATGAATAGCACACATCTCTCCAGTCTCCTCATTATCCAAATAAACCATTCTTAACACTGACAATAATGTACAATTTTATAAAATAAGTGCATAATCATGTAAGTTCTCTATTAAAAATGATCTCAAGACATCCTCTTGCCTATAGTATAAAATCCATGCTAACAAATAGATATAATTTACTTACCTTTCCAAACACACTTCTCATTCTTTACTGTTCACAAACTATAGGAAATTATTTTTAGTGTCTAAAGCGCATCATTGAAAACCAAAACAAAAACAAAAATAAAAGTTCTTACAGTCAAGAATAACATAGTTAAAAATGTAGTGGGAAAATACATTAAAAGAAGCAACAAACTGATACAGAGCAAAGGAATAAGCTTAGCAAGAAATGTGTAAGATCTTTGTGAACAAATAAAATACTAAAGTGAAGTTTTGAATAAATTTGCCTGCATAGGAAGATCCAATATTATAAATTCATCATTTATCCTTAATTTATTCTTTTAGCATGGTCCAAATAGAATGAAGTTAGTGGATTCTAAAGTTCACATGGCCAAATAAATTCCAAGAATGGCAAGGAAATTCTATGAAGATGTGGGAAAATATTAAATGGAGCAAAAGTAAAAGTTCATGAATAAATAAGCCAATGAGTGATATTTAATTAGAAGTAGTACTGTGTGACACTATTTTTCTTTTCTTTTAATATATTTTTATATATTAACAAATTCTCTTCAAAGATAGTCAGATCTTACATTTTATGCTTGTGAGGATTTCATTGTGGCAGTGGCAATATATCACTTTTCCATAGCCACAAGTTATCCTGAGATATACCAGTTCCTCTTGTCTTTAGCACTACTCAGCAGAGGACACTAATAATTTTCACCTGCCAGTTCATCCCATCAAGCCTCTGAATCAGTTTTGAAAGCATTTCCTACCTTTTCCTGGAGTTAAGTTGAAATAAAGATGTTAACTGCACCTTGTTATCCAGGACTGAGGACAGGTGTCCCCATACCCACGAGCTACAATCTACTTGCCCTGTTGTATTATTTCTTTCTGTTTGAGCTTCATTCTTGGTTTTTGATTAGCATCAGGTTACGTTACTAATCCTGAAATGAAGGTATGATGGTTTGATAGTCTCCTGGTTATTACAACTTCTTGTATTCATGGAGATCAAGCCTTGTCTCTAATGTCCACTTTTTTTTTTTTTTTTCATTTTTCTCTGTGTGTGTGTGTGCTCCAAAAGGGACAACCCATAAAATGAAAGTAAATCATTGGACTTCCCTTTCCCGGAGTGAAAGACTTAGTGCTTACTACTTACTCCTATCACAAAAGTGAGCTCTTATTTTGTTGGCTGTCAAGACCCACATCAAGTTTTCAAAACCAATTACATGACCCATCAAGACTTCTTCCACGTAGTCTTCATCTCAAGGAGATTCATTCCCTGGTTTTGACTGTGTTAGGATCCATCTTGTTCCCTCTTGTTTGTCTGACAAATATATTATGTCACTTTCCTTATAAACCCTGTTGCTCTATTTTTTAGAGATAATATTTTAAGAACAGAAGAGTCAAAAATATGTTTATGGAGTATCAACACACAAGAAAAACACAGAGTGAAAGAAGAACCCCCACTCCATCTCCAAAGTCTAAAGAGTAGCCATCCAGCTGAAGTCTATTTTCCTGAATTTTATTAGTTCTCTTTCTTCAGATTTTGATGTATAATGACATGTAATGTCTTCTCCCAAACCTGTGTCATTTATATCTGGACCTTTTCAGTAATATCATTTTCTTAATCTCAATCATCACTTTCTTTTTATTCTTCCACATCTGTATCATTGGGGCCCTGTTGCTCTTGTGATTTTTATTCATGCTTCAGGAAAGTGAGAGATGCCTTGCAGTGACTTTATGAGTAGCTCACAAAATGTTGAAATCATGAGCATTAAATTTCTGAATGCCTGGGATTCACAAGAAAGCTCACACAAAGTAGTAGACAGAATGATTTATGGATATCAGACAATGTTTATACATCTAGAAAAGTTTATTCACTGCATGTCAGAATAATTTCAGTTATTCTGCTTTTAGAGAGATATGTATTTGTGTCGTGAAGATTTTGATGTTATCCAGAAGCCATACACTGTAAGGTATTATTAGCCAAAGCCTAGCTTAGAAATCAGCTGACATGTATGGTATTCAGACACTGTTTGATAGGGAGTGGAGACAGACTGTAAGAAAAGCTTTGGCAGGGTTTTAGACGCAACCATCAATTATTTGTCTACTTTAGAAATCATTCAAAAAGATAGTACTATGTAAGACAAATGTCTGCAATGAAAAATAATAACTCTCTTATGTCTTTAAGAGTATTAGGTGACATTAAAATCAAGGTAAAGAGTGATATAGTATATTATTTGTGGAATACTATGGATTGAAGTGTCAAAGAACAAATCTGTGAGTCTGAATTCCTGGAGCCCAGCTGCTTGAGGCTGCCCAGGTGAGCATCAGGCAGGATGGAGTTTGGACTTTCACTTCTTTGGAATCTAACTTTAACAGCAACTCAACCTCAGCATTTTTGTTTCTTTCTGAGAATTTGATAATGGGAGAGTGTTCATTTAAATTTAGATCATGACTTTTACACATTTTATTAATGGAATATATTATTTTTGCCCTGAATCAAATTGTGAAGCTTTTGATGAACTACATTGTAACTATATTTGCAAGATAAAATTGGCTTGTGGAATATGCAATGATTTGTTTAACTTTCGATCTTGGAATTTTTCAATATTACCTCCATAATTTGTATACTTTCTCCTTGTAGATAGTTTCACTGGTGATTTTTGGTCCCATTAACATAATGCTGAGCAACTTCTTATCGCATGTTTTATAGCCCTGGGAAAGTCATCACCCTTATTTCTTAGCTCCTAAGGTCTGAATATCAAATGTCAAATTATTGTATGTTTAATAACCAGAAAAAGAGATGTTATGTGGAAATTGTCTGTTATGTGCATATCTATGGGGTGTATGTGTTTGCACGTGCATGTGTGTGAAAGAGAAAAGGAGAAAGAACATGTTTATGTGAGTTTTCTTCTTCCTGCATCATGTCTTCGTTCTCCTCATGTTTCCATAGATTCAAAGTAATGAGAGGAAGAAATTGTGAAGTTAAATAATGTAACACAGAATTTCCATGTAAAGGGGCATTTGTACCAAGAGTATAATAAAGAGCACTTGATTACAAGTTAGAGGATTCTTAATAGGTCCCATCCTCTGGGCAAAGCTTCCTTTGAAATGTTTTATTGTCTAGAAAAGGCAAATGTCCCTTGTTGTACATAGTAAGCTGTTTCCCAATCAATATGACCTTAGTGTGAATGAAGTCAAGAAATTTTTGTCAAACGAAATGACAGCTATGGGAAAATCAATTATTTCTGACAGCGAGAAAAGGGGAAGAGAAGAAATATAGTGATGGAAAAAGGACAAGATAGGACTAAAAAGTAAATGGAGAAAGATTTTAGGTATATTTTGATCTTTTAAAAACTTAGAAGTGTCCAACTCTCAGATCCATTGCATGTCAGTTCAGAGCATACCTAGAAGTAGTGACCATGTGTTCTCCCAGAGAGAACAGAGGTTGTTGATAAAATGCTTTATGGTTAATCAGTAAAAATTACATGTACTTATTTCTGACTATATAATTTACAGTTCAATTTGGGGGGTTTCTTGAATTAAAGAAAGTAAGAGAGAGTGTAAGATACTGAGTTTTGAGTAATTTGGGTGGTTCCTTAGAAGATAATACAAATTTGGAAATTAGATATTTTATTACTATATTTATTAAAATAAAAATCAATTGCTTGGATCACATTGAATTTTGAACACCCTTATACTTCCCTGAAAAGTTTGAGTGTCATGTGGATATATGTTGAAATACCAGTGAGGAAAAAAAATCCCATTTGATAATCACCACTGTATTCACATTTCCAAAAATCTAGCATATAATTAGGGTTGAACATTTTTAGTTTCTTTCAATTGTTACAACAAATGCCCTACTACACATCAGCTTCAGATTTTTGTTTTAAATAAAATTATGGTTATTGAACATGTATAAGAGAATACAATGTCAAACGTATTTGGAGACTTATAATTATGAAAATAAATGAGTTTAACTGCATTAAAATGCAGTCAGAGCTCCAATCCGTATTGTATGTAGGAAAGATACTCTGACTTAGGGCATCATTTAAATTCAACTTTATGTTAACATCTGTTGCATCCCTATCATATGCTTAGCCCTATGCAAGCAAGGTCCTGATGTTTCAAAACTATACATACAAGTTTCTGCATAGCTGCTGTCCCTTTTAGAAAATAAACAGTTGTGTTCATGTCAATTCATCCTTCATACATTCATTCACATATTCACTGCTATTGAGTTGACACTACACCAAACATTTTTCCAAGCTCTGTGGCATAGAAGTGAGCAAGACAGAAAGTGTCTTCCTTTTAGAGCTTTAATCTTAACAAGGCAGAGAGATAACAGCACACAAACAAACACATAAATAATTGTGAAATGTGTTCCTTAGGCCACAGTTGCAGGGCTGAAACAGATAATAACATGATTGAGTGAATAGGGGGACTTCAGGGAGTTCATTGTGAGAGGGTGACATTAAAGCTGAGACAGTGACCAAGGGTGTTCGGTGTTGCGGAGATACAGAGATGTAGAGGAGGGCCACTTGTTCCAGCCTTTGCAAGTGAGGAAAAGTTTCTAAGTCAGAGACTGTGATTAAAAGACAAAAAAGGAACATACCCCAAGAGGAGAAAAAGGTGGTTTAGGCAGGAGAATGATACAGATAAAGGCAGAGGAGTTGAAGGAATATGTTCTGAGCTCTAACTCTCAGCTGCTCAGCTGAGGGGCTAGTACAAGGCAGGATTGGAAAGGGGTTGCACAATAGAGAACATTCCACAATTATACAAGCAGGCTGACTGCTCTTGTTAGCTCTACTGCCTGTTATGAGCTTGTGGCGTTTTTAATATTAGAAGCTTCCAATTTGTGGTGCAAACCTATCTTATTAGCCCTTCATTACAGTATTATGAGAAATGTCGAAAAAAGGACTTGTGTGTTTATGTGAGTTTAGTAAAATTGTGTGTTGGAAGAAGGACATGTGGGAAATGGGAAGAGTTAGAATTGAGAGGGCATATGTTTTTGAAAACAGAGAATCAGTTCTTTACAAAGTCCTAATTGGACTGGAGCATTTACTTTTGGCATCAAAGGACAGAATGATGGAATAGAGACAATCGCAAAGACACTAATTTATTTCCTTTCCTCAAGGAGAGAGTACCATAGTATTTGTTACAAAAAGTAAGCAGCTAATTAAAATTCACTTGACAAAATGTTTATTGGGTAACTGAAGTGTTTTAGTCATGGTGATAGGTACAATTCTTTTTGCATTTGATACACAGTGACTTTATAAAACTATTGACCTCTACACTCAGGGCTGGGTAGAATCTCTTCTCAGTTAAACTTTCACATTTTCCCCATCAAGCTGCAAAAGTGAACCTGAATAGCTGTGGTTCTGATGGGATGATTCCTGTTATTGGTATTATTTTCCCAATATATTTTGGAGCAATCTACTCTGAACTATGGAAGACATATTATTGAAGCTTTAAAAGATTAGAAGAAATGAGAAAGACAACCAATCAACAAGAATTTTTTTGTTCATCTTAACCTTAGTGATTAATCTGGCAGAGTTCATATTAGGAGAATTATGCCTCACTGAAGTCTTGCTGAACTAATTTTTGCTAGATTAGACCAGCTACAAGTAGCTAAGCAAAGAGCTCTGGAGTCTACAAACTTCAGCCAATTCTCCAGTGGAAACTGTGAGTCAGATACAGGACCTTTATAAGAAAATGGTAGCCTATCATCATTTGGTTAAACAAAAAAGGATTGAGACCAAGTTAGACTTATGGCAAATCAGGTGATTTGATTTACACTAAAAAATTAAAAATACTTTTAAAATGTTGGCTATTTCAACATAACTTTTAATCTTAATTTTGAAGACAGGATGTTTAATAATGATAAGTTAACAGCTAATTTCGAAGTTAACAGAGTTAAAAAATAACTTTGATTTCTGTGTGTTTGACTTGTTCAATTTCTCACAATTTAGATGTGGTGCTAGTGGGTGATATATTGGAATTTGTATTGCCACGCTCAATTTTGTTCCATTCACAACCCAGCATATGTTTCTTTGCATTTAAGGACTATTGCAAATTCACTTCTTTGATATTTCCAATACTTGCTTTATTTCATATTTCATGTATTCTTTATAATTTCTATTTGTACAATAGCTTAGTTACTTGCTTCAACTCACATAATAAGTAATCAGTGGAACTAGAACCTAGCTTTTCTGAGAGTCAGTTAAGATCTAAATGTAGCAACCTGTTTTTTCTTATTCTTAAGTAGAAAAAAATAACCAAATCTTTGTCGGATGATTGAGAATGTGGGGTATTCACTGTTATCTGCTTTCATTCAGATCATGTTCATAGTACTAGAATTATAGGAGGTAGAGCGGGTTGAATTGCTCCTCAGAAAGATATGTTTAAGTTCTAACCTGCAGTGCCTGTGATTGTGACCTTATTTGGAAATAACATCTTTGCTGATGTAATCAAATAAAGATGAGATGATACAGAATTAAGTTAGGCTCAAAATCCGGTAATTTATGCTATTTTAAGAGAATATAAGAAACACACACAGGGAAGAAGGGCATGTGAGAATGGAAACAGAGAGTGGAGTGATGCAGTCACAGTCCGAGGAATGCTGAAGATTGCCAGAAACTACCAGGAGCTAGGAGAGAGACATAGAACAGCTTTGCCCTCAGAGAACCTGCAAGAACCCAATCCTAATGACTGGGTTATATGGCAATGAGCAATTCCAGGAATGGAATATTGCTATATATCTGTTGAAAGTTGAATGGGTGTTATGGCTTGGATTTAGGTGTCCCCCAAAGTTCTTTTGGAATGTTCAGAGGTAAAGTGATTGGATAACCTAATCAGCCCTCCCTAGTTTGAAGGGACTGGGTGGTAACTGCAGTCAGCTTGGGCAGGGCTGGAGGAGGTGGGTCTGTGGGGGTGTGCCCTGGAAGGGTGCATCTTCCCTGTGAGTCCTTTCCTCTCTCTCTGCTTTCTTGCTGCCATGAGAAGAGAGATTTTCTCTGTAGCATCCTGTCCCCATGATGTGTGTTTTGGTCAGCTTTTTCATTGCTGTAACAAAAAGACTTGAAAAGTTTATTTTGGCTCACAGTTTCAGAGGTCTCACTTCATAGATGGCCAGTTCCATGGCTCTGGGCCTAAGATGTGACAGAACCTAGTTGTGGAAGAGCATGGTAAAGAAAAGCATCTCAGGACATGGAAGCAGAGAGAGCTACACTCACCAGAGACAAATATAAACCCAGAAGGCATGACTCCAGTGACCTACCTTCTCTAGCCACACCGTACATGTCTATAGTTTCCACCCAGTTAATCCAGATCAGTGGCTCAATCCCCCCCGTTAGATTACACCTCTCACAAACTACTCATTTTACCTTTGAAAATTCTTGCATTTTATTGCCCTTGAGCTTCGGGGTGACACCTCATATCTAAACCATAACAGCAAACTGCTTCACCTTGTGCCCAGAGCAATGAAGTCAGTCATGTATGAACTGAGGCTCCTGAAGCCTCGAGTCCCAGATAAACTTTTCCAACTCTAAGTTGTTTTGGTAGGGTGTTTTGTTCACAGTGATGTAAAAGCTAACTCAAACATTGAGTTTTCTTACTGCTTCATTTCAACTCAAGCTGTGACTAAGGGAGCATCCATTTATTTCAAATTGCTCATCATAGGACTAGAGAGGAAAAAAGTGGTGAAAAATACATTGGTCCCTAAAACCTCTGCCTAGAAGGGATTTATTTTTAAATTTTGCTCACATTTCTTTGGTCATAACATCTTACACACACCTTCCTAATTTAGGGTGAGAGGTGAAGTATGATCCTATGGCATTCCATGAAAAAGTAAGGATTGGAATATTTGTGAATATCATGAGTGATACAACATAGAGGTTCTATGATTTGTCATATTACACAGATAAAGAGCTGAAGGCAAAGCAAGGCTACATGAATTGTCTGAGGGGATACATCTGTTAAGTTTTGAATCAAGATATATATTATCTATGTCCAAAGACTTTGAAGGTGATAGAAATATATCATGGACAATTTTTACATATAATTCCAAGAAATTACAGGATGCATAACCATTGACTACATATGAGTCAAGATAGGACTAATTTTACTATAGAAATAAGCAAACCCCAGTCCTGTTGATCTAAAACAAGAAAACTTTATTTCTGTATACTTGGTTTGCCTGTAGTATGTTGGCAAGGGGTCCCTCTTGTCATTGATGTTGAGAGTTTGGGGCTGAATATGTAGTCTTCATTGCAAACATTTCTGAATTGCTGTGTGAGGAAAATACCACTCTAGAATATTTTATGTTTCCAAATAAAGGCTAAAAAAGATACTTATATATCTATACCTAGGCTACAAAAGATATCTTCAAATAGGCTATTTGAAGTTCATTCACTAGAACCAGTCTCATGTGGTTTGTAGTCCTAATATGTGTCCAGAAGAGGCAAGAATCAAATGTAAGCAAGGAGAATGAAGAATGCCAATAATTACTACCCAAATTAAGAACTGTAAACATATAATGAAATGCAAAAGTATTGTACAGTATAACTCCCCCACAGAATTTAACATAGATTTCTCTATAAACATTATGAACTAATATGTTTCCTTAATATAGAAAAAACTTCCAGGAAATATGGCAAACAACATCAAACAAGAAAGAACAAGAAAAAAAAAAATCTCTTCTAGTCACACAGACTTTCCTCAGTTCTCAGAGACACAAATTTAAACAACTTTTGTTTGTCTTTCACAAGATATTTTAAAATAATTCACCAACTTACAATTAACATTTACATCAAACTTGCCTTTTAACTACTAATACCAGTTACCTACTTACTGTATCTTTTATGTTTCAATCAATGATCATATTATTTTCTAAACATTACATGGCATTTCTCATGTGTTTTGATTACTTAGGCATTGCCCTTTCTCTCTTTGGTACGATCCCCAGGGCAAACTGAATACTAATCAAAAGGACGAGAAGTTGATGATAGTCATGTTTAAATAGAAAATTACTCTAGTCCTCATGGCTGTCTTGAGGATGTGTTGGTTATTGCACCATGCTGATGTATTTCAGGTATAGCTGATGGTGTGGAATGGCTGTCCATGACTGAGAAAGTTTGACTTTGCTATTAGAGTTGTTAGATTGTGGGGAGTCAGTATCCATTAGCTTTCATTATGTTTCACCCAACAGGACATTACCTAATCTACTTCATCTATGTTCAATCCATTACTTTAATTAAAGTTATAATGTTTTAAGGTAAGAATCTAAAGATATATTTTTAAAATTGTCTACAATTGTAGTTGTCACTATGAAATTGGTAGCTATAAAAATCAATGGTGATCTACAACTTCAAAAAAAGTTAAGAAAAAAGAAACCAAACAAAAAATAATTAGTAGATTGGTTTTTCCTTCTCCTTCATTCCTTACATCCAATCACCAATTTCTCTTGATTCTTCCTTTACATTTTCCTGCACTTTTATATTCTCTTACAAATTCTCACTGCCATTTTTCTATGTCCTATGTCTATATTACATTCAAATGGGGCTACTGCAATAATTTTATAACAACTAGGCATGTGTACCCTTAACTTGATACGATCAGGTATAGTACCTTCTTTCCTTTCTAAACATTTCTACAATTCTTTGCAGTCTATATCAGTGTTTCTCAGTGGGGGTGATACTGGATCCTAGGGGAGTTTTAGAATTTTGTGGACCAAGTTTTTTTTTTTTTCCACAGTAATTGAGGGGACACTAGTGGCATATTTGGATGCTGAGACCAGGCTTACTATGCTTCAAGGTGTGAGGTAACCTCACACAACAAAAACTTTAATGTTTCATTAAAATCAAAATATTTCACACACTTTGATATACAATGAATATTTCAATTTGCCACTAATATATATACTAAACTAAGGCATTTTTTTAGAACTTGATGAAATGTTAATATTCTCAAAATTTATCATATGAAAAACCATTATTGGGTTTTTCCAATGCAAATTCTAAACAACTCCTCTTTTACATACCTATCCATTCATTCATGGTGATTCTGCATGTAAATGCCATTGAGCATTCTTACATGTGCTAGTATAGTCATATCTAATCATTTGCAGACCAAAAATACATACTATTGCACTATAAATTGTTTCCATGTACATTTTTCTTTATATGGTTTCTAGGACATTTATTTATTTATTTTTGAGTATTTCATAATTTACTTCAAGATAGTAAAGGTGTCATTGCAAAATACTTGTTATAAACATAAAATTTTATATTTAATACAGTTGAGAAGTTGCTTGAAAGCATGACATAGACAAATTTTTATTAGTCTTTTCAGGTCCTCCAAAACTTCCTTTTAAATCCTACACTCTACGACTTCTCTGTATCCTCTTTCTGTATCTGCCAGATTGGCTGAATTCCATTTCACTGAATAATCCTCTGCCTTCTTTTCCTTTTTCCTCTCTCTCATAGTCATTCTTTTCTGACTGTCCTGACTCTGTTCAAGGAATCCATATCTTTAATCTTCGGTACTATACTGTTGGTCTGTTTATCTATCTAGCTATCTATCTACTTATTTATTTGCTATGTCTTCCAAATCAATTCTCAGCTTCTTGCAGATTAAGATGTAGGAACTCATTCTCAAACTTCTGTCTTCTCTATCATGCCTTGCACTCTGTTTTGAATATAATAGGTGCTTAAGTGTGCTTGTTGATTGATTGGTTTTGTGGTTAATGTACATCTCAGTGCTTCTCAAAAGAGTGTATCAAGATCACCTGGGAGGTTATTAAAAGGGCAAATAGTGAGACTGCAGCCCAGATCTCTTAGGTCTAGTTTATTGATCTACAAATTTAGAATGTATGTTGAGCTTCTCATTCATTTGAATGATAACTACTATGACTTCCTGGAATATGAATGTATTTTTTGTCTCCTGATGTCACACAGTGCTTTTGATGAGGGCTAGCTGTTACTACAATTTATCAGGAAAAGCTGGTACTGTATTGACCATCTTGTCTCTGCTAAGAGAAGGTGTTGTTCAGCTGAATTTTTTTTTAAAGTAACAGCTTTTCGTACCTGCATAGAAACAACCAGAATGACAAATAATTCTATCTCTTATGATCGCTTCTATTCCACTATCCAATTTTAGTTGCCAAAAGATTGGAGGCTCCTGATAAATCACAAGAAAATAAATTATGGACTGCATTTCTTTTGTAGTATTCATAAATTTCCATATCCATCAAAACTTTGTACTTTTCTTGTTTATTTCCATAAATACATTATTGGTTGGGAATTTAATCATGAGACTACACAATAAAGCAAAAAACAACCAAGCAAGCAAACAAAACAAAATCCTTATTTTTCCTTACTTTGTTATTATCATTCCAACTTCAGGCAAAAGAGATGGTAATTTCTGTTTTTGTTCTAACAAGCACCTAACATTGCCATGAAAATATTATGTTCATGATTTCCATGTTATTGAAATATTATCTAGATGTAAATATGCATCTTTTAGTATTCTGTTTTCTTTAGGAAATTTCATAAAATGAATGACTCTATCCAAGATCAAATCTGGTTGAATAGCCTGCCAAAGTCGATTGTTATTACTTTCTTCTCTGGTGAAAGAAACTGTCAAATGCTTTTCAAACGGACTAAAGATCACCTTGAAGCAATTTCTAGGAGGGATCTCAAATTATTAGAATACGTTAGAAGCAAGCTCCCTGACCAGAGGAAAATGTATAAGTCACTCAATCATTCATTTGCTAAATTATTTTTGGACCCTTCCATATGCCAGACACTATTTTAAATACTGGAGATACATCAGGGATTACAACAAAGTCTCCAATCTTACTAATTTACCAGGGATAAAAAGAAAAAAACTAATCTATGTGTGTGGTAAAATATCAGGTTATTTGAATGTCATGAAAAGTGAGGTAGATTAAGTTCATTAATAGTGACAGAGGCTGCTCTTTTCAACAGGGTTGTGAGAGAAAACCTCTCTGAGACGGTAACATTTGATCAGGTGAAGTGGGTCTCAGGCAGAGAGGAAGCATGAGTGGTCTGCCTGCATGTGTCAGGGTGGCAGGGCAGCAGAAGGCTCTGCAGTGCCGAGGTCTTTGAGGGTCTTGAAAGGATTTCACGTTGGTGTAGAAGGAAGTAGACATTAGAGATATGAAACCATGTCGAGAAGCAGGTGGAGGTGGGGAGGGGTCAGGGCCCACAAACTGTTGGTTCAGACCTAACTCTTCTCTGAGAGCTCAGCTGGAAAAAAGTGCTGGTTTAAGAACAAAGAGAGGTCATAGGTGGGTCTCTGGCACGCCAGGACACTTGCTGCTGAACAGATCCAGGCTATTAATGTTCCTTCCAGATAAATGAAGTACAAGAGGGTTTTCGTGGACATCTCAGGAAGTGCAGAAGGCAACTTTGCCTTTAAAGGCAGCTTGCCCTCCATGATAACCACCTGATGAGCATCTGGGACCCAAAGGCAGTTCACTCCTTGTAGGCTCAGCTTTGCACAAGGGTGACTCAGGAGTGGCCAGGTTTCTGAGATGTCATGTGTACATCTTTTCCCCTGAAACCAGAACCTTCCTCTGAAGCCTCTCTTCCCCTTTATAAATCACTGCATTTTATATGACCTGTAAGCAGATCCTTTTGGATCAAACACATTTCATCAGTACACCATGGATTAGATGTGCTAAATATGACTCTAAATGGCAGAATGAATAAAACACATGACCTATATAGTCATGATTAGTATGTGTAGCCTTACTCCAAATTCATCTCCTATAAATTCTATTCAGCATGATTCTTATCTAAAAAGGCAAAGAGGTATGGCACATTTATAATTATGTATGCTGCATTATCAAACATATTCCTGATTGAAAAGAATTTCCATTTTGACTAGGCATAGATAAGAACCAAATCTTCTTAAAATTTCACAAAAGATTATTGAACAAATTGTCTGCAAATCAGCCTATTACATGATATTAGACATGAAATTCAACTGAGTTTAATTCAGTAAGGAACAAGTCAAGAATTGGGGAGTCCTCAGAATACGAATAGGTTCAAAGCCACGCTGCTCCACCATACGGGCAGGTTATATTTATAGTAAGAGAAAAGAAAATGACATCAGCACAAAGGAAGTGAGGCAGAAAGTGCTTTATTGGTTAGCACTCATGCCTGAGATGTGTGAACATGATTGAAAAAAATTGGTTACTTGTGGTTGACTGAGATTCAGGTAATAGTCTGTTTATACATCAAATTAGGTTACAGTTTACACAGAGAAACCCTTAGGCCAAACTTAAAATATGAATGGAGATAATTGTAGGTCAAACTTAATTCATTTTAACATGCTTCTTTGTCTAGAATGTGTTTCTTTTCTACACTCCATCTCCTTCCATGCTCCACACTGCAATACATATTCTTATTCTGAACACCTTTGGCCAGCACTTTCATTTCAAGTTACCATGTGACTAGTACCACCAAAGTCATTTTCTACCTTGGGTTGGCTAGCACCAATTTAACTACACACAAAACTAATGTCAATCAAGTCACTAAAACCCTCATAATCCAGACAATGGTGTTCCCAATGCAACTTCTCCCCACCTGAATCTAACTGGATTCCATCTCAGTGCTGCCTAGCATGAGGGGAAATAAGGACAAGGGGACATCAGAAGGAAAAAGGATAGCTACCTAAACTTCTGTTGTCAAAATATCTTTCATATTGATAATGTTCATGCCCAGGTGAGAGCATGTCTAGGACCTCTTCCATGGTCTTGGAAAAGATTTATGCAGCAAAGGACCAAAAGCTTTTGCTTTGATAATTTCATAATCATTCTGTTGGCTTGAAAAGAGTCCTCTTCACTTAGTATGACAGGGAGGAGTGAATCAGTTCAACTTTGAAGTTTCACTATAGCAGGAAAGATGCAGCCTGGCAGCTGAAATAGTCACTGGCAGTGAGACTATCTCCAACTTTGTACTTCATGCAGTTGATCCCTCATTTACTCAGCAGTCAGGGAACATCCTTGCATTCCCTGAACTTGGTTCATCAACACAGATTAACAATAAAACATAACTAGACTCTTCCCTTTTATTAAATAAAAACGAACCACGCCATGTCTTTGGGCTGAGTAAGGAGACTTAGCTGTGCTTGGGAAGGATTTTCATCTACTATCAGCAGTGAGGACTCAATCCCTGTGCTTTTGTTTACTCAAAAGTGTGAAAAAGAAAGAAAAACATGACAAATAACTTTGAAAAGAGATATTAAAATATTGGAGTGCTCCTTTAAAATGTTTTATTATATGAGGATTGTCTTAGCTATTTCACTGCTGTGACTAAAAGACCCAACCAGCACAATTATGGAGGAGGAAAGTTTTACTTGAGTACTCACGGTTTCAGAGGTCTTAGTCCATAGTAGGTTGGTTCCAATCAATGGGGCTCTATGTGAAGCAGAAGAACATCATGGCGGAAGAATGTGGCAGAGGGAAGCAGCTTGCATCATCAGGAAGCAGAGAGAGAAAGAGAGAGAGAGAGAGAGAGAGAGAGAGAGAGAGAGAGAGAGAGAGAACGACTCCACTCTCCAGATAAAAATATACAACCCAAAGCCACACCCCAATTCTAATCTCCTTCAGCCACACGCTACCACTTCAATTAATCCAGCCACTTCAATTATTCTCATCAGGGATTAATTCACTGACTGGCATAAGACTCTTACAACCCAAAATTTATCCTCTGAACCTTCCTGCATTTTCTCACATGTGGGCTTTTGGGGGACATCTCACATGCAAACCATAGCAAGGATGATATTCTTTAGAGCCATGAAATTCAAGCAAGAGATCAAAGAAATTAGAAAGAAGGGAAGTTGGAGTTTGCTTTTGAGAAATCTCCTTTCAATATCTGAATATTTTGGGAAGGTATTATATCCAACTCAGCATCCAATAAAAACAACTGATATTTATGAAATTCATTGCAAAAGTGGCTGTCCTTTTGTGATCACCTCTAGTAGGTATTTACAGCAACCCTGCAAAGAAAATATGTATGGGATTAGATTTAAAATATCAGTCTGAACTTATTTACTTCAAACTCCACAGGAAATCTCAAATAACTCTTTTCCATAATCTCTATATATAATTTAAATTTCTAGAATATGAAAGATAAAGTGCTTTATATATAAACAATGGTGTCAACTTGATACCTATCTACCATTACTTTTAGATATCTTTTTTTTTCCCCGTAAGGCAGAAAAATGGCTGACAACCTTATGGTTACTTGTGATGAGTGGAGATGTGCTTGGTTTTCTCACTGTTAATGAAAAAGTGACATAAAAAATGACTTGCATTCAAAGAACTGATGCACACTTCATCATGGATCAAGTGGGGTTTGAATTTTTAAAAAATGAACTGGGTTAAATAATTGAAGATGTGGTCTTTCAAAAGCAGCCTTACCCTTTTCAATTACATCTTGACAATTCAATGATTTAAATATTTTAATAGCTTCAAGGTGTAATATTTTCTGAATTTTGAGAGGGTTTGATGAAACATAAGCATGAGAGGTTCTGGACTATCCCTTCCAGCACTCTGTCTGATGGCATTGGTGTGAATGGACCTGACAGTCAGCAAAAGACACTTTTCTCAGCTCTTGAAAGATGCCTATTTTCCTGTCAGCTAGCTGGGGACATCACTGAAGGCCACTGCCATACCCTGTGGCAGTCTCCAAGTTGAAAATCATATCTAACAAATACTTTATTCTGCCCACAAATTTTCACCACAACATGTTATTTTATTAAGTGCCTGAAGAGATATTTATTACATAAGTGCCAAGCCACAAACTACCATGAGTTCTGCTGAAATGTGTGAACATAATCATTTTTTAAAGTTTGTATTCTGTAAAAGTCAAAAGAAAGAGTATCAGGACAATCATGTGAGTTTTATGTTTTGGAAGTTCATATTATTTTGAAAAGGTAAGTTTACCTAACAGAAAAATTGAAGAATGTGTGGTCATATTTGAATTCCATTGATCTTTTCTCAGGACTATTTTAGAAAATGGATTAAGTGTTAGTTCCACTAATGTTTTATAGCTATGATTAATTTTAACCATGTCTCAATACTTTTCTATCCTCATGGTTCTCAGACCCTTGACCTTTCCATCTCTAACAGCTTTAATAAGGCTAAGGCATTGAATATGGAACTCTTTCCAGAGATGTATTTCCCTTCAGAATTAGTTCTTCCATTTCATTTGTTGTAATTTAGCTTTAGGATAAATCTTGTACCAAACTAATGCTAAGAACATTTTATCTAAATTTAATTACTGCTTACAGTGTTTCTGTTAGGTATTAGAGATGATGCTAGGCATTTTCATGTGCAGTTGACATTTAAATGCCCAGGGTCTTCTAAGTTATGTCTGCAGAATACAGAGGAGATGAGTGAGAGTCACAGAGATTAAGTGATTTTTTTCTTCAAGTTTACGAAATGGGCAAGTGTAAAAGACAAGCTTCAAAGTTCTTTTGGTCTGAAAATTAATTGATCACTTATGATTAATGCCATGCATATGTCATACTGTTGAATGGTGATTAAGAGCCTAAATTGTGGAATTGGGCTGCCTTGGTTAAAACTTCAACCTTGTCAGTTACCAGCTGTGTGATCTTGGGAAAATTTACATTCTCTGTGTCTCTATTTTCTTATCAATTACATTGGGATAATAACCCTGCTCTTTTTTTTTTTTTTGATTTTTAAAATTAGTATTATTGTAACAGCAGTTTGCAATTCCACATTTAAAATATTGTGGGCTGAGAGGATCAATCTGTATCCAAAAAATACATGTGTAATTATTCAATTAAGAAAAAAAATGTTGCTATTTTTAAAGGAAGGTATCTGTGACAGTCAATCTGGTACTCTTTTTTTTTTTTAATCCAGCTCTTAAAGTTGTTCTGAGGTTAAATTAATGCACATAAATTACTTTGAAACCATTACTGTTACTACATTATAGCTGAGTGCTAAAACTTAGACTCAACTGTTTTTCCTCTATGAAGATCTCCTTATAAAGGTCTACATTTATGTATCAAAATAGGTCCTCAATATGTCCACTTGGATGTCTCAAATGCACCCCTTACTCTCTATATTAACAAAGAGCAAATAAACTTCCAACATGCAGGGGACGACCTGTTATGATAAGCTGCTGGGACTTTGTGCTAGTGCCACCCAGCATTCAGAGTTGGACTGTGGAGTTCTCCTGTAATACCTAAGCAATTTCAAAGGACACCAACATCAGACAAGGCCACTATGATTTTGATGGATCAATCCAAAGCAAGACCACTTTGTAATCACATTGGGGCACAGACAAAACATTGTACAGATCACAAAATGACCAAACTTCCCGTATCCTCTTCAATCTGAATTATTGCTATTTCTTTACCAATTTAACTTACTTCACTTTTCCTGTCTTCTCAATGATTAAGACACCCAGTCATAGAATTGCTACCTCTGACAAATAGCATCCAAGTTAGAGCCAATCTGTTTTTTTCTACTTTCCTCAAATCACCTAACACCAGTCAAATCTTATAAATCCTTTCCCATATTCTCTTACTAAGATGGCTCACAGCTCTCAAAGTCTTTTCTTTCTCATTGCAATGAGTCAATAAACCCAACTTTTATTCACCTACAGGTGAAGCCTAAAGGTAATGATAATTTCTAAACACACCCCCAGAATCATCTACTTCAGTTCTGCTTTATCTCCTCTTACGTAGTTTGAGATTCAAAATCCAAATTATCTTTAATCCCTTTAATTGCTTTATTTTCCATGTCTGATCAATGACTGAATATCATTTGCACTCTAGCAATCTTCATCTAAGTTTTATCATTGCATACTTGGGCAAATTCTGTGGCCATTTCATAGGTTTCTCATCTTCCCTTTTAATTTCAATTAGAGAATTTTTAAAGAACTAGTAAAACCATGTATCATTTCTGGTTATTACTTTTCAATGAGTTCTCATTGCTCTGACAATTAAGAATAAAACCTTAACATGGCCTATATGCAGAAATATCAAAAATTCTTATTTGCCTTGGAAAGTCTTGATTTATGCCTGGTGTCATAGAGAAATCACTACCTTCACCTTTTGCTCTCACATGTGTGGTAGCTTGAAGGATAAGCTACATGATCACCATATTCACTGGACCTGTGTTATCTAGTTCACACCCACAGCTCCAGCCTTATCTTATGCCACCCTCTGTCCCAATCTGTGTGCTTTGTCCTTACTTTCTTCTATTTTCTTTTCATGTTCTTAACTGTGACATTATCCCTCTATTACTAGACCTCTTTCTCCCTGTCCTTCCTCAGCATCCTTCCTCTCTCTTTTAGTTAAGCCCTTTTTGTCTTTTAAATATTAGCTCAAAACTTGGTTCCAAGAAAAACTCTTCTGACCCTTCAGACAAGATCAGTATTTGCAATGTGCTTACACAGTCCTCTAGGTTTATCACAGTTTTCAGTTATGCTAACATATATTTATTTGGTTGAAAATTTTCCTTTAACTGGAATCTAAACTACTTCATAGATGGGCCATATATTTTTTCCTTTACTTTCCATTTTATGGGTCTCATACATAAAAATAAGCAGTACATAATTGTAAAAACATTTCCTAGGCACAAACAGACTTAAGTCATAAATAACCCTACTAAGTGTGACACGCAGGTAACCTATAAGGAGGTATCTTTAATCTTGATGAAAGCATTGGTTTATCTCTTTCATCTTCTAGAAGTTATGACTAAAGGTTGCTCTTGAATGATAGTAGAAAACATCAGCTCTGTCTAGACAGGGATTGTTCTGCTTGTCTGCTCACAGAATAAGAGGATTAAGGACAGGTAAGAATGAGTTACTCAATCTTCCCTAACCGAACAACGTAGGCTGACAAAATGGAGATTTTAAAACTATTTTATGCTTAAAAATATGCTGTGAAGAAAGGAGAGAGAAATCACCCACTTATTAAATCACCCTCCCATTTATCCCAGGAAGGGACCGTTTCCCAGTTCACAGGCTCAGTGATCGCCTTAAGGAGGGGTACAGCTACTGGCAGACGTGATGTGTGTGAAAGTGCTTGACATTCTAGTCCCCATGGCTATCTCGTGACATTTTGTTTTGCTAAGGTTGTAATACCATTGAATAAGGAAAATTGATAACATGCCAACTTATAGGAATAATATCTCAGTTCTTTAATATAGTCACACACAAGAGACAGAAACATACACACACACACACACACACACATGAATACATGCATACACCTTTCATCATTGGAAGTATTTATTTGCTCCACATTCTTCTGAATATCTCAGGGGACAAGGACACGTTCTCATTAACATACTTACTCTTATAACTCATTCACTATATGAAGTTTGGTAACATTAACAATTAACATACTTCAACATGAAGAAGGTTCTAAAGATAGCAAATTTCCTGTATCCACGCATAACAAGATACAGTATACATGTGGCATATACAGAAAAAAAGACAAGGAGGGGTCAATTTTTTCAGGAATCTTTGGTTCAGGTATTTTTATTTTATTCAAAACACTAATTCTTAATTTTCAATTTTACTCCTTGTATAAAATTAGTACTGTGACACATATATCCTCAAATAAATTTATCTTCACAACTAACTGACTCATTTACTAAGCATAACAAAGCCATTTGTCATTTTTAAAAGTTGAGACAGAGGAACAGGGAGGTATGTTGTCACACATCTGTAAACTCAGCTACTGGGGAGGCTGAGGCAGGAGGATCACCAGTTTGAGGCCAGCCTTAGTAACTTAGGGAGATCCTGTCTCAAAGTAAAATAGAAAGGGCTGGGGAAATTGCATAGTAGTAGCGCATTTGACTAACATATGCAATATCCTGAGTTTGATTTCCATCATTGCAAAAAAAAAAAAAAAAGGAAAAAAAGAAAAGAAAAGCTAGAGGTCACAAAAAAGAGGAGAAAAGTGGAAGAGATGCTTTATAATAAAGTGGAACATAAATTTGGAAACTTATTTTTTAAACTTGTCTTCAGTGGAATTGTCATTTCGGATTCTCTAATGCTCAAGGTCATCCACATCCTACTTTTCTAAAGCAATTTATATATTGAGAGTTCATGTCATACTGTTTCCCTTCCTTGCCAAGGAATCATTTGAATGTCAGTTTCTGTTATGAATAAAGTCAAGGTCAGCAGATCCACACGAGTGAGGGAGTAACAGATATGTCTTGTCTTCAGTCAAGACCAATTTCCTTAAGTAGGAATTAGCAATGTCTTACTGAACACCTGCTCATTTAATGCAGATATTTTGGAGGACAAGGAGAAGCCACTGAAGAGTGATCCCTGAGAAAATACTATTGCTTTGGTCCTTATTGTATATGGTGCTAATTGATTATCTTAATATGAACTTGCAGGAGGTTTTTGTGGTAGTATTCTCTTCAAAGTTTGAGACCCATGTTGTCATTCTGTGATAGTCCATCTGTGATTGGTGTGGGAGTTGGAAGAACAAATTGATGGGTAGGTGCAATAAATCAGAATTATACAGTTGAAGACCAGAAGTACACTTCAGGAAACCCATGGGCCAGGAAGTAATTTAGTTTAAAGAAGCAAATGATTGAATCCAGAAAATTAACTAAGACAAAGATGAAAATCTAATTTAAGAGACCAGAGAGCAAAACATCAAGAAATAAGACAATCCCTGTGGCTGTAGTAGACCTCAGACTTCAGCTGCCCTTTGGGGCTCACTGATCCAGAGGTTCTCAGTTTGCTGTTGAATGACATCTAGAGACTTTGGTTTCCTCTGTGATTCCCCCTATTCACTTCTCTTCCTGGGTGGTGGCCATGTGTTGCTGTTTATGTTCTGAGGGACGTCTCCTCATGTAACCCTGTCGCAGTGCCACCCAGTAATGCTTGTTGTGAAATACTGTCACTGACTTTTATCCCTCGATCTTTTTTTGCTTTCCCTCCTGATCAGCCTGGAAATCTTGTAACTGACCTCAGGAGTCTACCCTCCTTCTCTTCCTTTGGCATCTCTCACTTTGGAGGAAGCTGCTGCATTATCAGAAGCCCATGGAAAAATCCTACAGTGAGGAACAGAAGTCTCCTGCTGGCAACCAGTGAGGAACCAAAGCATACCAACTACCACCTGAGTGAACTTGGAAGCAGATTTCTCATCCCTAGTGAATTCATCCTGACCAACCTCTGGAGAGAGACTCTGAGTCTCAGCCAGTCTGAGATTCTTGACCCTCAGAAACTTTGTGAAATAATAAAAGTTTGTTGTCTTAAGCTGCCAAATATGGGTGCTTGGCTACCCAACAGTAGGTAAATAACACAATAACTCTCCTATCTGGAGTGCAGTACTCTCGGGGGTTGGGTAAGCACAGTCCCAGGGTAGAAAACAAGAAAGCACATGTAAAGGGATTGGGCATTGAGGAGGCAATACAGAGTAATTTTTCACCATTTCAATTTCGTATCTAAATTATGAAATTAAATTTTAAAACATGGTGATTTAAATTGCCTTTCTTTTCCAAAGAACTTGAAAAGAATATGGGGGTTTTAACCATGAGAATGTAAAAGGAAGTAAGACTTTTACTAGTTCATAACCCATATACCCATTTGTTATTTTTATGTGTCCTAGGTGGAAGGAAAATGAAGCTGGCTCAACAAATCAGGAATATTTTTATTTCATTTTATCTATTTTTTTTTTTTAGTGTAGATCATACATTAAAACAAAGTTCCTTAGTAAAATGTCACTTGTGCATCACCCTAGGTAGAATTAACCGACTGATCGCTTCTCTTGCCCCCAGCCATACCTGCACCATCCCACCTGTCTTTCACTTTTCACTGGGTTGGGGCCTCCTTTTGTGTGTCTGCATTTGCAAGCACTTAATGTGGCGTCTGACCCACTATGAGGCAACAGAAGCATGGTGTTGAACTAAATTCAACTGAAAATTAGGCATTTCACGTTTTATAAGTTGTAATTTATTTCCTTAAATTATTTGGATATCTGATATAAACATGGGAATGAAGAAAAATAATGTCGTTGGAAAATAATGGGAAAAGTGGAATGAGAGCAACTCATTCATTTTGAAAATTTTATTCATCTTACGTTTTGAATGATTGCCATGCAGGAAAGCATTGGGCTAAATGCTCTGAGAGTAGGCAGGCAAATACAGCATAACTTCTGCTTGCAAAGATCTTGAAATGCAATAGAGAGACATTTTCTGATATCCCACAATCAAATCCTGGGGCTCCAATGTGTATATAATGTGGTTGTAAGTAAGTGCCCTACACTAAAGAGAGTAAGAAAACTGGCAATAGTTCAGTCATGACGTTCTGTCTTGAGTTTACTGTAAAGCTGTGGACACTAGCAGCTTGACAAAGTGACATTCCAAACATAAGAAATACTTTAGGTTTTTAGAGGATGGAAGCATTTGTTCTGACTGGGGTGATCATTTGCTTTTTCTCTAGTCTACATACTCATTCATTCCAGAAATGTTTATTGATCACCCTCAATGTCCTTGGCATTGAACAAGATGTAAAGGATGAAATAATGAATTAGTGATTCATGGTCTCAGCCCTCAGAAAAAATGTTGTGTTTGATCTTGAAGAATGCTTAATATTTTCAAATGTATGGGTATAGGTAGCAGATTTTGGTGAAGACAAGGAATAGTATGAAAGAGGCCATTGTACACCAAAATGCGTAATAAAATAGATAAACCAAGGATAATGAAGGTGGGTTTTGTTGCAAAATAGTTGGCTTTTCAGAAGAAGGGTGTAAGAAAATTATATTCTCTTTTAACACAGAATGAATTTCCCTGTATTATCTATTAAACTTACTATTATGCATACATGTTCTGAATATACATATTGATACTTATTGTACAGTGGCCTCTTTTATTATCAGTTTTCTTGTGTGAGAAGAGTTTCTCACTGGATGGCAGAGAATTCACAAACTTGGTTATCTAATGAATGGTATTAGCCAGATGTACTCTCCAATGATGTGAATTGACATTATTTAAAATATGAGAGTCTATGTACAAATATGTGAGCATTTTATTTATCTTGAAAAATAGAAGCATGACAACATTGGGTCCAATTTCTCACATGCAACAAATAGGTGGAGCTGAATCCAGACTGCCTCTTTTAGAAGGGTTGTTCTCTTCCTTATTTGTCTTATCTTCCATCGGCCTGATCTTCTGAAATACTCAGTTCTATAACCTACGTGACCACTGCTGGTATCTGAAATGAGAAGTTGATCATGTATTTTTGATTTAACCTCCATCGTTAAGAGCCTGTTTTTCTGTGATTCATTTTATTTCCTATGTTAACATTTTCTCTTCTGGAAATAGCCAGGAAACTCTTCTTCCACCTGACCTTGTTCTAAAAAATCTTCATGACAGAGATTTCATGGATGCCATTTTTTTTTTACACATGGCATTCTTTTCTATACCAAGTCTTCTTACTAAGCAGTTAAGATATTGCCCTTTTCTAATATTCATTAATTATAAACTGTGTTGTCAGAATAAAGGAACTATAGATCCAGTTACTCAATGAGGCAGCAAGAGGGAAAACAAACCTGAATCCTGAAAGGAGAGGAAAGAGGAAATAGCTCCCTCACCCTTCTCACAATTTCTATTTTTACACTATTTTTAAAAGACTATATTTAAATGAAGAGCAAAGAATGGCTAATATTTATTGAATACTTCAACTGACAAGAACCTTCCATAGATCATCTCACTGTAAATTTGAGATTGGTAATATTGTTATTTCTACCTTAGTGGTAAGAAAATTAAAACTTAATGTGGCTAATAACTTATACAAGTTTGCACAGCTGGATGTGGTTAAATTCCTCAGTATACTGGTACACGTCACCAGTTCTCGTACTCATCTCTTGGCTTTTAAATCCAATTTTTGTCATTCATAGAATTTTGTACCTTACTATATTCACTACATATTTTTCTCCCTTGAGCTGTCATTATTTAAGCCAAGAAATAAGTTCATATCTGGTCTTCATCAAGTCCTATCTGTCCACTTTCAGGCAATCTTATAAAATATATATACAGAAGAATGACCATTGCACTTGAGAATCATCAGCTGCTGTACGAGTGGTCAACTTGTGCTGTCTTCAATCATATGAATCAGCATCTGTGAAGTCCTTATTACAGAGTGGGTAGAGGAAGCGGGACACTAAATTCAGTTACTTCAGCAGCAAAAATTGCAACAGAAATAGGACACATGAAGGAGTAAAAGTCTATTAGAAAGTCACATGTTCCTAGGCAATCAATCTGTTCTAGTAGGGTGGCAATCTGGTGTCTGACTCAGGTCAAACTTAAGGTTATCAGGACCCAGTTGTGTCTAATCTATTATCTAGATGTGAACTCACCATGGATTAGCTTTTGAGTGCTTTTGCTTGTATCAGCAGCACATACCCATCAACATTAAATTGCAGGACATGCTTGTACTCACAAATTCAGTTTTATAAATATGTTCTTTGCAGGAAAATCACTGAAGCCTACTCTTAGACATAACCTATCTTAGTTGCTTTTAAGCAATTTCTTATTGGACAATCTATATAATAAGGTACTCGTGTTCTTGAAAAATCTGAATTTTCGCATTTTAAAATCATCATATCTCTAGCTTTTGTTTGCAAATAATACTTCAATTAAAAGAGCATTCTGTGTGGTACAAGGTATTCCTTAGGGCCTCTACTGATAAAAAATTTTGGTTAATTAGCATATTTTTGTTGCCAGGAGGGTGTGCCAATTAGGATTCTATCACATTATCATCTCATTTATATTCTACATCATTTCTCTGTCATCAGCTCATCAGCATTGTTGATTCCCTAACTTCCATAAGAATCTTGTTTGGAAAAAGATATGTGCTCACTAAAATGAGTTTTCTGATAGTAATATTTTCCTCTCCATCTTAATTTTCTAATGGAGTTCCTTTCCTTGTTAAATAATTTGAGGTGATAGAGTTTAGACTCCAGTATACTTTTGGGACCTATTATGATCTTAAGTTCTTAAATTTCCACATAAATCATAATGCAGATAATGAAGAAAATATCTATAATAAACAGGAGAAAACAGTTGATTAGGGGATAAATGTTTCTTACTGTGATCTCTGGTTTATAATTGACTGTGATTTAACTTCTCTTTGTTTGTCCTCTAGGGCAATTATGGGTCCAATCTTCCATTATTTCCTTGGAAAGAAATTTTATTTCCTTTTACTCTGCGTATGACACCCTTGGAAATTGAATAAAGAGCTAGTTTTATAATATTAATATCAACAACTTAAGTGGCGCTTTCACCAAGAAGAAAACAACTAGCATTTTAAAGACTATCTACAGTAGCCAAATTTATTAGTCTTTCCAGTGGGGTAGTGGTGGTATGTGAGTCTAGATTGAGTGGGGGTTTTCAAGTCACACTGAAGGGAAGAGGACAGATAGGACATACCTCAGGGAGAAAGCCTTTGGGGAAAGTGAACTTTTTAGGACTTCAAAATATCCTTAGCTCCCAGGCTTATTGAACGGTTTTGTGACTCTAGGTTCACAAGACATTTCCTCATTTTTGGCTAAATGATATTCACCATAGATGCAATAAGACAGGATTCTAAACGTCTTCAAAATGGAGAGAAAACAGTGTGCAAATATGGTCTCCAAGTAAACAGTGAGAATTTGGGAAGTTTACTGTTAGAAGGTTAACTAAAGGCATCTGACATGTTTCCCTCCTCCCCCCAAAAAATCAGTAACATTGCAATATACAAAATCAACAATAAACATTAGTAATATTTCTATACTACTAAATCTCATTTACATTAGCTACCAAAAAAAAAAAAAACTATGAAAGATATTTAACCAAGGAAGTTAAAGTTATCTTTACAATGAAAATTAGAAAACACGGATGAAAAAAATTAAAGAGAATGAATACACAAAATAGGATGATGTGGACTGGAAGAATTAATGTTGAAATATCTGCACTCCCCAAAGAAAAGGTATAGAGTTAATGCAGTCTATGTTAAATTACATTGTTATTCTTCGCAGACATAGAAAAAGCAATCCTTAAATTCATTTACTCTCATAAAATACCCTGACTAGCCAAAGCAATCATAAGCAAAAGAGCAAAGCTGGATTCATCACAATACCTGACATCAAAATATGCTACAGAACTATAGTAAGCCAAACAGCATGGTATTGGAGTAAAAACTGACACACAAACTGATAGAACATAATACAGAACTGAAGAATAATACATATAATTACAACCAAATGACTTTGACAAGAACACATATTGAAGAAAGGACAGTCTTCTCAACCAATAGTACAGGGAAACTGGATATTCAGATGCAGAAGAATGAAACTATGCTCCTCTCTCTTACATAAATAAACTCAAAATAGATTAAAGCCTAAAACTATGTAAATACTAGAAGAAAACAGAAGTGAAACTCTTCAGGACATTCTATGGGCAAAGATTTCTTTTTTTTTTTTAAGACTCCGAAAGTATAGAAAACAAATGAAAAAAAAAAAAATAGACAAACGAGATTATATCAAACTAAGAAACTTCTGCATAACAGTGAAAACAATCAATGGAGTGAAGAGAAAGCCTATAAAATGGGAGAAAATATTTCCAAACTATTCTTCTGACAAGGTATTAATACCTAGAACATATAAGAAAATCAAACAACTCAACATAAAACAAATACTATGATTCAAAACAAGGCAAATGGTTTGAATAGACATTTCTCAAAAAAGGATACACAAATGACCAATAAATTATAAAAAATATTATGCTAATCACCAGGTAAATGCAAAACAAAATCACAGTGGAACATCATCTCACTTCAGTTAGAATGACTATAATCAAATAAACAAAAAAACTGATGATGAGGATGTGAGACGAGGAAACCGTTATGTACTATTGATGGGAATGTAAAATAATGTAACCATTATGGAAACAATAAGGAAGTTCCTCAAAAACTTAAAAGAAAATTACCATAGGATCTAAAAGCATGGATCTAAACATATTGGTATGTTGAAGAGACATCTACAATATGTTTATTGTAGCATTATTGACATAGTCAAGATATGGAATCAACCAAAGTGTCCATTGATGGATAAATGAATAAAGAAAATGTGGGAAACAAAACTGACTAAATTAGACTGTTATGTTGTATACATGTGCAAATATGTAACAATGAATTTTAGTAGCATGTATAATTAAAATGCATATATTTACATGTACATATATATGTGCTAAAAAAGAAATATACACAATGGAATAAATACAATTTTCTCATACTAGACAAAGGTTCCAAAAATATGCAATGGAGAAAAGATAGCCTCTTCAACAAATGGTGCTGGGAAAACTGGAAAACCATATGCAATAGAATGAAATTAAACCCCTATCTCTCACCCTACACAAAACTCAACTCAAAATGGATCAAGGACCTCGGAATCAGACCAGAGACCTTGCATCTTATAGAAGAAAAAGTAGGTCCAAATCTTCAACTTGTTGGCTTAGGATCAGACTTCCTTAACAGGACTCCCATAGCACAAGAAATAAAAGCAAGAATCAACAACTGGGATAGATTCAAACTAAAAAGCTTTCTCTCAGCAAAGGAAACTATCAGAAATGTGAAGAGAGAGCCTACAGAGTGGGAGAATATTTTTGCCAACCATACCTCAGATAGAGCGCTAATTTCCAGAATCTATAAAGAACTCAAAAAACTCTACACGAAGAATACAAATAATCCAATCAACAAATGGGCTAAGGAAATGAACAGACACTTCACAGAAGAAGATGTACAAGTAATCAACAGATATATGAAAAAATGTTCAACATCCCTAGTAATAAGGGAAATGCAAATCAAAACTACCCTAAGATTTCATCTCACCCCAATTAGAATGGCGATTATCAAGAATACAAGCAACAATAGGTGTTGGCGAGGATGTGGTGAAAAAGGAACACTCATACATTGCTGGTGGGGTTGCAAATTAGTGCAGCCACTCTGGAAAGCAGTGTGGAGATTCCTCAGAAAGCTTGGAATGGAAACACCATTTGACCCAGCTATCCCACTCCTTGGCCTATACCCAAAGGACTTAAAATCAGCATACTACAGAGATACAGCCACATCAATGTTCATAGGTGCTCAATTCACCATAGCCAGATTGTGGAACCAACCTAGATGCCCTTCAGTTGATGAATGGATAAAGAAACTGTGGCATATTTATACAATGGAATGTTACTCCGCAATGAAGAATGATAAAATTATGGCATTTGTAGGCAAATGGACGAAATTGGAGAATATCATGGTAAGTGAGAAGAGCCAATCTCAAAAAACTAAAGGACGAATGATCTCGCTGATAAGCGGATGAGGACATATAATGGGGGTTGGGAGGGGTTAGCATTAGGTTTAGGGTTAGGTTTAGAGTTAGGCTAAGGAGAGCGGTAAGAATGAAGGAAAGAAGGACTGTATAGAGGGAAAAGAGTGGTGGGAGAGGTGGGGGGGAAGGGAAAAAAATAAACATCATTACCCTATGTAAATGTTAAAAATAAATAAACAAAAAAATAAAAATTAAAAAAAAAAAAAAAAAAAAAAAAAAAGCAAAGGAGGCATTCAAAGGTTCCAGATAGAAAGAAATAAATGTTTGGGAAGACAAAAATACTAATTACCTTGATATCATTACACATTGTGAACAGGTGTTGAATTATCATACTCTACCCCATTTATCAATTTAGGAATTAAAAAGTATATTAAAAAATGAAATGACAGTTTCTAAGTCATTCTGATTTCTTTAATGTGTGTTAAATCTGAACCTAGATATTTTATTTGATGCACCCAGTATGTGACATTTGGATGATATAGTTGGGTCAGTTTATAGTGAATCTTTGGGTCCTCATATGAGGATATATAACTGGATTGTTTTTAAGTAAAAAGATGTGTGTTTGGACAATTGATTTTTCTCATTGAATAGACATTTTAGTCTGAATTTATTAATCAGATGCTTTAAGCTACTTTGGAATTTAAAGAGCCTTGTCCCTCTGATGTAGTGGTAAATTCTAGAAGATGGGTTCCAAGAGTGCTGAGTCTGAATCTCAGCTGTGATTCTTCAGGTTGACTTGTTCCCCAATATTTTTAGATGCAAATCCCTCATTTGTATAAGGCCTGTAACTCTATTATCCTACTAGCTCCCAATATTGTTTTGAAAGGAAGAAGTATCTATAGAAGCACAGTATACACTATAATAATTGTATCACCAACAAGCTAATACTTCACATTCTATGCAGCAGAATGCATTGGAAAAATACTTTAAAAGTTGTGAAGCTTGTAGCTAAAGGTTTTTTATAAGGATCTAATATTACCATCTAATTTAATATAGAATATTAAACAACTCATGAAAGAAAAGCTATCTAAAAAAAATCCATGAGAAGTATTTATTTTTTAGTGAAAATATGAATAAATGGCATTGTTTAATGGGAGGTGGTGACTGTTGCTCCCAAGGAATGTGGAAGAACATGGATCTACTTCTCATTTTCAATTCTCCTGGCATGCTGTGTCTGACCTTTGCTAAGAGTAAATCAGCAATAGGGCAAAAAAAAGAGGCTGTTACACAAGTACAGTATCATTTTGTCTCAGTTATTCCTTATGAGGAAAGACCTGTGTAACCATTTTTCCTGGATCAATGAATAATAAGCAAATGTCACACACCTTCACATTGGAACCAAATGATGATCTAGTGTAAGCATCAATACCCAGGTAAGAAAAGGGGAAAATGAATTTTCCTTGGTAGAAAAGGGGCAAGAGAACATTTTCTCTCTCCCTTTCCTTAGGGTATTTCTTTTAAGAAACATAAATTGTAGATTCTTTCTCTATCACTATAAGATGGACGAAAATCTTCTGAAAAGTTCAGAAACTTTTTACTGACCTTATAAACCAAAAATGTCTTTCTTGAGGACCCAGAGATATTTCTTTGAAATATAATAATTAAGAAAGGTAATGCTCCTATTTCCAAGTTTCTTTGAAAAGGTAGGAACCTAACTTCAGCTCATGCCTGGATAAAAGTTGCAAATTTACTTCTTATCATAAAGATTTGAGAAATCTATTTTTGCCCCCTGTGGATAAATCTGACTGGCCTACATAGATAGTCAACCCAATTGCTAGGTAAATTAAGAGGAACTTTATGTGACAAATGGTGCTTGCAAATCCTTTTATTGACATCTACTTATGTTTATCTTGAGAACATGTATTTAGTGGATTGTATCTGCTCTGCTATAAAAGGGGTGATAAATCTGACTATCATTTCTTTGTAAGATATTCCTTGTGACATGCATCAGATTCTGATTTTTTAATTTTTTATTAACACAGCACTATATATTGTGCAAGGTATGATGTGATGTTTTGATTCATATGCACACGGAACAGTGATCAACTCAGGGTAAATATCACCTTAAACTTTTACTATTTCTTTATAGTGAGTGTATTCAAGTGCCTCTCTTCTAAATATTTTGGCAGATACAATGCATTGTTGTCATTCATATTCACCTGCTATGCCATAGAATACCAGAACTTATTCCTATCAAATGATAACATCTTACTCATTGACCAACCTTTTTTGATTCCCTCTTTCCCTTATTCTTCCCAGTCTCTGGTAGCTGACAACATCTAGGGGAGCAACTTTTAGATTTCACTTATGAGTGGCATAATGTGGTATTTGTCTTTCTGTGCCTGACTTTTTTCAGGTAACAATGTCTTCAAGTCCCCTCAATGTTGTCTCAAATGATAAGATTACATGCTTTTTTATGAGTAAATATGTATCACATTTTCTTTCATCTATTAAGGGACATTTAGGTGGATTCCATATCCTGACTATTGTCAATAGTGCTTTAAAAATATGGACTGCAGATGTCTTTTCCACAAAATTTTATCCTTTAGTATATCCAGTAGTATATAGCCCTATTTTTAATTTTTTTGAGGAAACTGCATACTCTTCTCCTTAATGATTGTTCTAGTTTACATTCCCAGTGTACAAGAGTTCTTTTTCATCTCCTATTCATCATTTGTTCTTTGCTTTATGGTTTATTTCCCCTCTCCTTTGGGATAATAGCATTCTTACTGGGGTATTATGGTTTTGATTTGCATTTCTCTAACAATTAATGAAATTGAGCACTTTTTCATTTATCTGTTGGTCATTTTTATGTCTTCTTTTAGTGAACATCTATTCATATTTTATCCCATTTTTAATTGGATTATTTGATTTTTACTATTGAGTTTTTTGCATTCCTTATATATTCTGGATATTAACCTTTTATCAGATGTATAGCTTGCAAATTTTTTCTCCAATTCTGTATATTGTCTCTTCCTTCTTTTGGTTGCTTCCTTACTGCACAAAAACTTTTCAGTTTGATGTAGTCCAATTTTTTAATTTTCATTTTTGTGGACTGGGATCATAGGGTGATATAAAAACTCTTTGCCCAGACCAATGTCCTGAAGCATTCCCTATAACTTCTACTAGTTTCATGGCTTCTGATCTTGCATTTAAGCCCTTATTCCATTTTGAGCTGAAAGTTATAATTGGTGAGAGATAGGGGTTCATTTTTCTTCTTTTCCATGTGGATATCCAGATTTCTCACTACCATTTATTGAAAATGTTGTCTTTTTTCAAAAGACATTCTTTGTGATTGTGTCAAAAATCAGTTGGCTGTAAATGTGCAGGGCCATCGCTGGACTCTGGTCTGTTTATTGGTCTGTGTTTATATTTATGCCTATAACATGCTGTTTTGATTATTGTAGTTCTCAGCATCCTTTGAAGCCAGGTAGCCTAATATGTCCAACTTTGTTCTTGTTGCTCAGCACTGCTTTGGCTATTTGGGATTTTTGTATTTCCAAAAGAGTTTCAAGATTTTTTCTTTCTAATTCTGTGAAGAATGACATTGTTATTTTGATGGATAATATTTTAAGGCTTATCCAATAACAAGGTTTTCTTCCTATTCTAGTTTTTTAAAAAGGTTTTGCATATTAGATAGAGATTTTATTTTTAATTATGTTTTGTCCAGTAAAACATTTATCTGATTAAATCATTAATTTGGTTAAACTTTTGGATGACTTTCTTTTATCTGTGGAATAAACTCCAAATCCATAATTCTATTTCAGCACTCAACCATGTAATACAACCTTGTCTTTCTGTATGATTTCCTAGTACCTACTTCAGTGCATCCTACATATAAGACATGGCAAAATGCTTAGCACTGTCATTTTGTGAGCATGAAGCAAACCAAATGCCCCACCCAGAAGACCCTCACCATAATTGTTCATGTTAATAGAATATCAGCAAAGATTTCTGCAAAAGAGCTCAGTATGGTTAGAACTTCCTATTCCCTGTTAATCTGTCTTGCAAGAGCTAAGTTTAACCTTGGACTTGCTGATATTGCTCATGCTTTTATGGTAAAATGTGTTAAAACTCTGTTCTAAAAAAAATGAAACAAAAAGCAGTTTCTGAGAACTCAAAGAAAAAAATTAGTTTTTATGTAGATTTAATGTAGATTTCTGCAAAAATGTAAACTTCTAAGCACTGCCCCCCCCCCCACTGGGTATAAAGTCCAAAGAATTTCTAGACTCTTGGTCCAGAGAAGGAAAAGCAAGAACCACTCTGAATGGTCTGCAGCTGGTTTCTGAAAATTCCCTGGGTGTCTAGCCTCTGCTGTTCTACATGATTTGGCAACCCACATGGGACAGTGGAGGTGAAGATAGCTTTTCTTCCTCTCTTTTTTGGGTCTGGCTTCTCCAGAACATTGGAAGACAATGCTTCTCCTGGTGCACCAAGATGACTCTTTGCCTATAGGGGAGGCGACACCGGAGCGGCCACCCTGAAACACAATGGAACCCATGAGGAGCAGGAACCAGGAATAGGGAAACTTGGGGCACTACCCAATGAACAGGTAGGAGCTGGGTCCATTAAGTGGTATCCCACCTGACTTCCCCATAGAGGCCTAAGCAGGTGGAAGAGAGGCTTGATCAACCTCTGAGGGTCCTGAGTAACCTCCAATGGAGCTGGAGTCAAAAAGGACCCAGGGATTTCCCCAAGCAGTGTCTGTTTGGGATCAGCAAGAAGAGGGGAAATTGTGTCTCCTTCTTTGGTTTTGGTATTTGTGGAATCAGGGTGGTATAGAAATTTTGGTCTGACCATGTCTATGTGAAAGTGTGTGAATTAGATGGACAGTGGAAGGGTTCTGACCCCACCCAAGGACCAAAGCAAGTGCAGAGTCCAGATCCGAGGTTCCATGGTGTCTCATACTATCTGAGACGGAATTTCACCAGTCAATGTCTAGGTGAAAACTCCACATCTGGGGCTGATACCAACCTGCAAGGCTAAGAGAACTCTAAGTCCCTGAGAGGGGAACAGTTGGAGACAGACAAAGTGAGCCTGTCCTAAGTGTGAGCTCCCTATGTAGGGTGGAGCATGGGAGGTACATGAAGTAAACTGAGTCTTTTGAAATGTATGTTAAAAAACTTTCAGAAAGGTTTTAATAGTAACTATGAGGTGATACTCACTCCACAAAGGTCATATACTCTCTGTTAATTAGAATGGCCAAACTTTGAGGTGGGATGGCCACCAGAAGGATCTTTAGACAAAAGTGTCATTGATGAGATCTTTTTAATAGTTGTCAGAGCCCCTGGACACCCAGACCAATTCCCTTTTATCGATTGCTATACTAAACAAAAGCAGCCCCCTTGGTTGAGAGCCTGTCTGGACGAACAGACCTTGTTGACATTAACTCAGACTATGGCAGGCTCTAAGACCCAATAAAAGGGAAGGAAACAGAGAAAACCCTGACAAAGGAAAGACAGAAAGGAAACCAGCTTTTCCCCATGAACCGGAAGAGAACCTACCACCTTACATGCCACTCTACCTGACATTGCCAAGACCACTGGGTCAATAGGCTGTCCCCTCAGCACCCCCCCAACCCCCATCCCCAGAGGCACCGCAAAGTGGCTCTGTGACTCTGGCTACTCCTTTCTCCTTAATGTCCTTGGTGCCAGAAACTTCCTCAGAGTCAAAAACTCCTCCACTCCCTGAGATCAAGGCAGAAAACTTGTCCCAAGACAAGCACCATAACCCAGATGACAGCCCTCCAGATGCCCCTCCAAGAGAATAGAGAACCTGCATATGTTAACCAGAAGGGAAATGTCCGAGGGAGACAATGCATTTTTGTGTTCCAGACTTTCATCATCATTGATCTTTTGAACTGGAAAACATCGTACTCCCTCCTACATTGAGAAGTCCTGGGCCATGATTGAGCTGATGCAGTCCATTATCCAGACCCACCATCCCACCTGGATTGATGGAGGAATGTAGAGGAGTGACCCAAGCAGCTTTAAGGTGGCTAGAGGAACATTCTCTGGACACATGAGGCAACATCCAAGCCTATGCTCAGGCCCAGTTCCCTGACACAGACCCAGGGTAGGACCCCAACAAAGAAGATACCTCCAAAAAAATAAAGAGATATCAAAAGGCCCTCATAGGCAGCCTAAAAGAAGGGGGAAGGAGAACCCTAAACATGAACAAGACATCAGAAGTGCTCTAAAAGTCTGATGAAAGCCTCAGCCAGTTCTATGAATGACTATTCAAGACCTTTCCACTCTTTATTCCCTTTGATCCTGAGGCACCAGACAACCAGCCGATAATCAACACAGGCTTTGTGGGATAAGCCCAGAAGAGACATTTGCTGAAAACTCTAAAAATTTTGCTGCACTTTGCTGAAAAAAAAAAAAAAAAAATTCTGGTAAGTTGATTAAAGTGACCATGGTAGTTTTCATCAACCAAGACCAAGAGGCTCAATGATAGCCAGACCAAAAGATGAAGAAAGAGATGGATCTTCTTGTGACTGTCCTCATTGGAAACCCAGAGGTCACTCAAAGGGTGGTCTCACCAGGACAAAGTCAAAACAAGTATCAAAATCAGGGCCAGATACAGGACTGAAGATCTGAATGGAAGAACCAACTTATCCTGGGACAAGGCTGAGACTAAGCTGATGTGCCTACTGCCATCTAGAGGGCCACTGGAAGAATGAATATCCCCAACTGAAGGCCAGTTGACCTGAAGCAGGCTGCCACCGAGCTTCAAAAACTCACCAACCACTGGGACAATGATGGCTTCTGATTTAAGAGCCCTTCCTACAAAACAATGTGGATTAAACAAGCACTCACCAGTGCACCTGGACTAGGACTCCCTGACCTCACAAAGCTTTTCTGTATGTTCATGCATGGTCTGGAATAGGTATAGGAGTCCTGACTCAAATGCTGGGGACATGGCACCATCCAACGGCCTATCTTTATGGTTCAAGGATGGCCACCTTGTCTCCAGGCCCCTGCAGCCAAGGCCCTTCTGGTGTTAGAGACTAACAAGCTGACTATGGGACAGGAACTGACATGGTACTGACACTGTTGGAGTACAAAGGACAATATTGGTTGACTAATGTGAGGATAATCAGATACCAGGGCATGTTATGTGAAAATCCACATCCACGTTGAAGTCATACTCTAAACCCAGCAACTCTGCTGCCCATTGGGACTGGGGAACCTGATCACAACTACATTGCTGTAGACTGGACCTGACAGACCAGTTCTTCATGGACCCTGATATGGAGTACTTCATGTATAAAACCAGTTTCATAAATGAAAAAATGAGTCTTGCTGGGTATATGGTGATCACTCTGGGCTCCACATTGAGGCAAACCTCTGTCTTAGGGAACTTCAGCACAAACAGCAGAATTTACCTCTCTAATGTGGGCACTCCAATGGGCAACAGGGATCTATGTCAATATTTACCCAGACTCAAACAGATGCCTTCATTACCCTTCATGTTCATGGGGCCTTTTATAAAGAAAAGGGGATAATTAACTCAGGAGGAAAAGGCATAAAGTATGGACAGGAAATTCTTAATCTTCTACAAACAATATGGGCACTCATAAAATCTGCAGTTATGCATTGCAGGGCCACCCCCAATGGGGAACACTGTGGTTGCTCTGAGCAATTGAAGAGCAGACCCAGAAGCAAAATTTCCAGCTTACAAAAAAGCAGACATGGTGGAGATTTTCTGATGGCCAAATAGCCATCCCCGAGACTGTAGTCCCTGCCTTCACCAGACTGTTCCACAGGGGTGTGCACGTGGGCCAAGTGGCACTTGAGATTATTCTGAGTCAGAATGTCTACATCCCCTGACTCACAAGCATTTCCCAGGTAATCTGTGAAGTGTGTAAAATTTGTGCCTGCAAAAACCCATGTCAGGGGCCAAGGCTTCCACCAGGAATCCAAACTACAGGAGAAAGACCTTTTGAAGACTTGGAAGTAAACTTTACTGAACTACCATGCTCACGGGACTATGAATGTCTTTTGGTTTTTTTGTGTGTGTGTTCTTATTCTGACTGGGTGGAACCTTTCCAACCTGCACTGAGAAGGCTAGGAAGGTAGCCAGGATGCTCCTCTGGGAAATTATTCCCAGATTTGTTATCCCAATAACTATTGGCTCAGACAATGAGCCAGCTTTTATGACAGAAGTGATACAATTATTGACCAAGAGTTTAAATATCAGATGGAAATTACATTACTGCCTATAGGCCATAGAGTTCTGAGAGAGTTGAAAGGATGATTAGGACTTTAAGGCTCAATTGGGTAGACTTTGTCAAGAGACTCACCTGCTTTGAGATGGACTCCTCCCCATTGCACTGTTAAGGATTAGATCCATGCCCACTAGGAGGACTAGATTCTCTGCCTGTGAGCTAATATATGGAGACCTCCCCAACATATCAAGGGATTGCAGGGAGACCTAAGAAAAATAGCAAAATTGACATTGAGGTAAGTTTCAGTCTTTAAGGGAAAATTTTACAGACTCTGAACCAATGGTTTAGAGAAAGGTTGACAGGAAGTCTGACCACAGAGGCACACTCCTGAAAGCCTGGAGATTCAATCTGGGTCAAAGAATGGAATATTCAGTCCTTGAAACCTCTTTGGAAGGGTCTTATTACTGTTATTTTATCCACCCCAACTGCAGTAAAAGTTACAGAGAGAGGTTCCTAGATTCATTACACCAGGCTGAAGCCCACAGCTGTGGACCGGAAGTGCCCTCCAGACCCTGCTGCACCCCGTAAACTGACCATCCAAAGAAAGGGAACAGTGGAGAAGCTTGAGGATCAGAAGGATTACAGTGCTGCTCGAGTCACTCTGGAAGCTGACTATCCTGCGCATGACCCAGACTAGGAAACAACAGCCCTGCTTCAGCCACTCAGGGGCTGCCTGATCAATTCACAGGGAAGATAAACTGGAAAAGGTCTGTGGATCCCTTTGTATGAGCATCTAGGGCCAGACTAAAAAGGGTTCCTTAGAAACTCAATTTAGGAGGTCAACAAACTTGGGGTAAAGATGACTGGCCACACCAGAGATTATTGCCTCTTATGGTCCTGCTACCTGGACACAAGATGGTATTGGGGCTATAGAACTCTGGTTTATGTGCCAAACTGAATTATTCACTTACACATTGTACTGGAAATTATTACTAACCAAACTACTTACTGTCTTTGACTTCCTATGGTTTTCTACTCTTGGTAGATTCAAAAGTTTAATTAGCATAGGAAGTATTATACTGTTAACCTGTTTAATGCTCCCATGTTTGGCTCCCCTTTACATCAGAACTATTAGACCTACCATATAAACAGTTGTTAAAAGAAAGACAACAATTAAGATTATGGCCTTATATAAAACTTTGAGCCAAGAGGATGATGAAGATCTTTGATTTAAGTAATTTAAAAACAATCTAGAAACCCCCACTCAGAAGACCCTCACCATAATTGTTCTTAACAGAATATTAGCAAAAATTTCTGCAAAAGCGCTCAGTGTGGTTAGAACTTCCTATTTCCTTTTGCTCTGTCTTGCAAGAGCTAAGTTTAACCTTGGACTTGCTGATATTTCTCCTGCTTTTGTGGTAAAATATGTAAAACCTCTGGCTGTTCAAGAAAAAAATGGAACAAAAAGCACTTTCTCAAAGAAAAAAAAATTACTTTTATGTAGACTTTTGCAAAAATATAAACTTCCATGCCTCCACTCTACCCTCACTGGATATAAAGTCCCAGGAATTTCTAGACTCTTGAAAGCTACAAACCACTCTGAACTGGCTGCAGCCAATAAACCTGCATCCTGAAAATTTCTTGGATGTCTAGCCTCTTCTGTCCTACCTCAAGAACACATTGCAAATTCAAACATTGCTTTGAAGGTGCATGCTAGAACAGGTCTTTGGAACAGCCGTATAAGGGGCTTGGTGGAGAATTTTCCTACTAAAATAAATTATTTGACCAAATAGGAATAAGTAATTTAAAGTCTCTGAAAATTGTGCTAAGAGCAAGAATGGAAGAAGAAGTGGAAATAAAGAGTATAGGATATATAAGAAACGGAGAAATATTATTTCAAGAAAATATACTAAATCTTGTTAGACTAGTGAGTCTGGCAGTAGAGTCCTGGTTCACTACTTCACTTCTCTTTCTCCAACTCCGTGCTGTGAGAATCTCCAAACAGGTGCTCTACTCTAAGCAAGAGGATTGGCTGCCTCTTACCCCCAGATGCTAAGCCAAACCTGGGAAACCATGTTCAAGTACAAAAGGAGTATATGAAGACAATGTGCCATCAAATAACAAAGATCTAGATGGAGAAGTTCTTAAAACTAAAAGTTCTGGAATTGAAAAGAACAATAACTGAAAAAAAATCGCCTTAAGAGCTCAACAGATTTTAGCAGTTATAAGAAGAAAGAATCCGTAAAACTGAGGACATCCCTAGAGATTATTGAATAAAAAAGAAAAAGAATGTAGAACAATGAATTGAGTTTCTGAAAACTGTGTAACACAGGTATAACTTTGGAATAATTTGAAGACAACACAAAACACCCAATACATTCATAGATTAAAAAATAAAATGATATGCATAAGTTATAACCATAATTTCATGTCCATTGACTTACTTTATTAATTAGAAAGATACTTTTTGATTTAATTTTAAAATAGGCAAATTTTTTCAAGATTCTAAAAATAAAAGCAAAGTTAATATTAAAAAGGTACACTCATACATTGCTGGTGCGGTTGCAAATTAGTGCAGCCACTCTGGAAAGCACTATGGAGATTCCTCAGAAAGCCTGGAATGGAAACACCATTTGACCCAGCTATCCCACTCCTTGGCCTATACCCAAAGGACTTAAAATCAGCATACTACACAGATACAGCCACATCAATGTTCATAGCTGCTCAATTCACAATAGCCAGATTGTGGAACCAACCTAGATGCCCTTCAATTGATGAATGGATAAAGAAACTGTGGTATATATATAGAATGGAATATTACTCAGCCATAAAGAATGATAAAATTATGGCATTTGCAGGCAAATGGATGAAATTGGAGAATATCATGCTAAGTGAGATAAGCCAATGTCAAAAAACCAAAGGACGAATGATGTCGCTGATAAGCAGATGATGACACATAATGGGGGGTGGGAGGGGTTAGGGTTAGGGTTAGGGTTAGGGTTAGGGAGGAGAGCAAGAATGGAGGAAGGAAGGACTGTATAGAGGGAAAAGAGGGGTGGGAGGGGTGGGGGGGAAGGGAAAAAATAACAGAATGAATCAAACAACATTACCCTATGTAAATTTATGATTACACAAATGGTATGCCTTTACTCCATATACAGACAGAGAAACATGTATCCCATTTGTATACAATTAAAAAAAAAATGAGTTGAGGATTCTTCACACTGCTTTCCAGAGTGGTTGCGCAAAGTTGCAACTCTACCAGCAATGTAAAAGTGTGCCATTTTCCCCACATTCATGCCAACATCTATTTTTGTTTGTGTTCTTGATAATAGCCATTCTAATTGGAGTAAGATGAAATCTTAGTTATTTTAATTTGCATTTCTCTAATTACTACAAGTGTTGAACTCTTTTTCATGTATTTATTAATCACCTGTATGCCTTCTTCTGTAAAGTGTCTGTCCAGTTCCTTGGCCCATTTCCCACTACTTGGTTTATACCCAAAGGACTTAAAATCAGCAAACTACAGTAATGCAGCCACATCAATGTTTATAGCAGCTCAGTTCACAATAGCTAGATTGTGGAACCAACCTAGGTGCCCTTCAACAGATGAATGGATAAAGAAACTGTGGTATATATACACAATGGAATATTATTCAGCCATAAAGAAGAATAATACTATGGCATTTGCAAATAAATGGATGGAATTGGAGAATATCATGCTACATGAGATAAGCCAATCCCAAAAAACGAAAGGCCAAATGTTTTCCCTGATAAATGGAGAATGATATATAATGGGGGTGGGGGTGTAGGGAGTGAGAAAATTGAGGAACTTTGGATTATGTAGAAGGAAATGAGAGGGAGGGGGGTATGAAAAATGATGGAATGATACAGACATCATTACCCTATGTACATGTATGATTACACGAATGGTATGAATCTACATCATGTACAGCCACGGAAATGAAATGATGTACCCCATTTGTGTACAATGAATCAAAATGTAGTCTGTACAAATTTAAAAAATAAATAATTTAAAAAAAGAGTTGAAAAAGAAAACCAAACAAGTAGGTCCCATCATAAAGATGGAAGTAACAATTTTAATCATAATCACATTAAAATTTAAGGCATACAAAAGAAAATGGGATTAAAAAAGAAATTATGCAGGGTGCAGTGGTGCATGCCTATAATCCCAGAGGCTCGGGAGGCTGAGGCAGAAGGATCTCAAGTTCAAAGTCAACCTCAGCAATGGCGAGGTGCTAAGCAACTGAGTGAGACCCTCTCTCTAAATAAAAAATGCAAAATAGGGCTGGGGATGTGGCTCAGTGGTAGAGTGCCCCTGAGTTCGATCCTTAGTATCCACCAAACAAACTAAAAAGGAAAAAAAAGAAATTATGTCTTATAAAAAGAATAATAGATGGGTAAATTATATTTATCATAAAATGTGTAAAATGGCTTGCTTATAATGTATTAAGGGACTTTTGATAGAACAATAGAACAAATGAATTAGTCAAATATTATAATCAGAAATTTTAATATACTCCTCTCAGAAGCAGAAAAACTATGTAGACAAAAATAAACTTCACTCTATGCCAAATATTTTCAGATTATAGAAGTTTAGATTGAATTGCTTCCTGTTAAATTATTTGATATAGACTTTCCTGTTTGTTTGAAAAAATAGTCCAACATCTGTCTGAAGTTCATTCAAACACTTCAGGCATTATTTATTAAGGGGTGAAAAATTCTCTGCCATTAGGAAGCAATTGAATCTTCTGTTTTCAGTTCTTACCCAACCCATTCAAAGAGTAGGAATCAGCTTCTCCACTGAAGTTAAGATCTCACAGCAAAATTTCAAGCCTTCCTCCAGATTCTTTGGCTGAGACTTGATAACTGTTCTATGAATCACAGCTCATTTATATATTTTCTTTTGCCCAAAAAGCTTAAACAGCATTACCAGACTTTGCAGATGCTTCATTTCTGAAGAGACGATGAAGAATTTCTTATTGGTTGAAGATTTTAGTAGTAGAGGAGATTCAGGAGATTTTGAGAATTTTAAAAGAAGTTCTGCAAATCGAATTCTTTTTGATGTGGTCTGAGTTCATTGAAGAGCTGCAATTTAGGTGTTGGTTGCACAAAGATATTTCAGTTTCATGTGCTTCATGCTGATTCTTGGGTCATTTCTCATTGACTTTCTGTAACATATTAGTAAACAAATATGTGTTTCTAGAGTGGGTAATGTCACTTGTCTCAGATACTACTTTTTTTTTTTTTTTTTTTTTCTTTCTGAGCAATAAGCTACAAACCAGTTTATCCATTTCTGGCAGGCTTGGTTGTATGAAGGTCTCATCAATTGTGAGCAGCTTTGATTCATTATTGGAAAGGCAATAAATACATAATATTCTACGATGCTTTGAGGGAAAGGTTTGATTCAGAACAATTTAAATTTTTAGTGTCTTAAAAATCAAACCATCTTTCATGAGAAATACCATACTGTGTGACATCCTCAGGCTAGACACATTCAAGAAGCATTTTTTGCCTCAGTGGCTTTAGAATACAATTGAAGGGGAAGGACAAGAAGTTTGTCTGACTATAAATACTGTGGTTTTATGGTCAATCATGGTTTTCAGTGAAATTAAAAAAAAAATTTTTAATTTCACTTTGCCTTCTTTTCTAACTTACTTAATATACAATTCACAAAATGGTAAAGGAGAAAGTGCTTTACTAATTTATTTCAGAGATTATACTAACCTATAGATGTGTGCACAGTAGTGAACTGTGCCATTTATGACGAAGACATTAGTATGGCATAATAACACCAATGTAACAATTTGTCATTTTTGTGAACTTTCAGTGTAATATTACAAAAAATTATTGTAATTTTGTAATTACAAAATTATTGTAATTTCCCACAGACAAGCAGATAATTTTCAACATGATAGAAAAGTATTCAAAGAAGTGTGTGTGAGTCTGTATGTGACACTGGTGTGTTGTCCTGGGTTATGCCTATTTCATGGAATTCCTAGACTATCCATGGGTAAAAAATTGAAGCTTTTGGTCCAGAGGAATACTACAGGATCTTCAGTTACAAAAATTGGGTAAAGAGTAAAAGAAATACTGATTTGTGACTCAAATATTAAACTAACCTTGCTCTTTTCTAGTGTATACTAGAGAATTAAGGTTACTTGAAAAAATGCCACGTGGTTTTGTCTGATTAGTGTCCCTTGCTAAAAAATCCACAATTATTATCTATTTTATTCTGTATAAAGCAAAACTTCTTAATTTGTCATTGAAGATGCTCAAAATTTCCAATTCTATTTTCAAATTCCCATCAGTAAAGCAGCATTATTACTAAAAAAAAAAAAAAAGAAGAAAGAAAAAAAAAAAACTGCTAAATTCTTGGATATATAAACACTTCTTCACTTTTACTACAAAAATACATTACTTTTTTCCACACTCCTAATTTTCCTTAAGTCCTAAATATTATCCATCTTTTAGAACTCTGTTTAAATTATATGCTTTCTATAATATCTACCATAATCAAGTTAAAAATAATCTGCTCTATCTTGAGACTCTCTGGGGATTTTCTGTATTATACCTTGAAATTTTTTTTTTATCCTATATTAATCTTATTGATTATTTTAGCTCTGTCTTTGATTTATCTCTATAACCTCTGCATCGTCTCAGCATTGGACACATATTATTCATCCATTAACTTCTTATTGAGTAAATGGGTCAACAAATGAAGTATTAACGAAGGGTCAATTTTTTTGCTTAATAATTTTTTACTTTGGTTCATGTTGCCTGTCACCTTGAGTTAGCAACAACTCTTGCTCTCAATAATTTTATAATTGACTATCTGCTTAGCAACATCTAATGGGAAAACAATTCTTAGCTGAGATTACTGACCCAAAGAATCATTGGTTTTGCTGTAGTAGATATTTCTGTGCAAATAATACATTTTTAATTGTCAAGATTTATCATTATTACATTTTAAAATTAACTTTAAAATTCCATTTACATGGATGCAGACAAAAATAGAAAGTCTCATGACAGAGCCACAGATTTTATATTAAAGGTTATTTATTACCTAGTAGATATGCCAACAGCCTGTATCAGAGCAGACCTGTGCACAAACTTTACAGCGAAAACTATAAGAGCTCTCAGTTTAGGTGAAACTCTACACCTTAGATGAAGGTACATGGCCTAGACAGGATCTATGTTACACAATTATGGATTGGTAGATTCAAGATTCATATCCAAGTATGTTCTTCTTCCATTGCACTAAACTTACTAAGTTTATTGTAATTTTGACATTGAAGATGTCAGATAAGAAAATAGGTATAGTGAGACCCTGAAACAGGAGTCTAAAAAACAGGGCTGCAGAAAATAAAAGAAATTGAGCTGAAGTTGGTAGGAGTGTAAACATTCTATACTGGGATTGTGGAATATTATAATATGCACTGAAAATCAAATCATACTGGTGTTAACAAACCATTATATATGGGGCACCATACTAACACCTATAAAATGAAAATAACCTTAATACATTTTAGTTTTTTATATGTATATAGTGTGAAATTATTTATGTATGTATATATGTATTTAGCATCTATTAAATTTTAAATAAAGTTTCAATAAATGATAGTTTTTATTTTGGAAAATATATGAACTTTTACTAAAACCGGTTGTATTAGTTTTCTGGAGATCCTAGTATGGCTTGGAGGTTGAATGTCTCCTAAGGGTCTATGTGTTAATGCCTTCCCTCCCAGGGTGGTGCTATTGAGAGGTGGCTAAACTTTTAGAAGGTAGGACCTTGAGTGATGTCCTTAGCTATGTGAAGGGCTGCTTTCCTCTCGCTCTCTTTCTGCCTTTATTTGGCTAGTGAAGTGAATGGTTTGCTACACCACAAGCTCCTGCCATGTTGTGCTGCTGCCTCACCAGAAGCCCAAAGCCAGGAGCCACTCAACCATAAACTGAAACTACTTAAACTGTGAGTCAAAATATTTTTTTTTCCTCTTTATAAGTTAATTTCCTCAGGTATTTACTTACAGTGATGGGAAGCTGACTAATAGAAATCCCATAACTAAATACAGAGACTGAGAGGTTTAAGAAGCAGAAATGTATTTTTTATCAATTCTGGAGGCTAGTGGCTTGAATTCCAGGTGTTATCAGGATGAATTTCTTCTGGGACTTCTCTTTTTCACTCACAGGTCATTCCCTTCTCATGGTGCCCTCATATGTTCCCACATCATCGTCTGTGTCCCAGCCTCCTTCTCTTATAAAGACTGCAGTCATAGCAGATTAGGAACTAACCCAATGATCACATTTTAATTCCATTACCTCTTTAAAAGTCCTGTCTTCAAATATAAATTTTTAGGAGGTACTGAGGGGTAGAGCTTCAACAGATGTATTTGGCAGGGGGCACATTTTACTCATAACCTTTTCAGACTGAAAATAGAATCTTAGGAGAAAATATGTGAAGAGCAAGACTAGGGACAGAGGATAGAAACACTGAATATCGTGTTATGGAGAGTGACTTCATACTGAGAAGACCACTGAGGTACTAGACATTTTTTAAGCAGGTGAATGATGAAAGCAATGCTTCTCTCAGGTTGTGGTTAGATACTTCATAAGCACTACAAAATCTGCATGGGAGGATTAACAAACAAAATGTAAATTAACGTGAACTAATTTCACTCCATGAGAAAGTTAGAAATCTAAATGTGTCATAATAAGTATGATATCGAAGTCAATTTGGCACCAAACACTGGATGATATTTTATAAATACGACCTGGATTTCATCTCTTTTAATTTCCTTATATTCTTCCTTTATCCTCTCAAGATGCCCCCTTAGCTTCAGAAAATTCAGATGGCCAAGAATAAGCTGCTCATCTTTTTCACAGTGAGTCATCACATTCATCCCAGCTGCTTACCTTCCTTAGCATTAACTAAACTGTTCCCATCTAAATTCCTACCAGAAGCGGAGATTAAGCAGAGCAGCAATACTCTCAGCTTTTGTGATGGACTGGAGAGGATTTTTTTCTTTCTCGTCTTTTCCAATGTGCATGGTTTCTTCTATCAATGATTCACTCTCCAGGGGAAAAATAAATAACAGTATTAAACAAAGTTACAAAGTTCACATTTCCCCCATTTATTTTCATTGCCAGCTTTATATCTCTTGCTAGATGTATTTGTGAAAGGGATTATAACTTTGTTTTAGTAGTCTGCTTAAAATATATTTTGAACATGATAATTGTATCTTTGGAATATATTACTTGATGCTGAGCAACAGGTATTGATTGTTTATAATAAAAAAGAAGATATGAGAATACTTTTATTAAGACAATATGTCCAAGGTCTGTAATCCCAGCAGCTCAGAAATCTGAGGCCAGAGGATCACGAGTCTGAAACCAGTCTCGGCTACTTAGTGAGGCCCTAAAAAACTTAGCAAGAACTTGTCTCAAAACAAAGAAATAAACAAGTGCTGGGGATACGGCTCAGTGTTTAAGTGCCATGGGTCCAATCCTGGTACCAGAAAAAGAAAGAGAGAAAAGAATTTATGTGCATGTGCAAGTATGGTATAATGAATCTCACTATTATGTGTGACTATAATAAACAATGAAAAATTATACACTCAGAAATGAAAAGGAGTGATCAAAAAAAAAGAAAAAAGAAAAAGAAGGTTGCTCTTTAAGACAACTTTTCCTCCACACGCACTTCTGATAGAGTACTAATCTCCAAAATTTATAAAGAACTTACAAAACATTACACCAATTAAAGAACCCAATCAATAAATGGGTCAAGGAACTGGATAGACACTTTATAGAAGAAGATATACAGGTGATTAACAAATATATGAAAAAGTGTTTTCAACATCTCCAGTAATTAGAGAAATGCAAATTAAAACCATCCTAAGATTTCATCTTACTCCAATTAGAATGGCTGTTCTTAAGAACACAAGCAATCATAGGTGTTGGCAGGGGTGTGGGGAAAGAGGCCCATTTGTACATTGCTGGTGGAGTTGCAAATTGGTGCAGCCATTCTGGAAAGCAGTATGAAGATTCCTCAGAAAATGAACCCACCTTTTGATCCAGTTATCCCACTCCTCAGTTTATACCCAAAGGACTTAAAATCAGCATACTACAATGATGCATCTCAATTCACAATAGCTAGATTGTGGAACCAAGCTAGATGTCCTCCAATAGATGAATAGATAAAGAAACTGTGGTATATATACACAATAGAATATTATTCAGTCATAAAGAAGAAAAAATTATGGCATCTTCAGGTAAATGGATGGAATTGGAGAACGTGCTAAGTGAAATAAGCCAATCCCAAAAAACCAAAGGCTGAATGTTTTCTCTGATAAATGGATGATGATATACAATGGGAGTGGGGGGGTGGGGTGAGAGAAGAAAGGAAGAACTTTAGATTATGTAGAGGGAAATGAGAGGAAGAGGGGGTATGAAAAATGGTGGAATGAAACAGACATCATTATTCTGTGTACATACATGATTACACAAATGGTATGATTTCTATATCATGTACAACCATAGAAATGAAAAGCTGTACCCCATTTGTGTACAATGAATCAAAATGCAGTCTGTAAAACTAAAATTAAATAATAAAAATTAAAAAGACAACTTTTCACCCTTTTCTAGTTCCTCACATATCTCAGATATACCCTGAAAATGTTGACAAAGATCTTTGTTGACTCAAAGACCATCTTTTCATGGAGGAAATTCATTCACTTTGTTTTCCCTCCAACTTAACCTTGCAGTTATGTTATTGTAATGGTTTGAGTCTAGAGTGTCTCCCAAAGTCCCATGTACTCAGAGGTGGGGCTTTGGGAAAGTGATTAGATCATGAGGGCTCGAATCATATCTGTAGCCAGAGCTGGGATGTAGTTGGAGGAAGTAGGTCCCTGGGGTGTGCCTGGAAGGGTTCACCTGTTCTCTGGTCCCTTCCTCTCTCTCTCTCTGCTTTCTGGCTGCCATAAGCTAAGCAGCTTTCTTCTGCCATACCCTTCCATATGATGTTTCTGTCATGGAGTCAGCTAATCATGGACTGTATACTGTGAAACTATAATCCCAAGTAAAACTCTCCACTTCTAAGTTGTTCTTGCCAGGTATTTTGGTCACAGATAAGAAAAGATGACAAACACAAATATTATCAGTCTAATAAAAAAAATTAAAAGAACAAGATCATGATTATGGAAGAGAGAAAAGAAGGAAGGTAGAGGGTAACAATTGAGCAGCCTGGAAGAGACCTTTGGCTAATCTACAATTAATTTATACAATAGGAGGAGACTCATTTATTTACCCCCAGATAACTTATTCATTAATACAACTTGAAACCAGTACAGGTCAACCACTAAAGAAACGTTTCCCTGTGCTCCTGTTCCTGATAATACATAATAGTACCCGAGGTGACACAATTTTTCTAGTATAATTATATTTCTGTTTGACTTTGCAGATGTTACACTGTGCATGGAATCTAAACTGCTGTAGGAGGCATGGAATCCTGTGTAAAGCATTATAAAGCTAAGCTTTTGTGCTTCATCTACTTTTTCCTATCCCAGAAGACAAAATCTCAAGTATAAATGGTCAAGAAATGTATGAAAACATGTTCAACATCATTAGCCATTGGAGAAATAAAACTCAAAAGAACTCTGAAATTTCATTTCATTCCAGTTAGAATGGCAATAATCAAGAATAAAAATAACAATAAATGCTGGTGAGGATCCAGGGGAAAAGGAACTGATACGCTGTTCGCAGGAATGTCAATTATTGCAGTCAATATGGAGGTTCTTCAAAAATTGAAATATAGAATTACTACATAATCCAACTATGCCACTTCTTGGTATTTATCCAAGAGAATTAAAAACTCAGCATACCTTAGGGATATGTGTATATCCATATTTACTGAAGCACAATTCATGAGAGCCAAGTTATGGGATCAACCCAGGTATCCACTGACAGATGAATGAGTAAAGAAAATGTGGTGTACATACACAATGGAGTTTTGTTCAATAATAAAGAAGAATGAAATTGTGTTACAGGAAAATGGATGGAACTGGAGAACATAATTTTGAGAGAAATAAGTCAGACTCTAGAAGGGAAAAAATGAGGGAAAAGAGAGACTCTGTGAAAGTTGAAGGGTAATGATTCAGGAGGAGAGAGTAAAGGAGGGTGAGGGGATATTGGGGAGTGAAGTTGATCAAATTGTGTTTTTAGGTGTGTGCAAATATTCCACAATGAAACCCACCATTCTATGTAAATGAAATACGCTGATTAAGGAATAGAATAATTACTATAACAAAGCCAGATATAAACATTTTTAAATGCATTTTCTTCCCTTCCTGGGGACTAAACCCAGGGGTACTCTACTAGTGAACTATACCCTAGCTCGTTTTATATTTTGAGTCAGGGTCTCACTAAGTTGCAAAGACTGCCCTCAGATTTACAATCTTCTTTCCTCAGCCTCCCTAGTCACTGGGATTATAGATGTGGGCCACCTGGCTTTAAATATAATTTAAATTGAATTTCTGTCCTTTTTCCCCTAGAAAAATCAATATCAACTGAAGTAAGTTTTAAGATTTGTCTTTTCCTTATATAAGTAATTCCTAAGTATGTACAAGGAAGACATCTTTGAATTATGTGACAACAACATTGGGCTAATGCTCTTTCTCTGATAAAATATTCAGTTGCATGCGCAAAATAACATCAGGTATTTCCTTCTTTTCTACTTTAAGCTTTGATATGTTGGAAATGAGGGCATGTCCTCTGAAAGGTCTTAACAGAAATAAGATATTTGGATACCTAGTGACATTGGGAACATGTCTCTCACCAAGTAGTCTCACTCAGCATGTTGTTATTTTTTCTTTTTTCCAAAAGGAAGATAAAGCTCAGTGTTACTGGCTGGATTATGTCTCTCTTAAATTCATATGTTGAATTTCTATCTTCCATGCAGTTATATTTGGATATAGGAACTTTAGAGCTAAGTAAGGCTAAAAGTGAGCATATGGAGTTAGGTCTCTAATATGAGGACTATATCCTCCTTAAGGAAAGAAGGAATCACTAGGGAACTACCCAGAGAAAAGGTCATGTAAGGACAAAGAAAGAAGGTTGCAATCCTTAAACCAAAGAGAGAGGCCTTAGGAGAAACCAGTCCTTCTAGGACCTTGATCTTGGATTTCCAGCCTCCATATCTGTGGAAAAAACTAATTTCTGTTTTTCAAGCAAACAGGTTATGTTAAGCAGCCTGATCTGTATTATTTTATTATGACAGCACTAGTAAATTAATACAACTGGTCAGACTTTGGATGGTGGGGAGATTGCATCTTCTGTACTCAATTGTCCACATGATACTCTACAAAATGATACGCAGACTGCTCTTTTTAAAGTAGCATTGGCATGTCAAAGAAATTTTTCTTGATCATCTTCATAGTTTTAATTTTTCTTCCTTATATGATACAGTTTTATGGTTTGGATGTGAGGTGTCCCCCAAAAGCTCATGTGTGAGACAATGCAAAAAAGCTTTAGAGGAGAAATGATTGGATTACAAGAGCCTTAACCCAACCAGTGAATTAATCCCCTGATGGGAATAATTGAGTGATAACTGAAGGCCAGTAGGGTGTGGCTGGAGAATGTCAGTTATTGGGGGCATGCCTTTGGGTTATATATTTTGTATGTGGTGAGTGGAGTCTCTCTCTGCTGTCTGATCATCATGTGAGACATTTCCCTCCACTACATTCTTCTACCATGATGTTCAGCCTCAACTTGAGCCTCCAAGAATGGACCCAGCTATGTATCGACTGAGACCTCTGAAACTGTGAGCCCCCAAGTAAGTTTTTCCTCCTCTATAATTGTTCTGGTCAGGTCTTTTTGTCACAGCAGGGAAAAAGCTGACTAATACATACAGTAGTCACCTTGGAAGATGAAGGGAGCATTTTAAGGAAAGATAGACAAACACTAAAAGTGTGTGTCATGTTTACCATCCCACCATCAAGAAAAAATAATGAATTGTATTATTCGTAGCTGAGAAAGCAAGAGGACTTCAATATGCGTGAGCAAATAAAAACACAATTCTGCTAGGCAAGTGTTCTACCACTGCACTTATATCCCCAACTGTGCAAAGATTTATAAAATGTTTCTTGTTTATTTTTTGAAAGTCCTAGATTGCTTAAAAAAATTCTAGTGTGTGAAATCAGCTTTTCTATATCAGTATTCTTGTTGCTTTCATCTGCATCACATAAAAATTATTTATATGATTGTAACATTTCCAGTATTTTTAGACACATTTAGTAATTATTTAATACTAGCTTATTTTAAGTATTAACAACCTTTTTGTTCAAACAACAACAACAACAACGACAACAACAAAAACAATATTGACTCCATTCCCAAGGGCTGTTGATGATTTGTGATTCTGTGTAGTAAAAACAATTTGGGTCATCAGAATAAAAGTGCATTGTGAGAGAGAGGAATAAAGTGATCATCATATGAGTTCCACAGAATCCTTGTGATTCACAACTGAACTATTCAATGAAACTCAAAGATGATTTCAGAAGTTTGAGAAATCACCTGATGTGATGGCACACTCCCGTAATCCCAGCAGCTCAGGAGACTGAGGCAGGAGGATCACCACCTCACAACCAGATTCAGCAATTTATTGAGGTCCTGAGCAATTTAGTGAGACAGTCTCAAAATGAAAAATGCAAAGGGCTAGAGATGTGGCTAAATGGTTAAGCGCTCTGGGTTCAATTTGTGGTACCAAAATAAACTACCTAAGTAATAAATGAATGAATACGTAAACCAGTAAAGATAACTAAAAAATAAATTTGAGAAATCATGGATCAGGGTAACTAAAATGAAGTAATTTGAAATTAAGAAGGCTGCTTTATGAAGATAGCATAAAAGATTAGCACCTATTACTCTTCTAATGTAAAGACAAAGAATATGATTGGAATCTATAAGATTGCAAGACACAGTGTAAACTTGCTCAGAAAATCAGATCCAACAAATACAGGGGATGTTCCTGATAGCCTAAATGATTTTAATAATATAGCATTACTTATACTGAAGAACATAAAGATAAATTTCTTTTTCATATAGTAAATATGAACTTCCCCCCATTAGAGTTGCTGAAAATATTGGATTAACTTAGTCTAATTTAATATTATCATATATCAATAGCTATACTTATTAAGTATTACTTCCTAATAATTCATAGATCTCAATAGAAAATATAACAATTATGAAAAAGAAAAATATGTTTCCCATCTTTCCTGTTGCCTAATAATTCAATAGATGACATTTGTATCCCTCATAGACTCTCTATATTTATACAATTTCTCTGAAGCAACACTATTTATTTAACACTATTAGAGTTAGGTCATTATTTTTTTTTAGAAAACTGAGTACTGTGTGACACTGGGCATGATAAATGATCCAAACATCTGTTTTAATGTAGATGGACAATATGATACAAATAAAAAAATGTCCACAAATTAGGTCATGATGTCAACTATGGAATCTCATGGAAGACTATTCTTTCTGATTCTTCATTAATAACAAAAATGTGGTAGATCCTAATTAAGACTTATAATAGAGACATGAGGCAATATTTCCAACCCTGAAGTGCTAAGAACCTTATTTGAAAAGATGGTGGGAACATACCCAAGTAACGTGACAAACACACACTGCTACCTCTGGATGGTGTATTAGTCATAGTGGCTTCTTTTGTTTTGTCTATGGCAAACAGACACGATAAATATATATAAATATGTGTGTGTGTGTGTGTGTGTGTGTGTGTGTTTGTGTGTGTCAAAATCTGATTGAGAGAACTGTAGAACCATTTTAAATTGTGTAAACTATTTAAAATATCCAAATTGTTTTACCTTTAAATATTCTTTCCTTTATCCAGGGGTAAATGTTTCAAAGAGTACTTAAAAAGTTTTCCAAGTCATTATGTATTTTAATTTATGTCAACCTCTTGACATTAAGGCTGTACTGCAGCCTCCGTTCTAAAACTCATTTCACACACTCTGATTTAGTTTAAAACTTCAGTTAATCACAAAGGATATTGTTTAAAGGAAATCAATAAGTCTAACATATATTAAAATAAGTAGTAGGAATATTGTAAACAAGAGCTTTATTTTGCCAATGGAATACATTTATAGCTATACATAACTATTTTTCTTCTCCCTTTCTAATGTAGAATGCTTTTGGTTTTCTTTAATAGCCCAAATTAAGAAAGATTCATATTTTTAAGATGATGTGAAATATAGTTTATACAATTCATGGTGTGTGATTATTTTTTTTTAGCTGTTAGAACTTCTTTGAATAATTTTATTTTTCATCTTAAAATAATTAGTAAAGCATTTTAAAGTGTCATATAAAATCTAAACAGGAAAGTTAAAATGCGTCTCAGCTTTGAGTTAAGACAACTGAGTAGAAACTATTTTATTGAGAGACAGCAGTTAGGCTGATGGGGGTGTTGAGGACATGATATTCTTCCTGAAAGCAGAAATCCATGATGTAGTCAGAAGCATTAAGCAATCTTTAATTTACTTAACTCTGCTTGTAGGGGCAGTTAATACAAGAAAAACAAACAAAAAAAAATAGTTCACTTTTTAAAAAAAATTGTTCATAATAGTTACACATTACATTAGGATTTATTTTAACAAAATTATAAATGCATGGAAGATCACTTGCTCCAATTAAGTCCCCAGTACTAATTTTCACCCTCCCCTCCTCTGTTCCTTTGTTCCCTCACCTCTAATCCACTGATCTATTTATTTACATTTGTGTAAAATGAGTGTCTTGCGGGTATACATAATGGTGAGATTCACTGTAGTATATTTACATACGTAGTTTTAAAATTGTGAAAGAGGAGGGTGAAGTCCAGACTAGCTACCAATGATCTTACCAATGACTTGTTTTATGAAATTATAGTATTTTGAAGGTCAATGATTATAAATGCTTGAAAATGAAAGAAGACTCCCCATACATGAAAAAAATGGAGGAATCAGAACTATTCTATAGAACATTATTGTTTAGGCCACATTTGACACATCTTTATGGGTCAAAATCAATTAGAAATGCTGAGTACACCATGTTCTACACTTATAATGATTTTGAAGTGAACACTATTTCAGGTTGGTGAGTATCTTACAGAGAAACAGGTGGAAAGAAGATAAAAATATAGTCTTACCCTTTTAGGAACTTCCAGTAATCTGGAGAGTTGAGATCTTTTTCAGAAAAAAAAAAAAAAAAAAAAATATATATATATATATATAATACACAGTTACAAGATCTTCTGCAGAGGCAGCAACAGATCTTTTGCAAATAAATCTTTTCTTATTAGTGTGTCAGCAACTTCTACTATTGCCAAGTTAATCACTGAGCCTGCTGAGACCTAGCGAATGTGTGTGCTAGTTTTGGCCTTGTCAGCAAGAGTGCAAATAAATGTGGCTTTCTTCATAAAGCCATTTTTCTCTCTTTTACATTAGTTAATAAACTTCCTGTGCCAATTATTTTTTCTTGAGAAAATTACTGTTTTTAAAAGTGTTTGTTATCTATAGGATGTGTGATTTACTAAGATTTCTCATCATATAAATTGAATCAGCTCACAAGTAATCTCCAAAGTAGGTACAATTCATCTTAGCAGTTAATTCATCATAACATTTTTTATATTCCTTTATATACCATCTATCAGATACTCCATGACCCTCTCTGTCTCTTCAAGCAAAGGGATCTTTGCAGTCTTACACCGCACTGAAGCACCCTCTGACTTTGCTAGTCCACATTTTCCAATGTAATTCATTCATTCTGTATGCTAGAACTCACATTTCAGAAAAATATAATTTGAATTAATTGATACTACTAAAATTAAATATAAGAATTGTCAAATACTGCTGGTGAAGATAATTTAACATATTCTCCAGAATAAAATCTGGGAACGTATTTTTATGCCTTTGTATCAGTTGGGTATATTGGCACTTGTCTTCCTCCTAAATACTTGGGAGCCTAAGGCATGAGAATCCCATGTTTGAAGCCTGCCTGCGAAACTTAGGAGATCCTGCCTCAAAATAAAAAAAATGATAGAACAGAGGAGGTAACTCAGTAGTAGAGTCATTTGCCTGTCATGTGCAAGGTCCTAGATTTAACCCCCAATACCTCAGAATAAATGAATGAATAAATAATTCTGTGTACTTTTCAACCTAGTCAATTTAGTATTTTAATCTAAGCAAATAATCAACCAGAGATATATTTTGTTGGACACAAGAATATTTTATTACCATGTTATCATAAAAGTGAAGAACAAAAAAATAACTGGAGGATATATTATAGGCTCTTTTTATGTAAATTAATGCAGAGTCATGTGACCGATAATATGAAGAATTTAGGAACACAAGAGATGTTTGCTTTCCACACCTAAAAGAATGGACAAAATTCAGAACACTAATGACACCAAATGTCAACAACAGAGTGTATTTATTTATTTATTTATTTATTTATTTATTTAGTGCTGGTGAAAAGCAAAAAGGCCCACTACTTTGGAAGATAAACTGACAATTTATTACAAACTAAACATTTTTGTCACATGAGCCAGAAACTGAAGTTCTTGGCATTTACTCAAGGAAGTTGAAAACATATCCACACAAAAACCTATGCATGGATATTTATAGTAGTTTGACTCATAATTGCCAAACTTGGAAGCAGTGAAGATGGGCTTCAGTTAATGAATGGATAAATATGTTGTGGTTAATCCAGATCATGGGGTAGTATTCAGGTTGCCAGGAGTTAGAGGATGGAGAGGGATGAAATGGCACAACATGGATTACTTTTAGGGTAGTGAAAATAGTCTGTAAGATAACATAGTGATAGATGCATCTCATAAGACACTTGTCCAAAACCACAGAACATAAAATTCCAAAATAGAACCCTAAAGTAAGCTATCGACATTAGATGATTATGATGTGTCAACATGGGCTCATCAGTTATTACAGATGGTGGATGTTGATAATGGGAGAAATTATGCACGTGTGGGGATGGTAGTACTTGGGAAATTTCTGTACCTCTTTTCCAATTTTGGTATGAACCTAAAATTGCTCTGGAAAAATAAAGTCTTAGAAAATGTTTACTTTCAGCAATTTGTGGACCACATTGTATAAAGTGCTATGAAGTGCTTTCCCACTACAAAACAAACTAAACCCTCAATAAACCTTTCCTCTTCATATATTTGTGGATTCCCAGAAGCAAGGGAAATTTATAAGAATTGCTCTTTCACATATGTATACAAAATATATCTGGTTCCTTGCAGGAAAACGGAGACATTAGCACTACCATAGGCCCATATACCAAGTGACCAAATTAAGTTCCATGATTTTCAAAGGAGGCTAATGTGATCCAAGATCAGTGTTATCCTTGATTCCCACTATTGGAAAATTAAAATTTCTTTCTGGAGGAAAATATTTCCAATCAAGACTTTTAAGACTTCTACGACTGTGGTAAAGAAAACACAAAACAGCCAACAAAAATTCCCAACACATCAGAAAATAAAAATGCAATGCTATCTTTGAGACAATAGTAGTAATAAAAACCATATGTAGTTTCCATTTTGTTCATGTATTTAAATTGCCAAACATAGGATAGCATTTATCATATGTGTACACACACGCACATGGTAAATAATACCTAAAAATTTGGTAAAAATTTGATATTTTTAAAGAGACAAAATTAATAAGAAAATAAATCAAATATTGATCAACTAATTAAACAGATAATTTTTGAAGTAAAGAAACATAAAAGATGAGGTAAAAGTGAAGTAGATATAGTTGAAGAAATTTACTAGACAATGAAAAATAGGAAATATAAAAAGTGACATATAGGATATGTTGATAAGATATAATGACATCTAAAATCACTCAGGTTTACAGACACCACTGATGGCTAATATCTAAGTGTCTAATATCTAAGTGTCTTGAAAATGTCTGGGTAGATGTCTTACCTTAGTTTACAACAACCAGAACAAGTTGCCAAATGTCTCTTTGAGGAATGACTTGAAGGATATTTATGGTGTATGTTCTCTGTTACAACAGAACTTCCTATGGTGACTTAGTCTTTACTTTGCTGGATGGTTATGATTATAATAAGTGACTCATGTAGGCGAAATGTAACCAAATTCATATTTTTTTCATTGGGGAATGCTTGCACTTGTTGGCTAGGTATTATTGTTTGCTTTACATTCAATCCTTCTCTTTCCTTTGTTACACATGACAGTAGACTCCATTTTGACATAATTATAAAAACATGGAATGTATCTTGTTTTAATTCAGTCTTCAGTATCTTTCTTTCCCCTTTCCTACACCCACCCCTGCTCTCTTTCCTATATTATTCTCTCTGCCATGTACCCTTAGTTATTTTTAAAATTAATTTCTTGTGCATGTACACAATGGTGAGATTCACCATGGTATATTCTTATGTGTACATTGGAAAGTCATGTCTTATTCATTCCACTGTCTTTCCTTTTCCCATCACCCCTCCCTTCCCTTCAATCCCCTTTGTCTACTCCACTGAGTTTCTCTCTCTCTCCCCTTATTGGTGTTTAGCTTCCTTATATCAGAGGAAGTTTTTTGGGGATTGCTTATTTCACTGAGCTTGGTAGTCTTCAGTTCCATCCATTACTGGCGAAGGCCATAAAGTCATTCTTCTTTGTGACTGAGTAATACTCTATTGTGCATATATACCACATTTTTTTTTATCCATTCATCTGTTGACAGGAACCTAGGCTGGCTCCATAGCTTAGCTATTGTGAATAGTATGGCTGTAAACATTGATATGACTGCGTTGCTTTGGATGTATTTGGAGATGTGGGATAACTGGGTCAAATCATGGATTCATTCCTAGTTTTTTAAGGATTCTCCATAGTGCTTTCCAGAGTGGTTGCCCCAATTTACAGTCTCACCAGCCATGTATGAGTGAACCTTTTTCCTCTTATCCTCACCAACATTTATTGTTACTTATATTCTTGATGATTGCCATTCTGACTAGAGTGAGATAAAATCTCAGTGTAGTTTTAATTTGCATTTCTCTAATTGCTAGATATGTTGAACATTTTTTCCTGGGTTTGTTAACCAATAGTAATTCCTCTTTTGAGAAGTGTCAGTTTAGTTCCTTTGCCCATTTATTGAGGGATATTTGGGTTTTATTGGTGTTCAGTTTTTTGTGTTCTTTGTACATACTGGATATTTACACCCTACCTGAGGAACAGCTGGCAAAGATTTTCTACCATTCCATAGGCTCTCTCTTCATGTTCCTAATTGTTTACTTTGTTACAAAGAAGCTTTTAAATTTGATGTCATCTCATTTATTTTACCTTATCTTAATTCTTGTGCTTCTTTTTGAGGAAGTCAGTTCCTGAGGTGATATGTTGGAGTGTTGGGTCTATATTTTCTTATAGTGGGTGCAGGCTTTCTAGTCTAATTCCTAGATCTTTGATCCACCTTGAGTTGATTTTTGTGCAGGGTGAGATATAGGGGGTAAATTTCATTCTAGCACATATGGATTTCCAGTTTTCCCAGTATCATTTGTTAAAGAGGTTGTCTTTTTTCTACTGCATATTTTTGGCACCTTTGTCAAGTATGAGATAATTGTATTAATGTGAATTTGTCTCTGTTTTCTGTTCTATTCCATTAGTTTTATTTTCTGTGTTGGTGTCAATACCATGCTGTTTTTCAAAAGTATCTGTCACTGATAGATTTGAAAAAATTAATATTGTCAAAATGGCCATGCTACCAAAAGTGCTTTGCAGATTCAGTACAATTCCCATGGGAATTTGAAAAATGGAGTAAAAGTGGAGTGGCAATAGCAACTTGCTACAAAAGCTTCTGAATGCTTACTTTCAATTTTGGCAAATATTTTATATGAACTGGTAACAGGCATTCTGTGAACTGATATTTATGTGAGGGCTAAACTGAGTGGTGATACTAGGGTCTTCCTACTTTATTTTATATTTTTTTCTATTTTTTTTGATCATTTGTTTATCTTTGCTTCAGTTTGAATATTTTTTGAGATGAGTTCACTAATTATTTCTTTAACTATGTTTAATCTGCCATCAAATCCACCGAGTTCTTTACTATTTTGTTGTTTTAAGTTTTAGAATTCCTAAATTTTTAAATGTCTATTTCAATGCTAAAATAAAAACATTGTCACTTATTTACTGAAACATACATTTATAACCACTGTAAAACCCTAAGTACACAATTACACCACTCAAATTTTTATTATTTGATTCTTTTCAGTTTGTGGTTACTGGTACCTATTCACATGCCTGGTTATTTTTGATTGAGTACTAGGCAATGCACATAAAATCTAAAGATAATTTGAGTCCCTAGATACTATTCTCCTTCCTGAGAAAAATCTGTGTTTGCTACCAATTAGTAGCTGTCCTGGAATTAGCAACCATTTTAAATTAAGTTGTTACAATCAGGAACTGCATTAAATTAATTTTGGGACACTGTGAACTGGGTCTCTGACCCTCTGAAGACTCTACTTCTTCTTCTTCTTTTTTTGTTTTTGGTACCAGAAATTGAATCCAGGATCTTGGATCTCAATCCAGATCTCAATCCAGAAATTGAGACAGGATCTTGCTAAGTTGCTTAGGGCCTCCTAAATTGCTGAGGCTGGCTTTGAAATGTAACCCATCTAAGCCTCCACAGTTACTGGTATTAGAGATGTGTGCCACTATGCAGGGTCACATGCCTTATTTCTAGACCCTCAGAGTTTTTGCAGAGACGCTCTACTTATGAGCAAAAAACCATACTCTGTTTTTCAAATCTGTCTGTGGAATATTCTATGCATTTATCTGGTCTCTTTATCTCCTTCTTCAGAATTTTCAGGTTAAAACCAGTCATGTATACTAGCCTTTCCTCTGTTACATATTTTTCTAAATTATTGCTTTATAATTCCTGGACAATTTTATGATGTTTTCTAATAAATATTAACTCTATCATTTACAGTTATTCTTGTTTTCAGTCAGTTATTATCAATACCCACAACTGAGAAATTAGAATTTTTTTCAAGGTCATTTACTCTTTTGAAAATAATAACTCTTCTTTTAAGAATTATTTCTCACTCCTCCAGGTCTCTGATAAGAAACTGAATGTCTGATTATGAGAATCCAGGTGATAATGTGACCTGAATTACTGAGCAAGTCAAGGAAGCCTAGTATTACACTACACTTTGATTAAGTGCTGTGGTACATATCTGATCATGCTTGATGATGTTGGCACAAAGAATCATAATTATGTCAATTATAGTTTTGTTTCCAATTGAAAGCTGGATAAATTTAAAAAACTCATATGCCCTTCAATATGAAAATTACAAAGAATTTTTATATTGAATACAATGGAATATAATGGAGTAGCTAAAATGTATTAAACAGAATTTCATATATCAATCTGAATGAGTTTTAAACTAAAAAATTATGAGAAAAATGAGTCTGTAAGAATATTTATTTATAGTTGAATATGGTTTATTTGACATTAAGGATTATTAAACATTATAAAAATTATTATACACATATAATTATATGTACATATTTGTGTATAGTATTTTTTATGTAAACATATTTTATGTTTCACATAAGTATAAAGTAAAATTTTAAACATATTCATGAAATTATCAATTATAAAATTACTTAGGTATGAAAGGAGGGAAATAGTTTCAGAATTATCTAGAAGGTTTTAAGTCTATATACAGTGTTGTTTATTTTTTTGTGTGTGCATACAATAAAAGTGCTTCTTAAGAACTTATGATCACAGTGTTACCTCTTTACATTACCAAGGTGCTAATCCTGCTTGTCGGTTCCAGTCCATGCTCTACCCTTCTCTACGACTCTGCCCCAGCAGGCTGAGCCCTGTGGACAACATCTTCACATTTTTCCAACTGTCTGTCTTCAAGTTCAGTGGAAGCCCCTGAGATACTGAAGTGAGAGATTATTGTGTTTCTTCTGCTCCCGTCCTCACTGGGTCTCTTGCAGTGTCTTATTCCAGATGACTTCCACGAAGTTCTGGGTCTCAGTGGGCTCTGGTAATCCCCATCTTGTGCCTTCAGTCACAGGAGTAGTGTGGGCTTTGTGCTGCTGCTGTGGGTAACTCACCGTTAGTTCATTAAGGCCTGCCATACCCTTGCCCACTCCTTGCTAAGTGTGCCTATTGAAACATTGGCGCTTGCTGCTGAGACCTCAGTGAATGCACTGATAGAACAAGAAACCAAAAAGATAAAACACTACGATAAGTGATAAGAACTAATAAAATAAATAAATTAGTTTATGCAATGTGAATTAGACCAAATATGCACAACCATTTTAATTAGTTGATCAGGTCTTAGTCAGATTTATCCACATTCAATTCTAAAATATACAGCCCATATGGAACTTCCCCAGTCACGAGGAAAAATAAAACCATGTAATGTGTCACGAGGGAAAATAAACCATGTAATGATAGTTGTTAGTTGTATTTAGGACAATTAAACTAGTAATATTTGCAAGTGTAATTTTCAAAATATTTAATGACTATTTTGATAAGAATAATTTTAATGGCTCTTACAATCATCAATTCAGTGGTCAAATTCTAATGAGTGTAATGATTTGAAATTGAGAAATATATCTGTCATAATTCATTTTCTGAAGATTATTCACTAGAAATAATGTATCACATTATTAGAAGCCCAAGTTTTTTTTTTATTTGTTTTAAATGAAAGGCAACCATACTCCTTAGCAAAACTGATTATTCTGTCCTCCTACTTCAGTGTGTTTATCTTTTAAAGCCAAAGACTCATTAGCAAATTCACTAATGAGGTCCTCTATATGGGTTGAAAAGAAAACCCTTTCCTTACCAAACTTGTTATTAAAATTGTAAGTTAGACTAGTGCTAACATTGGCAAAATTCTGCAACTCATGCTTGACAAATATAAGTATTTTCTTTTACTGCCTGCAAAGTTGACTAGTAATTACATGATCTCAGTTCAAACAAATAATTAGAGCTGATGATAAGAGAGTAAACATAATCCTAATTAATGACTTTGCTGATAGAGGTTGCTCATTTAGGGCATTAATCCAAGTTCATTGCTTACCTACTAACCTATATGAGATATTTAGCCATTCTTTTATATGCTTGCCTATTGCCTATGAACAGAGCCTTTTCACAATTCTAGATGGTGATTGTTGGACCAAGTAGATTTTGTCTTTGAATTCAAACAAGCAACATATTTTAAATGCTCTTTAAAGAGCTAATATAAGCCTAATAGGCCAGCAGAAAGGCTAGAGATGAGAACGGAGATAAAGTCAGGAATCACATATTGGAGGGTTTGTAAATCATCCTAAGGATTCTGATTTTTATCATCAGATTGGTGTAACTAATAGAGGATATAAAACCAGGGAGCAATATGATCAGATTCACATTCTTCCTCTTCTTGCTTTTTTCTTATATTAAAGCCTGTTTAATTGTGACAACTTGAGCAAGTCTTTCTTAAAACTTGCAAAATGAAAGCTGACTTCACTTCTCATGTCTATGGATCATGAGCTTAGATGGTAACTTTGTCTCGTGGTCTCTGTGTGCTCCACCTAAACGAGCCAGCTGAGGATCACTGTGTTTCAGTATAAAAGTTTTGGCCTCCATTAGGAAGTTTTCAAAATTTACTGTCCTTACTCATCTGCCTCCAGTACAGATTGTTTCTGGCAGCCATGTTTCACTGCTGCTCAGAGCCTTGCAACCAACAAGGCTTTTAATTCTCCAATGAGATTCACAGTCAGAAATTTGAGCCTTGGCTCTGCCTCTTGCTAATTGGAAGAATTGGCACTATCTCATCTCCCACAGCTAACACAAATTTACATTTATTTCTGCGTGTAGTATTGTACTTTGTGAACTTATTTTGAGGATGAAATTACTGATGAGGGTATCATAATGATTATGATACCTCTAGATGAGGGTATCATAAATATAAAATGATGTGTGGCTACTTCTGATTAATATAACATGAATTTGATCTACCTAACAATGATAGGAAACATAGCTGCATGATCGCAAATATGGGCTTTAAATTCAAGTAGGTTTCAATCAAGCCTTGCTACTTAGCATCTGTATATCCTGGGACAAGTAAATTAGCTTTCTAAACCTTGGCATTTTTATCTATAAAATGGGCTTAGCGATATTTACTTCATAATAGTATGATAAAAACTGATGAAGTAACACCTATGAAGAATTTAGAAAAAAAAGTTAGTGGGACAGAGTGAGTGTTCATAAGGTTCCTGGAAGTACTAAGAACTTGGCATGATCTCAGTTCAAACAAATAATTAGAACTGATGATAAGAGAGTAAACATAATCCTAATTAATGACTTTGCTAATAGTGGTTGCTCATTTAGGGCATTAATCCAAGTTCATTGCTTACCTATTGACCTATGTGAGATATCTAGCCATTCTTCTATATGCTTGCCTATTGCCTATGAACAGAGCTTTTTCACAATTCTAGATGGTGATTGTTGACATTTTGAAAGTCATGTTTAATTATAGAAACCATGTGTACTTGATTTAAGAGTAATATAGTAATATTTGGGTTGAGTCATCATCCTTTCTTCAGGAAGGAAAGTCAAAGCAAAAGGTGGAGTTAATAGAAGGTAACATCTACCTGGCAAAGTAAGGCAGAGTTTGCTCCTCTTTCTGTTTTCCTAAATCAGCTATAACCTTAGTATTGAACACAAAGTATGGTGCTCAACAGGTGTGAGATGAAGCAATGAAGGGAGAAAAGATTGCAGTAAGGACATGTTTAAAAAGAGTCCTAGTACTTCATGCTGGAGGATAAGGTAACAGCCTGCAGAAAGCTCCTAAGGTAAGAGGGATGCTCAAAGGCAGCACCAGAAAGCTGGCACAGAAGTCAGTGGGGCATTAATAAACATGGTACGGGTCCTGGGATGATGACTTTTACTGTTTGTTTGAAGTACCAGACAGTTTCAAAGCCTTTACATCGATTATCCATTTACTCTTCACAAAGCCCCTACTGAGTAGGTAATATTATTATCCTTATTTTTTGTAGGAACAAACTAAAGCCATGAGAGAATAAGAAACTTGCCCAAATTTATCTGCTATTAAATAAAGTCCTGTCTCTTTAAGATGAGAGAAAGCGGTCAGATTCGGATCCTCCAGGCTCCAGCCAGGTGATGGAGGAGCCCAGTGAACTTTCTATGGGTACCTGGAAAAAAAAAAAAAAAAAAAAAAAAAGTGCAACACAAGTGTTAAAACCCCCAGAAGGGAGTGGCCAAGGAAACTGCATGGTTACTACCTGGAGAAAGAATGCTCTGTCTCCTCATGTCACTGTAGAAGTGACTGCCACTGCATTCTCAAACCTGGGAAAGGAGGGCAGCTTCCATTCTGATATTCCCAAGGATTGAGACTGCTGGGGATTCCTGGAGAGAAAGCAAAACAGCCAGGTATTCCTCACTGTTCAAGTTCTTCTGAACGTAAGCTAATACTGTCCTACAACAGGAGTAAGAGGTAAATCATGATTGGAAGATTTTAGGTGCTGAAGATTCAAAATTCCTCTTTGCATACTTTTCTAATTTCTGTTTCTCAATGAATAATGTCTTTTTGTGTAGCCCTGTCTTTATTTTGCTCAACTATTAGGAACATACATAAGCTCAGTCCTTTAATGGAAAAGAGCCCCAGTTGTATTAGAACTAATGAACATCCAGCAGAAAGGGTAAACATATATATCATATTCATTTCATATTCATACTATATACACACAGGTGTGTGCTCATACACACACATACACACATTTCTTAATTTTCTATTTTGTATTTTGTTGTTAGCAAACTTCCTTTCCATAGTTGCTTATGAATTTCACTTCTTTGCTTGTTTTCCCTGCCTTTCTTTGAAATGCATTCGTTCAGAGTCTAGTTTGCTAGGCTTCTGTTTTTCATGACTGCTCTCTCCATCCTCTTTGTCCTGAATTGTCATATTCTACCTTATTATTAGAGAATATATAAGACAAATGTCTCTTGATATACGAATCATATTTTATAGCATGAATTTAAAGTGTTATTGCCCAGCAGATAACACAGAATCTGGTACAAAAGAATTCATGCACGACGTTGAATGATGTCTAACAGATTGTATCAGCTCCTGTGTACTGCAAAGAGGGACAAAAAGGTTGAGGACACAGACTACTTCAGCCTGCACGGGAAGATGCTAGTGTGGAAAACAATACTAGCTTTTATTATTACTTTAATCTTGCAATAAGCAAATTATGTTCATACATATTTAAAATCATCACTTTAAGACTGCCTGGGACTAATTAAAACCCAAATTATGTTAAGTATCAGCATTCATTAGAGTATAAATTTTAAATAAGGGGAGTTTGTCCTGCTATCTCTTCTGAGCTTTTTGGAATCAATAGTTGTATGAAGATAAGATAAAATTGACTTATCTACTGTAAACTTTAGTAACCTGGTTCCTCACAGACACAATTATGGAAAATACTCTAAAATTATACTATAGTTTCAACTACAGTATTTTTTTACTATACATGCTAGACAACAGGTATGAAAAATATTTGAATTTGCAAACTTGAAGTGGAATTTGGATATTTTTAACATTGAAAGTTTTTAGTCTTAAATTTATATCTTAACTGATATATAAAAACATGAAATGCACATATTTATGGGGTACTATGTGATGTCTTAATACATATATGCATTGTGCAATGCTTATATCAGGGTAAATATTACAGTCTCCTCAAATATTTATCCTTTTGTGATGAAAATATTCAAAATCCTGTCTACTGGCTTTTTGAAATATACAGTATATTATCATTATCTATACTTACCCTACTGTCCAATAGTATGCCAAATTTGTTAGTTAACTGTAACTTAATACCTATTGATCATCATTTCCCCATCCCTACCTCCTTCCCTGTTCTCTTCAGCCTCTGGAAATCATTTTATTTTCATATACCCATATATCAAATAATTGTACATTTTTTATTTCTTCATTTTAAATCTGCTTTACATTGATAAATAATAATTGTATATATTTATGGATTACCAAGTGATATTTTGATCCACGTATACATTGTAAAAAAATAAAAAAAGAGCCAGTCAAGTAAATATGTCTATCACATCACCAACTTATTCTTTTGGTAAAAATTTTAAAGATTATTTAACAATTTTGAAATATGCAATGCAGTATTATTAACTATGGTCACAAGGCTGAGCAATGTGTCATTAAAACTTATTTCTATAATCTAACTACTGAACCTTTGGGTCTTCTGATCCCTGTCTCCCCTTTTCTTAACCCTCACTCTCAGACCCTGTTTCCAGCAACTCTTTACTCTTTTCTATGATATTTTTTAGTTTTCTCACATGAGTTAATTCATGTAGCCATCATATTTATGATAATATGAATGGAACTTTTGTTTTTATTATCAGTTTCTCTCCTAAGTTGTGTACCTTGTGTGTGCTCTTTAGCTGGGGTGCTGTTCTGAATTTTGTGCAGAAACATCTTGCATTATGTCATGCATTTTCTTGCCGCTGAATTTATCCTTTTTTCCCATATTGTGGGTGAAGCACCATAATCCCACAATCTGGCTTTTCTTTCTTACAAGGTATTTTTATGTTCACTTCTAAAGGTGTACATTTTTCTAAAAGGTTAACCTATTTTTTTTTCAATTGTCACTATATCTAATAGACATTGATGATTTTGGTCACTTGCTTGTGTCTAATTTTAGGACTGCATCTTAGATCTCAGAAGTAGGGACTTTCATTCAAACTCTGAGAGGAAAAGAAATCCATTTTCCTGGAAGTCTGAATCTGAACTGTAAATACCCAGAGTGTACAGGAGTTATTAACCTGATAGTCTCACTCGATTTAGAGTCTAAATTGCTCACTGCTGATTGTGTCATGACCTCATCATCTCCCTCAATGTTTCTATCCAGTCCTTTTGTTCCAACAACCGTTTCTTATTTGCTGTTCTCTCTCTGCCACAATCTTTTCATTCCTCAAAGTTTCCATTCCCACCCACTTTCTCATTTATCTCAGCAGACAGAAATAGGCCTTGCCAGTTGGCGTTCTCTGCCAACTTTAGACTCTTCTCAAGACCCTGCAGTCTTCTTTTCAAGCAAACCTGACACTGGAGCATAGTTAAGCAACAAATGGTCATAAAGCTAAGCGGACTCTCAGGACTTTCTGTAAAGGATGAGCAAAGCTTTTATTCTACCAGGTTGATGTAAAGAGGAGTAAAATTTGTTATTCATCCTGAAAACCTAAAATGGAAAGTGATAACCTGAAAACACAATTGGCTGTCATCGCAGGCTTTAACGATTTTCCCCACCCTTTGTTAATCTGAGTGGATCACATTACTTAACTGGATCAAGCATTACCCTTACTTTCAATATTCATTTTTATCCTCTGTGTTTCCACTTCCTCAATCATGCACATAAACACAAGTAAATGTGGGCGCGTGTGCACACACATACACACACACACACACACACACATCATGATACCTTTCCAACTGGTCAAACCTAAAGGTTGCTTCAGCTCTATCCACATTGCAACTCCATGACGTCCAGATCTCTGTTTCTTTGCATTGTCCAACACAACCCACCTCTGGTGGACCAAGAAAATCCTCCCACAGGCTATGTGTCACTTATATTAAGCACAGTATTATTCAGTATTTATATGAAGGTCTTGGTAAGTTTCAGCAAATAGCCCAATCTCATTTAAGTAGGTTTTGTTATTGTTTTTCAGAAGCAACTGGCAGGAAAATTTAGGGTAGCCCATGTGGCTATTTGCCATCAATAGTGGGAAATTTTGTAATGTTTCCAAAGTCTGTGGAATTTCCCCTAAGATGAGCATCGCCTATCAAGTTGGAAGCCAGAAACTCACTTTCCCATTCCTTCCTATCATGTTGTATAGACGTCACTCATCAGTCCCATCACCTGACCATCCTGATATGCTGGATAGTGCTTGCTGCTTCTTTTCCTTAACAAACCTTTTATCCTATTATTTTTCAACATTATATCTGCACTTCTCTGCAGATAAATGGATTTTTAAATTTTCAGCTCTTGAAAATGTGTGTGTGTGTGTGTGTGTGTGTGTGTGTGTGTTGAGGTAGGAAATATACAGTCTTATAACTATTTTAAGATGGGCTGAAAATAGATATATTAGGATCAACTGGGAGTTTTAGAAGGTGATGTTTATAAATAAACTCATGTTTTCTCTAAAGAAAGTCTGACATAAATAAATATACTGTTTCTCATCTTTATTCATCTAGAATGAATAAGTATTCATTGTAGGCAACTCTGTTCCTAAAAGTGGATTAATTTTCAAAAGAATCTACATTTGGTTCTGTGTATATGTCATGGGCTGCACTCAGTTTAGTATAATGTATTTTCCTCAGAATTTATTTCAGCTTTATTCAAACATCGATATATGGAAAATAGGAAATAATAAACTAATCTTAGTCCTGGCTCAACAATGAATTCATTCTGCAGGGGTGGCAAAGCATTTAATTTCCCTAAATTCTACTCTCTCTTAGGGGATGTTGCAGGTAATGTTCCTCCACAAACACGTGAGGCTAGCACATTTAAGGAGCAGGTGTTTTCATGGAGACTGCGTATTATCAACACCTGTATAGGCAAAAGAGGGAAAAAGTATCAGCAGAGTGAGTTGTCTAACTGGGTTGTGGGTCCAGTGAGAGTTTCAGTCAATCCTACAGGAGTCTCTGGGGCTCAACTGCTCTGTTGGCTGGTCTTACATGGGGTCAACATGGCTGCTCCTTTCTACTCATGCAATGCCAATCAATGGTTGTGGATTACACTGGAAAGGGTCTTGTCCTGGGTCTGGCTGTTTCTCTGCAGTTGAGACAAATCTTGAAGGAGCTGAGATTTAAATCTGCCATCTGGCAATAGAATTCCTAACAAATGAGACAAAAATCCTTCCTTGAAGGGATATATGGGCAACTCAGATTGTCCACAATACAACTCAGAGTGTCAATCAATAGTGGTGAAGACATTTCCACCTCAATTAATGACCAGGAGGGTAAATGAGATATTTTTAAAACAAGTTGCAAAAATTAAATGCTAGTGGGTTCCCCACCTCTCCTGGGCTCTTCCTCCCATTTAATTAAATTTAAGATAATAAAATCCTACAAAGCAGAAAATTTTACATTAAAAATATCTATGTAAAATAATTAATACATCTATAAAATTGAGATATTAAAGTGTTATCTAATAGTTTTAACAGACATACCATTATCTTTTAGAATTTGATCCCTTCTGGGTTTCTGAAGATCAACATACAACAATGCAGCATCAGACACAGAAGGAAGCAGAGTTCAGCTATAGGGAAGCAAGAACCCGGGCTTGAACCAATTTCTGCACCTTGCACTCACTGATGTGTATTTCACCTCCTTGTACCTCAACTGTTATCTGGGTTGCTAGTGAGACTACATCCTGGTCCACTCGTGCTGCAAAAGTCCCTCTGAAGACCAGTGTGTGATGAGTCCTTGTGAATTGCTGTTCTCTGGTGATTTGGTAAGGGTCATTGCCCAGTTTGGCCCAGGTAAGAATCAGAGATCGAGTAAAATTGTTATCAGCTATATCTAGTTTTATCTCATGCTTAACATTTAAATCTATAATACAGTAATTTTTAGGTATGATGTGGAGGAAGATAGAAGTTTATATTTGGTTTCCTTTAAATGATCCCTTCTCATTTTTAATGTATTTGAAATGTCTATTTTTCAACTTTAAGTATTACATATATTGAATATGGAATTGCAACTTTCTTTTTCATAGTTGTATACTGATTCCCAAGCAAATATTAGAGCATTTAAATAGCATTTAAATAATCTCTGGTGGAGAATTTAATAATCTCTTTAAATATGACAGCATTTAAATAATCTCTGGTGGAGAATATTTTTCTTTTTTACTAGATTAAAAAAAGTATCAATGCATTTATTCTTTAAAATGTTAAAAATCATTTTACTGAGCTAAAAATAATTCCTGGTTGATATTTTTCTGTTGCGATTCATGTAATTTTAAACACAGTAAGAGTTAACAGCCCCAATGTATTTCTGCTGTAATTTGTGTTTATGCATGTGCATACTGTGTCATTAGAGCTGGACCCAGTGTAAAAAATAAAAGCCACCTATATAAAGGGAAGACAAGGATATTGATGTACTATGACAGGTCTGCCATGTCTTCTGCCACTGAGTTAATTTTAATTTATTTGGTAATTGTTAATAGAACATGAGAATGTTCTATCAGTGGACTACACTTTTTGTGAAACTGTTTCAAAACTGAAATCAATGAAGATCAGAGAGATTCTAGGGAAACAAAATAAACACTCTTGCCAAGAAGATTGGATAGAGGCACTTCAGAGTTCAAACAAACACAGAAATCTTTCATCTTGTGTCCACTTGTTTCATCTGTTTCATAGTAGGAATTTTGATTATGAATTTTCTCTGAGTCTCATTCCTCTTCTTGATTTGGAACGAGTAACAGGTACTTCAATTAAAAAGCCTATGCTTCATTAATCTTTGGATATATTGTAGAGAATTGTACTTCACTATCACTCATAATGTTTATTCATTTAAAAATGTCTGTTGGTATATTATAGTCATGCATAATAGTGGGGTTGTATTATAGTCATGCATAATAGTGGGGTTCAAGTTGACATAATTGTACATGCATATAATTTGCTCCATTTTGATCATCAGCACTTCCACTTTTCCTCTGCTCCTCTCTTCCCATGCTCACTTTCTTCTACTCTACTAGTCATCCCTCTATTTATTTATTATTTTGTAAATTGGCAGATTATAGACACATAGAAAAGTGGAATTCATTGTGCTGTAGTTGTGCATGCAAATAGCTTCATTTGGTCAGTTTCATTTCATAGTTCCTCTCCTTCCCATCTCTTCTCTCTCACCCTGGATCCCCTTCCTCTACATTATAGTTTTTCCTTTGGTTTTAATGGGATTTCCTTTCTTAAAATTCTTTAATTCTCTCTAGCTTCCACAAAAGTGAGAAAACATTCAACCTTTGACCTCGTGAGTTTGGCTCATTTCACTTAGTATTATGTTGTCCAGTTCTATCCATTTAACAGAAAGTGACATGATCTCGTTAGTAAATCTCCATTGTGAGGATACAGAACATTTTCTTTATCCATTTGTCTGTTGACAGTCACCTGGGTTGGACTAAACTGATATTTCTGAAAAGTAGAAACACAAATGGATAATGAATATAAGAAAAAATGTCCAACATCCTTGGCAATATCCTTAGCAATCAAGAAATGCAATTCAAAACTACACTAAGATTTCATCTCACTCTAGTTAAAAGGGCAATTATAAAGAATACAAATAAAAAGAAATACTAGCAAGGATGTGGGAGAAAAGAAACATTCACACATTGTTGGTAGAACTTCAAAGTAGTACAACTACCTTTGAAAGCAATGTGGAGATTCCTCAAAAGATCAGGAATGGAACCACCATATGACACTGTTATCACATTCTTTAGTATTTATCCAAATGAAATAAAATCAGCACACAACAGTGACATGTGCATATCAGTATTTATAGCAGTATATTTAACATTATACAAGTTATATTTACTCATTTTCATATCTTTGATTATGTTGAATTTTTAATTAGAATTTAGTTAGAATTTTTATTTTGGGTTTCTTGCATTTTTTTATATTTTCATGAACTTTTTCTTTTTTAAGTTTTCTTGGACTTTGTAAAGAAAAATATTTTATATTCTACATTTTTCTTCTTATTTATGTCTTTATACTTACTAATTTCTTCTTCCTGATTTCCTTTCTGGCAACTCATTATTTTAAAATCATTATGCTCAATTTATCATGGTGATCATACCATTATTTACTGAGATGTCAGCCTGTCCAATGGTACTTTTAAAAGGTAGTGCATTCATTTTCATTCTTCCTTGTACAATAAAAAGGTAGGATAAGTGAACCATTTTTCTGTAAGTTTCTCACATTAAGTTCTGTAAATATAAATTTTTCCTTACTCATCTTTATTCTCTAGATAATCTATAAGTGAAATCCCCACTTCCTTTTTAATTCAAATTGATTTATAAGAGAGACTATGTCCTGGTTTCACAATCATCTTACAGAATTTAATCTAAGGCAATCTGTGTCATTCTGACCTGACATCCAGTGGGTCACACTGGATTCAAAAGGGTTACATGGGTAAGAGTTCTTCATCTGAATGTTAGGAGGCCACCTTCTGAGCCTTCTTTTGTGCTTCCTGTAGTTTTATTGTAAGAAGATACAGGATAAGGTGTTATCTCTTCTTCTTTTAGATTATACTACTGGTGGTGAGAGCAGGTACCTTTTTCCCCATAGCGTTCCTCCCTTTCTCTTATCCTACATCATGTTGGGCCCAGGCAACTACCCTGCCTGTGAAGTAGAAGTCCGACCAGCTCTGTTTTGGCTTTGGGTCCCAACATGGCCAATTCCTCCAAATCCCCTTGGTCATCATGGATTTGCTTTAGTTGTTCTTTGCCTCTTTTCCAAGAGTAAAATCCTATCCTCACATCTTGAGGTCTTATTAGTGACAGCATAGCTATTTCAGGCCTATCCTTTTTAGGGTAAAACACAATAATGTAAAAATCAGAGCTCTGATGAGTAACATTACTAAGAGAGGCTATTGGGCTTGAGACAAGCATATCAAAGTCCTCTGACTAAACATTAACAAGAGTGATCTTTCATATAGTAAATCTGTCCTTAGGGGAGAAAAATTTGTTTCACTTATCACAATGGTTCTGTTTTTAAGTACTAATTAGTTTCATATGTTTAAAGATATTCAGGTTGTTAATCTATTACATAAGAACATTTATATTCAATAGTGATAATTAAGAAAACCTCTTTAACTAGAATGGGTTTTCATTAAAATATTAAAGATCCATTTAAAGAGAGATATTTGCAACTATTATATTTCACCAGATCAGAGATTTCACCACCCAAAACCATATTTTTTCCAACTTTATTTCAGGATAATTGACCAATCAAAATTGCATATATTCAAAGTGCACATCATGAAGACTTGACATTCATATGACATGTTTATCATAGATCATTTTTTAATAAATGTAAAGTGTTTTTCAAAAAGTTTGCTGTCACTTTAACATACTTATGGGATACACTGATTATTTGATATAGTATGCAGTATATGAATTCTATATAAATCAGCCTATTCATCTACTTCAATATTTTTCTAAAAATTTTATTAGCATGTATGAATTGATTGTAATGTCTCATTTTTTAATCTCTAATTATATTTATTTGGGTCTTCTTTCCTTTATTCTTTGTTAGTCTAGCCAAATATTTGTCAATTTTGTTTATCTTTTCAAAAAGTCAAACTTTCATTCCATTGATCTTTTGGTGTTTTCATTGTTATTGTTTGGTTTTTAGTTTCTATTCCATCCATTTCTGCTCTGATCTTGTTCTTTCTTTCTACTAATTTTGATTTTGATTTTCCCCTGCATTTTTGTGTCTTTGAGATGCATCATTGGTTGTTTATTTGAAATCTTTTCTTTATGTAGACACTTACTGCTATAATTTTTCTTAGCACTGTTATTGCTGCATTCTATAATTTTTGGTATATTGTTTTCATTTTTATTTGTTTCAGGAAATTTTTACATTTTCCTTTTGAGTTCTTCAAAAATACATTGTAGGACTGGGGAGATAGCTCAGTTGGTAAAGTGCTTGCCTTACAAGCACAGGACCCTGGGTTCGATCCCCAGAACCACAAAAAAAAAAAACAAAAAACAAAAAAAAACATTGTAAGTTCAATAGCATGTCATTCAGTTTCCATATATTTGCATGATTTTTAACATTTCCTTTGTATTTATTTCTAGTTTTCTTCTATTGTAGTCAGAAAAGATACATGCCATGGTTTCAATTTTATTGCATTTGTTGGGACTGATTTTGTGACCTAATACGTAGTGTGCTCAAGAGAATGTTCCCAAATGCTGAGGCAAAGAATATTCATTAAGCAGCTGTTAGATTAAGTATTTTGTAAATATCCGTTAGGTCCCTTTGGTTTATAATATAGTTTAAATCATGTTTCTTTGTTGATGGTTTTGTCTGGATGATCTGTACACTGATGAAAGTGAGATGTTGAAAACTCCCATTATTGTATTGGATCCTATCTCTCCCTTTAGATCTAGTAATGTGTACTTTATAAAATGGAATGTTCTAGCATTAGGAAAATGTATGTTTACTATTGTCATATGCATTTGTCAAACTGATTTCTTGATCATTATACAGTGATTTTCTTTGTTTCCTATTTATGGTTTTTGTTGTTAGATTTATTTGGCCTGATATTACATATATATATTACATATATGTAATATATGAGTTTTCTCATAATAATTCTTTAAAATCTTTCTCAGGCATCTTGTCTATATATATATATATATATATATACACACACACACACACACAGTCCTGCTCACTCTTTTGGTTTCCATTTGCATGGGATATCTTTTGCCCTCATTTTAATTCATCTCTGTGTGTGTCTTTACTGGTGAAGCGAGTGTCTTGTCTTGTCTTATGGATAGCATATTGTTGGGTTATTTATTTATTTATTGCACACATTCATCTACTCTGTGTCTTTTAACTGGGATATTTTGTCCACTTACATTCTAAGTTATTATTGATAAGTAAGGACTTACTCATGTAATGTTAAATGTTGTTTGTTTTGACTCTCCTTTATTCTATCCTTTTTTTGTTTTGTTGTTCATCTTTGTGGTTTGGTTATTTATTATATTGATAAATATTGAGTTTTTTTTCTGTTCTATTTTGTGAACCTACTCTTCCCAAGGGTTTTATACTTCCATATGTTTTCATTGTGTTCACTATTTTTATTTTGTGTTTTACATGTAGGGCTTCTTTAAGCTTCTTTTCAGAGGCCAATCTGGTAGTAGTGAATTCAGACTGGTTTTATTTGTCTTGAAAATTTTATTTCTTTTTCATATCTGAAGAATAACTTTGCTGGTTACTGTATTTTTGGTTGACAGCTATTTTCCTTTAGAAAGAATAAGTCATTTCACTTCCTTTTAGCCTGTAAGATTTCCTTTGAGAAATCTATTGTTATTTTAATGGGGGTTCATTAAATGTAACGTATAGAGATTTTCTCTTGTCCTTTTTAGAATTCTCTCTCTCTCTCTCTCTCTCTCTTTTTTTTGGTATTGGCGATTGAAATAGGGGCACTCAAATACTAAGACATGTCCCCAACCCTATTTTGTATTTTATTTAGAGACAGGTTCTCACTTAGCTGAATAGTGCCTGCTTTTGCTGAGGTTGATTTTGAACTCAATATCCTCCTGCTTCATCCTCCTGAGCTGCTGGGATTACAGGTGTGCATACTGCGCCTTTCTTGACTTGTATCTTGTGTTTTTGACAATTTGACCCTAAGTTCAGGTATTTTCTGGTCATATATATTTGGAATTCTCTAAGCTTATACATGGTCATGTATATCTTTCCCAAGAAAGGTGTATTTTCTATGGCTTAACTTATTTTCTTTAATATCAACCACCACAAAATAAACCAAATGAACACATGAAATTTGTTCATTTAATGGCATCTTAAAGGTCTCAAGAGTTGTCATTATCCTTTTTTTTTTTTTTTTTTTTTTTTTTTTTTGCTTTTTATTTGTCTCACTGGAATATTTCAAAAGACCTATCTTTAGTTCAGTTCTTTCTTTGGCTTAATCTGATACATTATTGAGAACTTCAACTGTTTTTATATGAGTTAATTAAGTTCTTTATTCCCTAGATTTGTTTGGTTCTTTTCAAGATCTTTATCTATTTGCTGAATTTCTCATTCATTACATGATTTTTTTCTCCTAACTTTATTCAACTGTCTGTACTCTTTCTAATCTCTACTGAGTTTTCTTATAATAATTCTTTAAAATCTTTCTCAGGCAAAAATTAAGTTCTTTATTCCCTAGATTTGTTTGGTTCTTTTCAAGATCTTTATCTATTTGTTGAATTTCTCATTCATTACATGATTTTTTTCTCCTAACTTTATTCAACTGTCTGTACTCTTTCTAATCTCACTGAGTTTTCTTATAATAATTCTTTAAAATCCTTCTCAGGCATCTTGTCCATATCATTTTGTTGTTCTTTTGGAAGCTTCATGTTACCTTGTTTTCCCACATTTTTTGGGCCCAATGTTGAGATTTGAATGTCTGGTGGATCAGTTATTTCTACCACTTTTTTTTTTTTGCATCATGTCTATTTTTATTTTTTATTTTATTTTTATTATTTTTAAATTATTTTTTATTTTTACAGACTGCATTTTGATTCTTTGCACACTAATGGGGAACAGATTTTCTTTTCTGTGGTTGTGCATGATATAGATTCATACCACTCTTTAAAGGTGGCTTTGAGAGTAAACGTTTTCTCCTGAAGATGTGTCTTGAAGTATCATTTTGGAATGGAATGTTGGCTTTGGTATTATCTGGGTGCTGTAGTGTTGTATCCCTTCAACTCTTTTGGCTGATTGGATGTCTTCTGTGAAGCACTTGTGGCCCAAGAGAATCTCTGTGTGAGGGAGTCACGTGGAAATGGGGACACTCTACTGGTTCAGCTGGGTGTGGTGCACCTAGAATCGGGAGTGGGATGTGCATTGTGTGGTCCCTCCAACAAAGGGAATGACAGTTCCAGGAAGCTTGCTGGAGCAAGCTCTGATGCTGGTAAGAGCCTCTGTCACTGACAACTCCAGGAGTGATGGAGGGCCTACAGCATCTGCTGTTAGTTCCATTGATGATCTGGGTCAGGGAGCTACTGCCCATGGATGGGGGGTTACAATGAAGGAATGCACACCTGCTTTCTGATGCAGCTCATGAATGACTGGTTGTAGGCAGTTGAAGTAGTGGATCAGTGAAGCACTTACTCTCGATTCACTGACAGTTTGGGCCCTAAAGTCCACTAACAGAGGTGGCAACTAGGGATCGCAGCAACTCTTTCAGTCCCTGAGAGTTGGCTGTGGGGAGATGGCACTCATCTTAGAGTGGGTCTTAGAGCACTCATTCTCAGTTGCAGTGGTAGTGTGGGTCTAGAAGAAATTGGCTAGATCTTCTGCATACTTTCTAAATTGCTGTCTAATTAATTTATCAATAATAGAGTTTTGTTTTTTTTTTTTAAACTCCATGATGGTAGATTTGTCAGTTTTTCTCTGTAGCTATTGCTTAAATCTTACTTAATGTTTTGAGCTTACTTAATTAGGTACTTATAGTTTAAAACTGAAATTTATTTTTAAAGTTAATTAATTTTAAAATCCCATCCTGGATGACTTCTTTATTTCTTCCTATTTTATCACTATCATATTTGTATTATTATTGTATTGTATCTCTATTAATAGTATAACATTCTCTTTAAGGGAGTGTTTGCTTCAATGCCTTTTCCCATCCCTTTATTTAAGACTTTTCTATTTTTATGCTTCTTCATGTCTCTCTTAAACAGCGTTTCTAGAATTTGCATTTATTTTATGCTATTTGTCAGCTATTTGTCTTTCAATGATTTCACTTGTAATGATTTGCATTTAATCATTTCTGGTTATTTTATTTTGTTTAATTCCAGATTGTCAAGGTTTCCCTTCATGTTTTTACTTTTCTAAAATTGAAAAAATAATCACTTTAGAATGCTCTCACATCTCTTGGTCTCCATCATCACCACAAGTAAGCAGATGTTACCTAAAACTTTCAACCTAGATTATTATGAATTTTTTCCCCTTCTTCTCCTGCTATTAGCTTAAAGACAGGAGTCAACTTCAAGGTTTTTGAGCATAATAACTTCATATATTTTCTACAGTACTGTCTGTCTGTCTCTTTGGTTTATCACTATATTTAGTCTAAGAACATTTTCAGGAAAAAAATTTAATTAATATGCTTCTTCAAGGTGCCTTCCTAACACTTAGTGAGTCATGGCGCTAAAGAAATTATGACCCATTTTAATAAAATCTGTAACATTATTATTAGACCAACATTCTTTCTGGTTACTTACTCTATTACATTACATAACAGTTCAGTTGATTAGTTTCCCCACAGGATATCTATTCTTTCCTCATATATTTTTCTACCAAGACTGTCAGCATTACTTATGTAATGTTTAGCATAATTATAATAGACACCGAGGAGAAACAGTTTTGAAAACTAATTAAAAAAATCATTGTGTGTGTGTGTGTGTGTGTGTGTGTATAGGCATATACATATATAGTCTTAGTTGGATCAGGGGATATGGTATGAGCAAATTTACAAACTAGAACTCAAATATGGATTTATTTCAATCAGTCTCACAATATTTATTGCAAATATTTTCATTATTAAAAAATTAATCATACTTACAAAATATAACAATGCATAAATTATTAAAATTGAAGAAACATGCACATAAATTTCCTTCAATGAATCAGGTTAACAAAAAATAGTGTAGCATCATGTATTTGTCAAAAGAAACTTGCTTTAATGAAGTTGCAGAATATACAAACTACTTTCACAAAATTTTGTCATTATGATGCTATGCTTTACAAGACTTTGAAGGACTATAAATGGGTACAGAGTCAAAAATTGGCGGAAAATATTTTCAAATTAATTTTGGGAGAGAGCTAGTGGAATTTTCTGTGGCATCAGGGACTTTATTGATTTTGTCATGTGCAAGATGTTATGTCAGAAATTTGGGTTTTGAAAGTCTTGTCAATATATAGGTATTGAAAAAGAACTGAGTTTTCATGCTATATTAAAATATTGAGCTGCCACTTAATAGCAGTGTGACCTTCCAGGGAGATGCTAAACAACTATAATTGTACTATCTCCTTTCAAAATAAATGTTTTGAACTAGGGATACTAAATATTTATTTTAACAGTAGATATTTTTAGTCTGTAAGGATAGTTCCTCATGTTTATATTCAGGTTCACTAGAACTGAGTACATCATCCTTAAGGTGTTTGATTAAACATTGTTTGGAAAAAGAATTCTCATGCTTTTCATTAACTCTCAAAATATTTTATTACTCAAAAAGTTAAATTTCATTTTTATAGAGGAATATTATTATGATCCATAGACCATTTGTTTTCAGGGTTGAGTTCTGGAGAGCAATACCACTTTGAGAGAAACTATATTTTATAATGTGCAATGATTTTTTTTAGTTGTTAATGTTGCAATTTATGTATATCATTCTATTTATTTCTTTAAAACCTTATGTAGAGAGACATACTCATTGAACAAATTCAGAAGAGCAGTATCTAATTAGAAAGCCTATTACTTAGGCACTATTACTTAGGCAAATATTTCCAAGGAACTCAATGAGAGATATTTTGTTAAAATACATTCATTCTTTCACTAAATTTATGTTTAATGCTGTTATTAAAAGGTCTAAAACAGAGATGGTTTTTAAAGGAGACCTGAATGAAGACTATGTGAATTCTGGAAAAAGAGAGATCCATACAGATGGAAGAGCAAGTCCAGAAACCCTGCATCAGATTTACAATTAGCCTGAAGGAAAAAAGAAATACATAAATATCTTAAGGCCACAATAAGGAAGGTCTGATTCCTTTGTCATGTTGTAATGTCTTGGGTGTTATAATAATTTCTTATAAACTGGATTGCATATAAAAAACAACAATTTATTTCTCACAGTTCTGGAGTCTAGAAGTCTAAGATAATCATAACAACACAGCTGATTCTGATGAGAAGTCTTTCTAGGTTGTAGAGTGCAGACTTTTTGAAAGACCAGATAGTACTTTGGCTTCTTAGAAGCACTTATCCCACATCCGGGAGAGCTCCATTCCTGTGACAAAATTATTTTACATGGAACCCACTTCTTAATACCATCACACTGGGAACCAAGCTTTAAACCATGATTTTAGAGGGACATAAACATTCCCATAGCATACACACACACACACACACACACACACACACACACACATACACACACACACACATGCACACAATATCTTAATGCCTATAAAATAATTCCCAATAAATATGCTGTAGCTTTCATTATAAAAGAAAGACTGGCTATTAGGTGGAATTATGTGGGGACTGTGAAAGGAAGAAGAGAAATTGCAGTATCTAAAACTAAGAGCTTCATTGCAATAGAGCAATTATTTTGTAAACCTCAACTAAAGGTACAGTATGTTAATTAAATTACTAATGGTTTATACCTACACATTACAGCCTGTTTAAAAAATACATTGTCTCAATCAAGAAATTCATGGTTTTACTGTTTAACTATTTATAACTCCCTAGAGTGGATTTGGATTAAAAGAGGAATTCTTGTCTTAAATTATGTGATTTTAGAGATTATAATGATAATGACATCCCTGGTTTAGATTTTAAATTTAGATTTTAAATTTAAATCAAATTATACTGTTTTTGTATTATTTCAGTTTTCTTTTTAGGAAGCAAAGAAGCAACTGGGAATTCATAATATTTTATAGGCAATGAATTTCACAGTCTCCACATAATTCCAAGCAAGGAGGAAGTTAAGGTTAAATGAGATAATGCACTGGAGAGAATTTTGATCTCTCTAAAGCAAAGTTGTTATGTAATTACTATGTTTTGATCGTTCAACATATTTTTATTGTTTATGCTTATGATCAGTCCACTTAGCATGCTTTTATAAATAAATTTTTATGCAAGCAAAATTATTTCCTCAATACCAGACAATCTGATATTGGCTATTTCCCAAAATTTTAATTCCAATGTATTGTATCTCTTAGTAGATATGTTTGTGCCCACATGTATTTGAATATACATGATTTTCTTAGGAAATCACAATACATATTGAAATAAATTAAGAATTGATTATTAATTTTCCAAGAGAATTTACAAAAGAAATTCATTCATCTTATAAATTCCCTTATGAATTTTATAATATACTCTAATTATGAATATATTCTATTGAAAAGCATGTCTATAGATTTTCAGAGGTATGTTTAGTGTATAAAGTACAGTATTCTTGAATTACTCTGGTACCTTCATTACAGTCTTCTTTATAGAATGACCTTAAATCTTCTCTACTCCTTATCCTTAATACCAAAGATATATCATACAGTGTACCCCCAGAATAGAAATATGGTAGGATGAAGCAATATTTATACTCTCTCATGGAAGTGGGATGTATGGTACAAGCTGTCAGCTGTCATTCTGCCTGTCAGAGATCTCTCCAAGTTCATCTGCAAAACTTGAATTTTTTCACTACCACTGAAAATTTACTTCACTCTAACTCAACTTGAATATCTCAAATATAAGTTAAGGAAGCTATTTTAAGACTGTACTTTAAAAACCAGCTACATTACCATTCTATTTAATCTTATCCAAAGTATGTTTTCACCAGCAATACCAAGATTTATTTTTCATGCTTTTATATATGGAAGTCAAAAATACTGATAATGGCTTCTGCTTTATAAGCCCATCTGAGAAATCATAAAATACTTTAGTCCTTGATTACAAAATCATAATCTTCATCTAACAGTTTTAGAGAAGGATACAATGTCTTTCACTTAGTGCTACTTGGTCTTGGCTAGTGGTTTTACTTGGTTCAGCTGAATGGCAGCCAGCTGCTATGGATTCTGCTTCTTTAACTTGGGTACTTGCTTGTGAGTGAACAATTGTCCTTCTCTTGCTGTCATGTTGGTTTTGATGAAAGAATTGTTTTGTACTTAGAGCCTGAGGTGACATTGAATTCTCCATTTTGCAACACAATGTTACTTCCTTTATACAAAAATTAAAAACTTCCTTCTGGCAAGAGTTCATAGATGTAACTATTTGGTCACTTAGTGCTAAATATTAGGTTTTCTTTCAAAACATAGTGGAAGGAATGACTAAACTTGTGCTGGGGTTTCAAAACTGTCCCTGTAGGTGGGTGACATGAGTTACTTCATGTGCTAAGGAGGCCTTTTCCAAAGAGGGGTGTGAGACTCTGTGATCATTCTGTAGAAACAATGTGCAGTGAGGAGTTATTCAACAAAGCCTGGGCTGTTTCTTATGTAAATTTACAGTGTTCCCTTTCTCTTAACCTAATATATATTTTTTAAAAAATCTTCTCTTTTAGATAAGTGTCCCAAATGGGAAAATAAGGATAAGAACCAACTACTTCTGACTTGTGAACATTCCAGACACACTAGTCCCTTTGCTTGGAACAGTTTAGCATTTTCCCTATACAAATTTCCTGCCCTGTGTCTTCTATTTGCATCCTTTAGTTCTCAGTTTGGCTGTCATTTCATATGATTGACCACCCATGTGCCCAATCCCCCTGTATCTGCATGGGCTCATGTCTCCTGAACTCCCAAAGCATTCTGCACTTTCAGCTCAATAACTCAACCTGACCACATGTGCTTGTCCTGTATTCATTTGCAATCCCCACCATGTCATGAAAGAAGGGACTGTGTTCACTTCACTTATCTCTGTGCAACCAAATATCTGACTCAAACTTGGTCTGTAGTAGCATTTCTAAAACCTTATGGAAGAATTCAGGGTCAATATTTGCTACTCATATTGATATTTAATAGGAATAATAATTTGTAAATGGATAAATGAGTGCATTTATGCTCGAAAAAATAGAAGAGGACAGTTTCAGGTTATTCAGTATTCTTTGTCAGTATTAATATCATTGAACCAGACTTAGTCTGGTGTACTTAGTCTATTATTAGAGAAATGGTAGCACACCCTCCTGGTATCTACCTTCTCTTCCAGACATATTTCTATCTTTGTGACCATCACCAAGACTTATAGTCCAACTACCACAAATGCAATATCATCTTTTGCAAGGAAGGCAAGCAGGTGACTACTTTAAATATGAAGATATATTCCAAATAGAAGTATCAAATCAACCAACTGGAAAGGGTAGCTTCTTTGCTCACATACCCACCCTATCAAGGTAACGGAAGAAAGAAAACAAAATGAATGGTGGGACAGATTATGCACTACTAAAGAATGAGTCATAATTTTACTGCTCTGAAATGTAATAGGACTCAGAACATAGCACTTCAAAATACAACTATGGGTTGACAGAATATGCCACCCCAAAATACAATTCTTTTGCATATTGGTTATTTTGGATGGGTTATTTTGAGAAACAGCACACATAGAGAGTAGCTCTGAAAAGTGACTCTTGTGTAAGATAAACTTATATCTATGAAGGAAATATAAAATTTTAAGAGTTTATTCCTCTCTGCACCAAGAAGAGGAGAAGAGTAAAATTATTAGAGACCATAAACAATGGAGAACGCTTGGTTTTGACCTTGCATAGCAAATTTTACTTTTCTTGAAGTGCTTTTGTGGCCATCTTTTCTTAATGTAGTCTTTTCCCCAACCTTGTTTCCAAAAGTGATGTATTTGATCCTGAAGTTTAGATGTTTTTTAATGAGAACCATTCTAGTGATTTCTCATATCTGTTTCCTCCTGTGTACACATGAGGTACACATGTTAATAACCTTATTTTTCTTTTCTTAGCTTATTTTTATTACAAGGGTCTTCAGTTATATTCTATGAAGATACAAACATTATTTTCCTCACCTAAAAATGTTGATGTGAAAATATGACATATCAGTCCATTTGTTCAGGTAGACAGTTGTATGTTCTAGTGGCCTCTGCATTATAATGCTGAGCTCAAAAACAATGTAAGATTAGTGCGGGTAATTGGTTGGTTCTTAATGATAACTGCAGAAATAAATTAGACATGCAAATGACTAAAAGTGGTTATTGTTTGGATCTGGAATGTCCTTCAAAATGTTTGTATGTTGAAATCTTTGTACCTGACAGGTGGTATTATTGGGAGGTGGTAGAAACTTTAGGAAGTTGGATATATTTGGAGGAAGAAAGTCACTGAGAGAACACCTTTGAAGGATTTATCTCCTCCTCTTCCTCTTTTTCTCTTTCTCTGATTCCTGACTCCCAAGAATCGGGTTGCTTTGTCCTACAACACCCTCTTCACCATTGTACTCTGACTCACCACAGCCCCCAAATAACAGAGCCAAACAATCCTGAACTGAAACTTTTGAAACCTTAAGCCACAATAAACTTTTATTCTTTTAAGTTTATTTTCTCAAATATTTTGTTATGGGCCGCCAAAAGCTGAATAACAGGTGGTAGAGTTTCATTAGTGTTACAGAAACTACTGAAGTTGAACTCAAGCTGTTTTTAGGTTAGGTGCTATGGTAAGCATATTGTTTTGGAAAAATAGAACTTCCTTCTTCAAATACAGTAATGTAATTGGAAAAACATTTGGGTTCAATTCTTGATTTGATTGGATTCTCTGGGAGGCAGAAGCCAGAAGTGGTTAGTTATGTAAAAGATTTATAGGGATTGCTGTCTGTGAAGAAAATGGAGATGAAATAAGATTAGAAAAGGAGCCATCAGAACAAGATGCAGACCTAACCAAAGTCTCTTATTTCATAAGGCACTAAAGCAAACTGCCTATGGAAAATTCCCACACTGGGTGGAAACTACTATGCTATTAAATTGATACTTTGCTTTTCTAATTGTCTGGGGATTATCCCAGGAAGAGCAGGACTTGGAAGGCTGAAGTGGAACCTCAAGTACTGACAATTGGAGGCTGCAGCACTCTTCATGGAAGGAGAGCAAGTACTTATTTTCCAGGAGATCCTTCATGTCTATGTCAGCCACAGCTTCTACTTTACATTTTTTTTTTCTGAATTGTGTTTCCCTGCCCATAAATTGTCATTCAATATAATGTCAGAAAGCAGCAAATATATGAGAAAGTTTCATAAATATCAGTCTTGAATTTAAAACAAAGACATCAAGAAATTTCCTAATGTAGTCCACTTATAAAGTATTGGCTGGAAATTCCTGTCAGTTAGATGAATACAGAAAACAATAAATTATTCATGATCTTGGTTCCAGATGGTATTTTTTAGAACTGAATATATTCAATATATCTAGATAATTAATTTTTATGACATTCACCAATTATAAATTCTATTTCTTTAATTTTTATATTCCATATAACATTCTGGCCACATCTGATCAATCACATGTTTATGCTTCAAGTGCAACAGCAAAATATATCTGGAAAATTTATTAAACATATCTCTTAATTATCTAGTTACATGACATGAAGTATCTGTGTAAAAGGCTCGAATGAATATCTGTGGTAGAGAGATTTTTTTTGACAAATATTCAAAACTAAATGATATCTGGAATATGTATGTATTCAATAGCACTGAGTCATTAAACATCTTAAAATGACTTCTTTTATTCCACAAGTTAAAGTGTTTGGTGGTTTGTGATAATAAAATAAAGCCACAGTAAATGTATTAGACATGCAAGAATTGAAAAAGCAAACTATTACATTTTGTTCATGAAAAGTTCTCTAATTTCCAATATTTGCTCTATTCAGATTCTCTAGCTTTGCAATACTCTTGCATTTTCCTTTATGACTATTTTAATTTTTGCTATTGTTCCAAGTTGGAATTTGTAAGCTAATATCCATAATAAAATATTGTTTTCCTTAAAACATCTTTAGTTTTTAATCTGAGTGATATTTCAGAAAAAATGTCTGACACTAGTACATATTTCCATTCACGTTTTGATAGATTTTTTGAAAGCATATTAACAACAACAGTACACATTGATATTTACTATGCTACTCAGCACATAGTAAATGTTCTCTTATTTATTTTTTCAGACATATTATGATGTAAATATTATTTCATTTTATCAGTGGAGAGTCTACAACTCAGAGAAGTTAGATGACTTGCTCCATTTGTCAGTGAGAGTGTTAGCATGTGAAATAAAATTTGTCTAACCTGCAGCTTAAGCTCTCTGAGCAGCATTGTCTAAACATGTTTGCAAACAAATAAATTTGTTTCCTGCATTCATTAAATATACATAAAATCAAATTTGTCAACTGAAAATGAAGGAAGAAGCAAATAGCACTTCTGATGTTTGAAAATGGGTAATTAAATTGCCAATGGATATAGAGATAACAGTCTGATATCTAGAAACAGGAAATCTAATAGCATCATGAGATTTTTGAGGATCGAATTAGAGTAATTGATGTAAAATAAAGTAAAATGTTTATCAATATTCCTGATACAGAATAACCATTCAAAATATTAGTTTCTTCCTATCAGTGTCTTTTCAGTATAAATAAAGTCAAAAAAGACAAACATTAATTGTGGTCTAAAAAATACCAATTGTATTTTAGCCAAAATATAGCATTTACAGTACAGGTAAATCTTTCTCTCCTACCCTAATGTTACAAGTTAAATAATTAAAATTAAATTGCAAAATTATTTTGGATAGGGGTAAGACCTTTTAGAAGTAGATCAAACTGTTGAGTTGGTTAAAAAAGAATATACGTGTGTATGCATATACATTTATATATGTTGATATATGTGTATATATGTATATTTCTAATGAAGGTTGTTGACTTACTGTTAGAGATAAAATTTTAATGATTACAAACATTGAAATCTGATGCTGTTAGTAACCTACTGTATTTTATATAATCCTTGAATTTTGAGATGATTCCTAAGTGCCTAATGAACTTGGGCAATGTTAAAAAAATCTTCCTTTTTTAAAATATTGATATTTCAAATATGATTCAAATTCCTGGTGACAAAATAAACTTAAATATTCCAGCCTATGCAATGGGACAAGAGAAAAAAACACGTTTGTATATTGGAAAAAATCAAAAATTACAGGTATTTGCAAATAAAATTATTGTTGACTTATAAAGAATGATCCTCAACTCAAAAATCAATAGCAGTTGATGACAGTATAATGTTGAGCTCATATGAGATCAGCTTGGTCTGGATTGTATTTTCCTCCATGATGAGGATGTCATTTTCTAAAAGGGATATTTTACAAGTTTTGGGTAAGTCTTAAGTGAAAAATGTGAGCAATGGACATGACATGCTGTATAGCTGATAATAGGTTCATATACAAGCAACAATTTAAAAGTTTATATTTTTTTCTTTATGCCATTATTCTTCCACAAAAGATGTGATAGAAAAGTAGAAATCGTTTGCATAACAAGAAAGGTTTGAAACACACATAAATAAGATTTGCAATTTTCCACACCTATAATGAAAATTTGATTAGAATTACATGTTCTTTTAATGATAATTCTTCCCACAAAAATAATCTAAACATTATTTCAAAAACCACAACCCCACTTGAAAAATTCACAAGTTGATCATAAAACTTATCTGAATGATGTTATGCATCAGTATGTCATATCTATCTACTAGATATCTAAAATATTTTATGATGAGTATACATAGATCAATTGATCCTGGAGCCTAGAGAGTTTCCCTAAACTTACAGAACCCGGGAAAATATGAAGGGAACATATAGATAGATATGTATACATAAAAAATAAATTTTAAAAAATGATGAAAGCTAAAGAATCCATGAATGAGAGATATATACTGACAATATATTTGAAATGCAATTATTAATTATGCCTTTATTTGAACATTGAAAACAATTGACAAGAAATCTAGTAGAAAAATTTGTCAGAGTATGTGAATTAATTATCAAAATAAATAGATTTTAAACATCATTGCCTATGTGTTGAGCTTCACAAGTAATGAAAGGAATGAAAATTTAAGCAATGAAAGAATATTACTTTTTATACCAACTGGATTACGGAAGTATACACAAAATATCCAGAATAATTAGACAATTGCAACTGGAATGAATATTGGTGGAATGACTTGATGTATCTGTTTTAGAGGGTAATGTGATTAAATGAATTAAAGTTTAACTGGTATTAATAGTTTGACTCAGAAGTTATACTTGTAGGAATCAAACCCAAGTATGAAAATGTAGTAAGATTAACAAGTGTACTTATTGCAGCATTGTCATTACAGAAAAATAGCAATTATCTTACTGTCAATAGGGTGATTTTTGCATAATCTTTGTTACATACACAATACAGAATTAGATATCAGTGTAGGCATACTTAAAGATTTATTGTTGGACATGAATTTCTTCATGTCATAACAAAGAACTAGAAACTATGTAAATGTCCATCAATTAAAAAATTATTGATTTGCATATATTTATGCTATAGAAATTATATTTACCATGCCATGGAAGTATTTATAATATGCTCTTTTGTTAGACACAGGGTCTCTGCTCTAGTGCCTAAGTCTTTGATTCACTTCGATTGAGTTTTGTGCAGGGTGAGAGATAGGGGTTTAATTTCATTTTGCTACACATGAATTTCCACATGAATGTGCTACAGTCTGTCCACTCACCTACTGAAAGACATCATGTTCACTTCCAGGTATTGGCAATTATGAATAAAGCCACCTAAAACATCCATGTAGATTTTCGTGCTGATATCAATTTTCAGTTCCTTTTGGAAAAAGCCAAAATGATGATCAACTTTTAGATTGTTCTTTCTCTAGTTACATTCTCGAAGAAATTAAAACTTAATGAATTAGATCAAATTGTCCTTTAAATAAAACAGAATTTTGACATTTTCCCCTAAGTTCATAGAAAAAATAAAAATTAGTTAATATTTCCTTCTCAGCTATGTGTTCAATTCTAATTATGCTAGCAAATCAGTGTTATAGCAAATAGAGAACATGGGACTTGCAGGCAGGTTGACTTAGGTTCAAATCTGACTTAATTTGTTAAGAAGTCACATAACCTCCCTAGCACATGAGTTTACTTATAGAAGATGCTCAGTAAATAGTAAATTTGTGCACATTTTTTTTTTTTTAACCTTAGAAGAGTTCACAGAACAATGAAATAGAGGGAGTACACATTGCAGTAATTCCTGCTCCGAGTTAGCTCTACATCTGAAGGGGGTTGCCTGCCTACTCATTGATCCATTTCTTCTAGCAGTCTATGGCCAGGTGATAGATTCTCACCAAGACAATGTGTAAGAGTTTGTGCTTCCGGTAGGGTTGGAGCTTTGGAGGAGTGCTTTCACTATTCTCTCTTGCTCCTTTTGCAATGATGCAGAAATTTCGAGAAAAATCTTTTTAAGCGAAGACTTTTGTCTAAACCACAGAACATGTAAGTGATTTAACTATTTTATCAATTTTTCTAAAAATCCACATAAATATTACTATGCTGTAAGAAAAAGTCAGTTCATTTCATACAATAGATACCTTAGAAAATTAGGGCTTATCTCTCTGGAAAAATCTCCTTCTCCATTGGAAAGGCTGAAGGATATCACACCAAAAGATGAAAACGAGGAAGACCCTTGAATCATTATATAGATGAAAGAAACACACATTTAAGCAGGATATGTGGTAGATGCTTACATAATGGATAAATAAGTTTCTAGTTTATTAAACCAGTGGATAACTGGTATTTATTTTTTATGGCAACTGGTAATATCTAAATTAATATGACTTTTATATCCTTTAACTACAATATTGTAAAATTGCTTACAAAAATCAAAATCAACAATTGACCACATATAACATGCTATTTATTGAATTGAGAATTGATACAAAAATATACATTAGTCAGTTTTACCCCAAATTAAATGTGAAAGTGTTTATGCAAGGAAGAGCATAACTATATAGATTAAATGCAGTCTGTAAAAATAAAAAAAATTAGAAAAATGATTGCTAAACACATTACTATTTCTGAAGAAAATATAAAAATCATTTAGCTACTTGATAAATAGAAGTAAATAAAAATATACTGTTATAAGTAGCAATTTTATATTGTAATGAAACTAAGTAGAAATGAGTATAACCATATCTTACACGTTTACAAATATTAAAGAAATTCTCAATAGGAGGAGGCTGCATATGCCTCATTAAATATCAAGATAAGCTGCTATTAGAACATAGATTATTCCTATAAACTTCATGGCTGTTACTGAAATACCTAATAGCTGTGTGTGCTGAGGGACACACAGTGTGAATTTGGAGGGTAACGCATTTATTCATTCATTCAAAACATTCTAAAATCTTTTTTCCTTGCATCGCTTTAACCACAGAATAATTTATATTTTACTAAATTATTCCATTTGTTTTTATTGAAGGACATTACAAGATCATTTTATAAAATGAATGCAGTAACATTAGGAATAATTTTATTACATGTCATGGGTATCTCTTCCAAGAGAATGTGTGGAGAATATATTTTCTGCCTTAGTAGATCATATCCGCCTTTTATTTATTTATTTATTTTTGAACAAGTACTTGTTTCATGTTAGAAAAACTTTGATGCTTACAGATGCCCACCTCTTCCTTCTTTTTGCTATTTCTCTAGGAATAGTACCACAAATATATATATTTAATAGTACCACAAATATATATATATATTTAGAACTATTTTGTTAAATATTTCTTTCAATATGCATATTCAGTTTTTAATATATTTTCCAGTAAGGTGCTTCAATATTTTTGAAAATATGAGAGAAAAAAATTTTAGCAATCTCTGTTCTGCCTTATGATATTTATTTTTTATTCTATTTATTTAGTTGCTGTTACAATATATTCTTCAACAAATGCCTTTGACCATTATCTGTGCTACTGTTTTTGTCACTGGGGAGACAATGAAAAACCAGATAAAGTAAATCTTACTGTCTGCAGTGACAATCCTGGAATCTAGTGGGAGAGAAGCCATTGAACAAATTGTCACAAGAAAAAAATGTATAAAGATGAATTTGGTGAGAAATGAAATGACATCCCTAATTCTGTAACACCTCACTGTGGGCCTCAGTCAGGAAGACCCCTCTGAAGGAGCCAGATACGCTCATGTGTGAAGTGTGCTTTAATCACTTCTAGCTGAGGTTGTCCTCATAGAAGTCATGCTATGTCAAATGACAACAGAATTTGGGTTGAAGATGACAACACTTTCCTGGAGTTACTATCTTTAAGGAAGAAGGAGAGTGACCAGCAGGTGTGCAAATGAGTATGGAAAAGGAGAGATGTAGGTGGACCTAAGGAGAGAAGGATATTGACCAAGTGAGAAAGAGCAAGGGCCCAGAGACAGAACTAAAAAGGTCACAGCCTCCATTTTCCAACTCAGAAATTTCAGGATAAGAGACTAGAACATTGCTTGTTTAGTTGTTATTTTACAGTAAAAGTTTTAATAATGCCATTCCTTAAAGAAGAGGTCATTTACCTATTAATGTTCTTGACCTCTGTGCCAAATCATTTATATCTACCTCTAATATGCATGTCAAAATGCTCATTGCATTAACTATAAGTTTTTAAAAACCCTAACACCCCATAGGGTGACCATACAATTCATTATTCAATCTTAAGTAAAAATAATGTGACTGTCCCAAGCATACCAATATGATGAGGCTCCTACTGATGAATTATAATGCTCTAGGCTTATCCTAATTTGACATTTATTTGATCTTATCCCAACCCTCTAGCTTCCTCCTTCAACCACCAACACTGTTCTTGTCAGTCAGCAATCCTGTCCCTGTGGCCATGCTCATAGGTGACTTTCTTACTCACCATTTTCAAATTCTCTGTGGAAGTTTACAAGGCCAATCTTCTTTGAAAATTTTCTTCTCTTTTTTTCACAATGGCATCCTCTCCTAATTTTCATCTTGTTAGCTTCTCCCTTGTTAAGTGCTTTACTTCACATTCTTTTGTATCAAATCCCTGACTAGGGGCTTATATTCAATATTCATCAGGATTTCATTCAGGGTCACTTCATTTTTATCTAAGGAAATATATTCATGACATGTCTTTAGAAATTTTTAATTTTTATTATTATTTTTTATTTTTTGGTATCTGAGATTGAACCCAGAGGTGCTTAAACACTGAACTACATCACCAGCCCTTTTTGAAAATTTATTTACAGACAAGGTCTTGCTACATTGCTTAGGGCCTCGCCAAGTTGCTAAGGCTGGCTTTGACCTCAAAATCCTCCTGCCTCAGCCTCCGGAGCCACTGGAATTATAGGCATGCACTACAGCATCCAGCTTTCATGACATGTCTTTAAAGGATAATTTATTATAGCAATGACCTACTAATGTAGACCTGTGCCCAGACTTGCAATTTAGTGCCATGTTTATATGTTTAGCTACCCAACATTTCAACCATGTCTTACAGATGACACAAATTACAAACTAAAAGGAGTAACTATTGTTAATCTGGTACTAGAACCATCCTCTTTTCCTAGCACAGTCAAAAGGACAAGCATCAATCTTTGAATTATCTTTGAATCCCCAGTTTCCTTCATCCTCCACATATAATCTATAGCAAACTATGTCAATTCCACCAATTATTTACATTTCTACACATTGCACTTGTAATCCCAGTAGCTCCAGCAGCTAAGGCAGGAAGATAGCAAGTTCAAACCAGCTGCAGCAACTTTGTGAGGCCCTAAGCAACTTGGTGACGCCCTGTCTGCAAATAAAATGTAAAACAGGGTAGGGGATGATACTTAGTGTTTAAGGGCCCCTGGGTTCAATCCCTTGTACCAATACACAAATAAACAAACAAACAAACAAACAAGAAATGTTCTTGTCTGAACTGTTGCTTAAGCCTTGCAAATGGTATTTGTAATTCAAATTCATACTCTCAATTTGTTCCTATGCATGATTCCAAATGATCTGATAAAAATGTTAATATAATTCTTTAATGTCCCTGTTTAAACTGCTTCAGGTTTTTACCGTATGCATGACCTAGGCCACTGATCATAGGTTCATCTATCCAAGTCTATCTATCATTGAATCATCTATCCAAGGCTACTTTTCCTAACAAGAGGCTTTGTGGAAAAAAGAAAAAAAAAGAAATCATTGTTGTGCAACTTTCTTCATTCACTGTTATGTAACTGAATCTTTAATCTAGTTTAGGTGTTTTCTTTGTTAAATTCATCTAATATTAGCCTTTCAAACATAAGCCCTTCTTCCTTCAACCTTATGATCTGTCTCAGACTTTTGTATTTTTCCTTAATATTTTTAATTTATTTTTGTAATTGTTCATAATGTTTCTGAGTGTTCTCCACTAGAATACAAAACCTGTAAGGGCATATATGATATTTCAGTGATTCACAGGTAAAACTCCTGAGAAGCTCAGTGTAAAGAAGTAGATAATTTATATTGTTTGAATAAAAGTAATCTTTCTAAACAGATTTTTTTTTTGCCACATACAAACCATTAATAGCAAATAGAGTCCTCCTTACTCATGTAGCTAAATTTCATAATGACACTTGGACAGGTTATGTATCTTGCAATTTAACCAAGACCCCAAAATAATGTATGGAGAATGACTCACCTTCTCAAATAATTTTTAAAAATGTTATATAGATTTGAAAAGTTATGTAGAATGTACTCAGATTTCAGTTTCAAATTATAAAGTTGTGCTTCATGAGGGCATTGGAGAAAGTCAGTAAACAATAGTGTTGGATCTTCTGAAATAGAGCTGGAACCTTTTCTGAACTCTTTGCCTTCAATACATTCTGAGATATCAAGCCAGGACATCTGCTTCTTGCTTCTAAGAGCTCATTAACAACTTTGGCAAGTGCTCCATCATTGTAAGTCTTGTAAGTACTGAATTTGTATGATGTGATTTTTATGGATGAACTTTTTTCGTTATATTTTCTTAAATGAATTGTTTGCTTTATATTGGAAATGGCTGTGAGATTTGGAAGCTCTTATTTTCTCTAACATGAGCAGTGTGTGTGTTTCCTAAAATGTTTCTCTTTTCAATGCTCTTAAAAATATTCAGGAAAGTGATTCTTAAAGTTTTAGACTTCCGCATAATTTAGCCAGCATAGAAGAGTCTACCACAGTCTGCACATTGTAAACTTAGTATCTGTAAACATTATTTTAAGCATATTTAACTTTCAAATAATCACAATAGCAATATCAGGTTTCCATCTAACAAAATATAACTATTCTACATAAAACCTCTAAATATTAACCTCCTTTCCCAAAGGGAACAAAGCCTCACTTATACATCTTGATCTGCATCACACTTCCCCTTTGATATCCTCCAAATTTGATATGCTCCAACTTAAATAAGGAAGACAAGGTTAATCATAACATAAGGTTAATTACTATGATCACAGGTTTAATAAAGGAGGAAAAGAAAAACAAAAAGAATACTAATTAACATATAAATATGGAAATGCCTTTATTTGTGTTTGTACAGAATATATATACAATATGCACCTATCTATACAAATAGACACAAATAAGTAGGAATAGCTACAATGCTGGTCTACCCTGCTGCTAATGATCACGTGGCTGTGGTTGGTATGGAAAATGGTACTTCCATTTTCCACCACCTTCATAATATTGCCTCTGGTCTCAGAAAATGCTTTGCACAACTTCAGTTTCTTGATTGGTAGTGACTGAACTTCACTTCTGGAGAGTCTGCATCATTAAGAGTCCTGTCTAGTTGAGTTGTATTTCCTATGAACAACTATCACAAGACAGAGGAGTACAAAGAGGTGCCCCCCAAAAGAACCCCTCCATTTCATGTCCTTCTGCCTACTCATGTTGCATAGCCGTAACCATCTCTCCTTTAAAAGTTGGGGAAGAAGTTGATAAAGGAGATAGCTATTAAATAAATAAATTCATAAAACAAATTAAGGGTCTTGCATTAACCAATGATGATTAGATACCATGGACAATGGCATAGAATTAATTCTTCACCTCTGAAGATAAACTTGATGATAGGGCAAACATAGTGTTTCACTTGGAATAAGTGCTCAATGAAGATGAATTTTTGGCCAGGCACTGTGGTGCATTATCTATAATTCCAGCAGCTCAGGAAGTCGAGGCAGAAGGATGGTGATTTCAAAGCCAGCCTCAGCAACTTAGCAAGGCCCAAAGCAACTTATCGACACCTTAACTCTAAATAAAATACAAACAACCAACCAAAAAAAGAACTGGGAATGTGGCTCAGTGGTTAAGTCCCTCTGAGTTCAATCCTTGGTATGGAAAAAAAATGATGAATATTCTAAAATGGATCCTATCAAGAGTGGTGAGATATAAAACAAGGTAAACATGGCAACAACATGGAGTATAAAGTGAGAACCTGGCTGGATTTATAGGTCCCTTGTGGAGACTTTGCTATATTTCTTGTTCTAATTAGTATTAACCCAGGCACTGGGTTGGTACAGGCATTGAGGGGTTCTATCAATAAAGCAAAAATAAAATGCTGTAAGCAGAAGAAGCAGAGGCAGTCAAACACCCGGGGGCTAAAAATCATCTTCTTTCTTCTTGGTTTGGGCATTTGGATCTCATAGATCCTGGTGAAAAATTAAAATGAAAAACTTCTTAGCATAAGTCATAGATTGATTCTCTTGATAGTAGAGTATAAACTAAATAACTAATTTGCAATCCATTTTATAGTGCTGTAGCATTCTTAGCTGAGGCCCAGGCTATTTACTTTTTGCATATTTTAATAACAAATAAAGCCTTATAATGTTTACTGCATTCTTCCCTGGCTTGCAGAACTGAGATCTTTATTTTTTTCATGAATTATAGCTGCTGTGGTGTCATTATCCATTTTAGTTGTGAACACCTGGAACATTTAAGTTGCCCTTTCCTGCGTGGTATCTTCAGCACAAGTAATTATGCATTAACCCTCAGTTTTATATCTTCCAAATACTTTACAGCCTGTGTTTTATTAGTTGCTGCTAGAAAACAAATGCATAAATCACCTTGGGATTATTACCTTTGTTCCCCTTATTTGTAGAAGAAATGAAGCAACATGGAAACAGAGACCTTCACGGTCATGGTAGGAACACCAAAAAAGAAATATATATATATCTCTGAGACAAGAAGGCAGTCAATGTCCCAATCACATTCCCATTCAAAAGGTGAACTGTTTCTAGAGGAGCAAAAGCTTGGATAAGAACTTATTGAACACCACCAACTTGTTATTACAGATAGAATTATTTTTCTAGATAATTCAGTCATTCCCTTAGTTCATTATTTCCCAGAAACCATGATTTCGGTCTACAAAAAATGCTAATAATTATCCAACTCTCCAGGTTTCTTTATCTTTGGAAACATAATTGCTATTTGGAGAAAAATCTAACCCTCTGAGGTTTTATTCTTCTTTGTTTTTTTTTTAACAGTTTATGGAAATGGAGAAAGTTAAGACTGTTTTTAGGCAAGTGCACCTCTTGAATTCATGCTGACTTATTTTATTCTCCATCTGATCTCAGTGTCTCTTTTTCTACTGCACATTTCTACCAAATACACATCTAATGTTTTTGTTTAAAGTATTGTTCTCCCCTGTAGCTCTCGGCTGTGCAGCAAAGCATCATATGTTTTAGCAGGGTCTTTAGCTGAACTGTGAACCGCAAACCAAATGCAAAAGCACAGATTTACAAAACTACAAACCCAGTCTAACACAAATATTAAATTTTGGCTGAACCAAGAGCTGAACTATTATTATTTTCTAACACGATAGCCATTTAGAATATCGGTTATAACTAGAATGAAGTCAGTTCATTCCTTTAGTCTCCTAAACTTACTTTTTCCTGACCTTTGAAATATTACCCAAGGATGCCTTTCCATTTCTATTCCCAGGCTCAATATCCTAGCCCAGACGTTATTCACCATACTTAAATATTATTGTGAGGAACTTTTTGTTTTCCTGAAGTCCTTTAAGCAAAGTAGTCTACAAATACAGGTTCTGACTCCTCCAGTATTGTCATTTCTTTGAGCCAACAACTCTTTTAAGTCCATTTTAGCAGACTTTATTAAATTTTAATATCTCAGGTACACTTTAATTCTTACCCCCATCTAACTTTATTGTCAATTCTGCCTGTTAAATGCTTTGTAATTAGTCAATTTCTCCTTTATAATATGTCAGTTGAGATTCAAAATAAATTAAATATTTTAACATGTTACTCATCTGGAAAATGGGGAAGTCAAAATTTGATCCAACATGGATTTGTTTATAATTTATGCTTTTCCCCTTACTTTTTTGCCATGTTATTACCTATATCCATTAGTATGATTTTAATTGTAATAGAAAATGCTAACAAAACAATGTTTTGAAAAAAGCACATGTATTTTGTTTTAATTACAAATCTAGTCTTTACCCTAGTCTGTGCAGTCTCAGTGTATGTCTATGCTTATTTCTTGCTTTAACTTCACAGCTCTTCTTTGGTGTTGATTATCTTCTTGGTAGAATTCTGTGATGGCTGCTGGACTAATGCATTTATATGTATACTGAATAATGATGTTTGAGAAAGAACCAAAACAAATCAAATGTTTAAAGGCAATACAGAAAATGCTTCAATCACATTCCCAGATGCAAAATCAAGCAGTAGTGACTTCTATAGTGGAATCAAATTCCAAAATGTATAAATTGAGAATGGAAAGATGGACACCCCAAAGAAAATTGAAGCCTCCTTATCTAAAGAAGAGCAAACAGAGACTGAGTAATTAGACACAACAAATTCCTGCTCTTTGACCGTGCATGAAGCGTGCCTCTCCAGGCCAGTTGCAATGTAAGTTGCAGAAGTCCTCTATGATCACTGCTGCTTTCATCACTTTGCCCATCTCTCTCTATGCCAGAAAAAGACTCCCCATAACCTGTTGTGTCTACTTGGACCTCCAGGCCTAGAGAAGTTCTATCATCTTTATAAAGACTTTCCTCATCACCCCAACCTTCTGACCTTATTCCCACTGAATTGCTATAGAATTGATATATAGAATGGATCTTTAAAATATGGGATTTTAAGAAATACTTCATATTTGTCACTTATGGAATCTTTCTAAGACCTCAAGATTATGTTGGATCCAGTTAAATTGTTAATGTGTAAAATGTGGCACAATTTATTTAACCTATAGAGTATTCATTATCTCATTTCTAGGAAAAGTATGATATTTATGTTACTGTTTAGTATTGTTGGTTGAAATAATTTTTCTTGCAAGGCAAACATTGGTAATGTTATTTGGTGTTCTCCTGGTAGAGCTACCTTAATGCCTAATGAAGTGCTAGTTACATACACAGTAGATTCTCATTTGAAGTATTCTGATTCCTGAAACTAAAACCATGTTCATTATTGTCACCTTTCTAAATGCATTTTCATAAACAGTATTTTGAAAGTCCTATGTAAATTTTTATTTCCTATTTTTAAATCCTTTAAATATAGAATTTTATTTAATTAACCACTGATTACTAAAAGTCAGTGAACCAAGTGCTATGTGTTGCTGTTGGGCTATTTAGCATGTGGGTATTGTCTTTGACCTCACAGAGTCAATAGCTTAGGGCAGCAATCTCAAATTTGATAAAACGGTAAACAGGGAAAACATCGCCGATTGCTGACAGGAAAGTACTACACAGAATCTACAGTATAACTACCCATGTGGGTCATTTTGATTGGTGCCAAGTCCTCAGAACCACTGTGCTTTGCTAAGAAATAATTTATTTTTCTGTATCTCAGAGAAAAAAGTATGTGTCACCTTAGAGACACACTAACTTCCAGCTTAGTCATCCATTCTGGAGCATTCCTACTGGTCTTGGTTAACTGAGTAGCTAGTGCTCCACAAATGCTTTGTAAATACACCACACAGTGCTAACAGGAGGGTGTTCAACCTTAGAGAAATAAGACCTTCTCTTTCTTCTTCTAGTTCAGATATTGGTTCTGGATTTGAGAGAATAAGAACAATAAAGTACATTGGTAGTATTAAATGCTTATATCAGGGAAGAAAGACTTCAAATTGATCATTTAAGTTTCCATTTGAACTATAAAAATGAGATAAAATTAAACCCAAATAAATCAAAGGAAAGAAATATCAAAAGTAAAAGTAGAAATTGAAAAAAAAAATAAATGTAGGATAAGTAAACAGAGCATCAATCTAATAAAGAACTACCTATTTTAAAATGTGGATCATGTCTTCTAGATAGAATGACTACAAAAAAAGCAAAAGTATAGACAGGGACAGTGGTTAATGCCTATAATCCCAGTAACTTGGGATACTGAGGCAGGATTGGAAGTTCAAGGACAACCTCAGTAATTTAGCAAGACCCCCAGCAATTTAATGGAACTCTGGGGAGAAACTCATTGGTAAATCACCCCTGAGTTTCATCCCAGTACCAAGAAAGACAGAAAGGAAGGAAGGAAGGAAGGAAGGAAGGAAGGACAAACAAAAAAAGCAAAAATGTAAATGATCAGTGTCACCAGGGAAACATGGGTCATTCATAAAGATCATACAAATCCTTAAAGAGAAAGCTATAGTTCTAAGGCTATCAAATTGAAATCTTAGAAATGTAGAAATGCACCAAGTCTTTGAAAGACATAAAGCAATAAAAATCATTAAAGATGAAATAGATAATCTTAATTGTTTAATATGGAATTTTTAAAAGTTTAATTTATCATTAAAACCTTTCTAGTAAGTTAAAGTCCAGGGAAAATATTCTCAAGCATGTACATCCAACTATTTGATGAAGAAGAAAGACTGATTCTGTACAGTCTCTTCAGGAAAACAGGAAAGACTTCACAATTCATTTTTCACATTACTCTGATTTCATGTGAAAATTTAATCCTCATTCTGAGGTATTGAGTTAGGAACTAGCAAGACCTTAAACACATGATTAGAAGGTGATTAGAGAGCCCTCATGACTGTACTAATGCATAAATCAATTAATGAGTTAATGTGTTCACGTGTTACCTGCAGAATGAGTCTTTTATAAAAACCACTGTGGCTCTGCCTCTTCTGCGACCCTCTCAGTTTGTAATGCATTATTCAGATGTGGGCCTGTGCAGGGAGCCCCCACCAGGAAGAAGGCCTTTACTAGATGAAGCCCCTTCACCTTGAACCTCCCAGCCTCTGGAGTCCCAAGCTAGATGAATCTTCTATTGTTTATAAATTACCTGGAATGACGCCAACATCAATGTTTCCCAGATGGCAAAAAAAAAAAAAAGTATAGCTAAAGGTAATAAAAGGAAAACAAACAAACAAACGAACAAACGCAACAAAACAAAAAGCTACAGACAAGTATTTCACAGGAATATGAACAAAATATAACCTCTGCCCAAATATTAGCAGACTGAATTCTGCAAAATATCCAAAGGGTAATATATCAGGATGAAGTAAGGCTTATACTGGAAATACAGGGCTAACTCAAAAAACATTTGAGAATAAATAATATAATTCCCTATACTAACAAACTAAAAAATGTAATAAACAAACGTAATTCACTTTATTACCTGTAAACTAATAGCATCAATAATGGTCATCTCGACTGATGCAGGAAAAAACTTTCAACAAAGCTTGATCCATGTCATGCTAAAAATAGAAAGAAATCTCAGTAAAGTCAGAAGAAGAGACATATTTATTAACCTGATATGAGACATACACATATAACCTACAACTGACATCATTTCTAATGGTGAAAAATTGATTTTATTTTGCTCTTAGCATTCCTATTCAAAGTCATATTGGAAATCACAGCCAGTGCAAGAGAGCAAGCCAAAAAAAAAAAGTAAGGACATGTTGAAGAAAAGAAAATATAAGGTTCATTTATTTGCAGATTACATATTAAAGTAGAAAATCTCAAGAAACTTAAAACCAAAAAAACCTAAAACACAAAAAAGAAAACAATAACAAAAGAAGGAAGGAATGAACTTACAGAGCCAATACATATGTTTGAGTTTGGTGAAGTCACAGAATACAAGATCAATATACAAAACCTAGTTACGTTTGTACTTAGGAAATAGAAAATAAAACTCCAAAAATTACCATTTACAATTGCTGCAAAAGTGAGATAGGTGGTAATATATAAGATATATATGGTAGAAATTACAGAAAAAGAAATTCTTAAAGAAAGTAATAAGACCTAAATAAATGGAGAGAAATACTGTGCTATCAGAATTCTGGAGGCTGAAAGTCTAGCTCCAAGGTGATGACTGGTTTGGTTTCAAACTTGTCAGAATGTCACATCTCCCCTAAAGGATCAATAAATTTGGTGCAACTACAACAAAATCCCAACTGAATTTGTGTAGATATTGACAATCTGAAAGTAAATGTTGATAAAACATGAATGGAACAAGAATAGCCAATATAATTTTGAAAAAAAAAAAGTCATCTAATTTTAGTAGTAAGACTTACTACAAAGGAACAGGAATTTAGACAGTGTGGTATTAGCAAAAGAATAGAAACAAAATCAGTGAAACTAGAAAAAGAACAAGTATGTTAGAAAGCAAGTTGCCATAACAGAAGTTCACTAGAAGTTTAGCAGAAAAAACAGAAACTTATTTTTTTCAGAGCTAAAAGTCTAGGTTCAAGGTGATAGCAGGTTTGGTTTCTCCAAGACCTCTGCCCTTAACTGCAGGTGGCCACCCTCTCCCTGTGTCTTTAAGTGGCCTTTTCTCTGAGTTGGCATTTCTCTCAGGTCTCTTCCTCTTATTACAACACCAGTCGTGTAAGACAATGGCCCATGACCTCATTTAACTTTAATTACCTTTTTAAAAATCTTAACTCCAAAGAGTTACATTCTAAGGTGCTGGGAGTAAAGACTTAAATAAATGAATTTGGAGGGGACAAAATGCAGCCTGTAATTCTAGATATAGGCAAATATTGTCTATAAAGGAGCAGATATATAAACATCTACACTTTGTTAATTACATGGGCTCTTTTGAAATTATACAACTCTCTCACCATAGTGAGAAAGTAGTCTGAGACAATATATAAACAACCAGCTGTGTCTGTGTTTCAATAGGATCCAGCAGTAACTAAGATTAGGTTGAAGTGTGTTGTCCCTCCAAGTATGATGAGTTGATTTTTTTATGAAAAAAAGAAAAGTCAGTAGAGAAGGGATTACTTTCAACAAATGGTGCTGGGACAATCAGATGTCTATGTACAAAATAAATCAGTAGATAAAACAATCAACAAGAAGATCAACAGAACCTCAACACATGAAAGATTTGTAAAAATGAGTCCTTGACCTTATTATAAAAACCACTACTATAAGACATCTAGTAGAAAATACAAAATAGAAGTCCTGAGTTTATACAAAACTTATTATGTGCAAGAAGGATAACAGAAGAATAAATGAGAAATTAGATTATTATAATTACAACTTCTACTTGAAAGTCACTGTTAAGGTTGAAAAAACTCCCCAGAGATTGATTTACAATATTTATAAATCTCATATGAGACAAAGACCTGAAATTCAGAATAAATAATTACTGGTCAAAACACTATAATCAGAAAACAAATGGTCAATAAGTGGCAAACAGACTTCTTTTTCAAAATAATTTTTAGTTGTAGATGGACACAATGCCTTTTATCTTATTTTATTTTTATTTTTTAGGTGGTGCTGAGGATTGAACCCAGAGCTCACACACACTAGGCAAGTGCTCTACCACTGAGCCACAACCCCAGCCCCAACACAACCCCAGCCCCAACTCAACCCCAGCCCCAACAAACAGACTTCTTATGAAAGAAAGTATAAGTACACATATAGACACTCAACATTATTAAGGCATGGGAAAAATTCAAATGAACCTGAAAGGGATAACAGTATATAACTAATTGAATGACATTTTTAAATGATTATATTAAATGCTGCTGCTGGTGTGAATACAGAAAGATATGACCATCTTGGAAATGTTGACAGCCCCTTATAGAACTAAGCATGCACTTGTAACATGACTGAGAAATCCTACTTCTAAATATTCATTGAAGAGAAAAAAAATACATTTTAAACCATGTAAGTGAATGTGTATAAAAACTTTATTCATAATCAACACGTATGGGTATAAACTAACCTCTGTCAGCTGGTGAGCTTATAAGCAAACTATGGCATATCTAAACAATGGAAGATTATCAAGAAAAAAGAACATGTTATTAATGTATTCAGTAACATGGGTGAACCTTAAGTGCAGTATTCAAAGTAGAAGAATTCAGTCTCATGAAGTCAGTTACAGGCCAGGCACATTGGCTCATGCCTATAATCCCAGGTACTTGGGAGACTGAGACAGAAGGATCACAATTTCAAAGTCAGCTTCAGCAACAGTGAGGCACTAAGCAACTCAGTGAAACCCTATCTCTAAATAAAATACAAAATAGGGCTGGAGATATGGATCTGTGGTTGAGTGACCTTGAGTTCAATCCCCAGTATTAAAAAAAAAAAAGAAAAAGGAAAAGTCAGATATATATGCATGTGTGTTTATGTGTGTGTGGGTGGGTGTGTATATTTCATTTACATGAAAATTTGAAAAGACAAATATGTAGGGACATAGAATAAGTAGCAGTTGCCAGAAGGCACAGTTATGAATGGGATTAACCACAACTGAGCAAGGCTGTAGCATTTTGGTAGCTGATGCAAATGTTCTCTGTTCGAATTGTGATGAGGGTTGTATCATCTCATGTCAAAATTCACAGAACTGTGCATTAAAAAAGTTAACTGTATTATTCTTGATATGATTATATTTACTGGGCATACATTTAAAATAAAATCTCAATCTATAAAAACTGTTGGTAAAAATAAATAAATATATCTCTGTGTGTGTGTGTGTGCTCGTGTATGTGTTTGATATAATACGGAAGGCCTTACAAGAACAGAAAAGATAAAGTAGGAATGAAACTAAAGAAAAGTTCTGTGGATATTTTCAGTATCACACAGATGTGTGGGGTTAAGACAAAAATGAAAAGTCTCCTCAAACCATTGCTGAAAATTTACAGAGTGGTCATGACACAATAAAAGGTACATAAGAAATTTCCACATAAGTAATACATACAACACAACGTAACTATTTCTGCTACCTTGGAACACCTAGATCATTTGCTATTGTAAAGCTTCATGCTGATGGGGTTTTTGTTGAACATTGTGGTAGTATACTTAGTTCTTAGCCAAGGGCTCAGAATCAATCTTGTTCTGCTGTTCCTGAGCTACCATTTCCAATGACTTTCCCAAATGGATAACCACAGGAGAGTGCTGGACAAAACAAGGGAACCTACTATTTCATTTAAGTGTGAACTTTGGTTCCAAATCCCAAAATAAAAATTGTATTAGGCTAAACCCTGTGGAGAGTTCAGATATATTATCCATTGCAGCTTAAAATACTTCTATTGCAAAGTCCAAGTAGAATCTTTGATCTAATGACTCCCAAGTGGTAAAAGATCATCTTAGCTAACATCAATGGATGACAACTAGAATGACTGGAAGACAAAATGGAAGACTGCCTAAATCGTACTTCAACTCAGTTTTTCTCACACCAGATAAATAACCAAGTGTCCTCTGTTGAATGTAGAAGGTAAGTCAGCACATTTGTGGCAAAGGGGAGCTGGGCTGCTGGTGTCCCTCACTCATTCACTAGACCTATCATACCGAATGTCTAGAAATGTGTTCCAGTTCTTAACATAGGGAAACTCAATAGAACCATAACCCATAAAATGTCTTGATATCTTCAAATATAGGCCACCTCTTCTCCTCTTTAGAGGATGGTTACAAATCATTAATGTGTTTAGCACAGCAGAGCCAAGCATTTTAAAATGAAGCTGCTTTAAAATTGCTCCTGTGTGTGTGGTTTCAGTGTTGGTCCCTTCAAGATGACTTGATTCAGCTGCTAGGAGTAAAGATCAAAAGTGGTATGTGGACACAGGATTCTGAATTTAGGAAGAATATTTTATTAAAACAGGGTTTTATTTTTCACACATACTATTGTAGACGAAATGATGAAACCCAGCAAATAACAGGAATACTATTTTATAAATGAAACAGATCCAATCGATCCAATCATTTATCCCTTCTCTCAAATTCCAAACAGAGAGGCTTACTGAACTCTACTCTAGGAATGAACTTAAATAAATTTTTGCTTTACTTTAATGACATATACATTTTCAATGGTTGATGTCCAGGTGGAAAAAGTACATGAAATGATTTATAAGTCTAAACATTTCATGCAAAAGGAATGGTTTTAACAAAACCCACACAATATCAAGAGAAAATGCATTGACTTTAAAAACTTCTGAAGCAGGCATTTCTTAAGACCATTATAGAAAATACCAAAAAGTTTGGAACTGTCATAAGGTAAAAATTTGTACCGATGAAGTTAAGCTTTAAAAAACTATCAAATGTATTAAAACCACTAAAGCCAAATAAAATATAACTAAACTATATAATGTAAAAATAGGTTTAAGTGCATTTTCCTTGTACAATTTTCCCACATGTAAAAACTGACAATTAGAATGCAATTAAATAGACTTGCAAGCTTTTTGTCCATTATATAGTTATTAGTAAGTTAAGTGAATGGCCAATTGAAAAATAAAGCATACATACATACTATGAACACACAAGTGCCTGAAAAATCTTAATTGGGTATGAATATGATTTTTCCCATACAATTTTATAGAGCACCTTTGACCTTTTGTGTGTTCATAGCATGTATGTAAGTTTTGAATGAATGCAAGTGCATTCAGAAACATTTAAATATATAAGCACTTAGTTTCACAGTTGGGGAAAATTAGCTTTACTTTTTGGAGCGAAACTAAGTATTTATAAAATGTTTCTGAATGCAAGGGCCTGAAAAGTCTTTATTGGGTATGAATATGTTTTTTCCCATACAATTTTGACCATTATAGAATTGCATTAGAACTTTGTAATATTTATGTTAATAAGTTGGTAGTCTTTGACTGAGTTGTGTTTTGCTTTTTTAGTTTAAAAATTCTCTTGCATCAATGGGATATCTACACTGCAGATTTGTTCACAACTATATCATCCATTAGGGATACTTTTAAATGGACCATTTTATGGGGAAAATCATTTGAAATTTTAAAATTATGATACCTAATTATGCACAAGTTAGAAAACAGGGAATTAAAGATAATTGCAGTTAGGCACAAATGTGACCCGATCAAACACTACCATGCACTATGACTAGTAAATATGATACAAGGGCAAACAGCAAAAATACATACTTTGGCAATCTTATACAAAAGGGGTGCTGTCAAAACATTCTTTCATAAAATAAACACAATACCATAAAACAGAACAACAAAAAGAAAAACTGAATTTTGACAACCCTATACAAATAGTGGGAATTTCATCTTCAAGGTCTTCAAACTGTTGCATCCGTTTTAGCCTGGGTTCTGACACGTTGGAGTCACGTCAGGTAGGCCATGCTCCTCAACGTTCTCTTCAGGCTTACCACCTGGCTGCAAAGAACAAGCTGATGTGCTGTCCCAGTGTGGAACGGATTTCTCCCCCTGACTCAGGAGGCACTGCTGCTGAAGATGCAGCTGGTCTCTCCTCAGTCCCCCTGATATTGCGGGTGGGGGTACATCATTTATAAAATGTTAACCAGTGTTGGCGCTGCAGTGTTCTGGGTGCTCTGGCAGGAGTGAGAGAGTAGGAATCGGAGGACTGTCTCTGATGCCTCTCATGTTGATCTGGATGGCTCTTTGTATGGCTTGTCAGGTTGTGTGGCACTGCTGGAATGGTCACCACTGATGCTGTCTCTCATTGTCACTTTTTCCTGGAGTGCACTAGACACAATCACTGTAGTCTTGGAGGACAAGCTGTTGTTCACATTGTTTTCCTTGAGGTTCTGGTAGAATCTGCTGATGAAAGTCATTAAAGTTGGAACAACAGTAGTAGGGCTATCTATTCTATTAAGTCCTTTGAAGGTAGGATTCTTGCAAAACTGGTCTGCAGTAACATTTCCCATATTTCTGCTGTTTCTCTCATGAGGAAGGTTTGTAAGGAGTACCCTATCTACAGGCAAACTTACAGGTCTAATCTTGGTCCTTGGTGAATGCCTCTGCATATTGTTTGTTGCTCTATCAGATCTCAAAATAAGTGACTTACTGGTTTTACAAACATCATCCATCTTTTGGGATGATGATTCAAGTTCTTTGTTATCAATGAGACATGCATCGCATTTTTCCAATGCATTTTGCTTGTGTTCTGATTCTTCAAATGATGCAATTGATTCAAAATTTTTGCTTTCACTGTCTGCAGTGTGTATATCTCCCTTTGAAGAAAAAATATAGTGACTTCATGGAAAGTTCTGAGTCTCTTTCTTCTGATGATAACAGAGGTTTTGAAGGACAGCTTTGATCAACCTGAGGTGTAACAACACCTGTACTACACATAATACCTTGAGGCTGTAGGGACTCATTGAAGATCTTCTGTGAGTAAGTAATGAGGAACTGTACCAACAGTGCCTGATTTGAATATCAGCAAGGGAGGAGATGGTGGCAGGAACAGTTGTGGGCTTTGACCTAATGAGACTGGGTACAAATATCACTCCCAAGTTTTTGGAGTTCATCTTGTTTTCTTCTGTGTGATCTACTACCTGCTTAAGATGTACCATGAAGTAATGAAGACTGTTCAAGTTCGATGTTGGCAATTGTCTTAGAAGATCCTTGCATTTTAGAAGAATTTGGTTTATTTCTATACCCATATCTGGATATTTTTTGTCCTCTGTTTATACTTTTTTGGTTTCTTGTTCTTCATTAACATGTTGGATCTCTTTTGCAAGGTCTATAAATTCCTTGTAGAATTGGAATAAAATAGTGGTTCTGGGAGCTGTGGAAGGTATAATTTTAAGATGTCACAGATGTCATGTGAATTAAATTTTGAAATGTCTACCACATGCATTCCATTCTCCAAAGCTTGACACAGTTTTTCAGTTTTTGTTTTGTTTCCACTAACACAATAAATTCCCTGTAAACACAGGAATCGCTTTTCAATCTCTGAGTAGCATATTTTGAGTATAAAAGGAATGCCATCTGGCTCCTTTTTTGCAACTTCTGTGAATTCTGCTCCAAATAACTGTATTTTCCCAGAAGTTTCTGATGACCACAGATAATGACTAAGTTTTCCAAACATTTTTGATGGCAAACAAGGAGACACTCTTCACATTCAACACCTTGGAATACTACAATGCCTTCACGCTTTCTGCATTTTGTGGGGAATCTCAATTTTCAGAACTTGTGAGTGACAGCTGCTTGAACGTCAATGTTTTCTTAAATTCTCCCAGGGAATTAGGTCCAGCTTCTGGAGGGGGAGGTGGCTCACTTTTATCTAAATCATCTGCAGAAGACATGGTTCCACTGGGTGGAGTTTGTGGAAGTTTTCAATGAAAGTCTCCTGGGCTTACAGATTCTGAATCCAAAGATCTAGGTTCCCTGCTCCCTCCAGGCCTCTCTGAGTCACTAAGCATCCCAAAATACCCCTGATCTTATGCAAGAAGAACCTGTTAGGTCTCCATTGCTAGAGCATCTGTCCTCTTCAACTTTACTACAAGTGTCAGGAGGGCTCACAACATCCCCTATAGAGTCAGCAGGGCCATATCTAGAAATCTGGTAACTACTTGTTAGGGTTTATTTACATTCCCATCAACTTTTTCTTCTTCAGTTGAATTTGTAGTCTTCGCAAATTCACTGGACTCTTTGCCTGGCTCATAAGGTTTGGCATTATCAGAGAGACTGTGAACTCAACTCAAGGGAAGTCACCTGCAGGTGCTGCACCTGCAAGAGGTTCACTGTTACAGCTTTAAGGGTGAGATCACACTGGAAAACAAGTGTCCTGAGTTGTGTTAAAATTTCTCTTTTGGTGTTTTCTAGATTTCGTCTTTTTTCAACATTTGCCACACGAACTTTGCAGAGTTCATTTGCTGCTTCTACTTTTTGAAGAGCTTTCTCTTCCAACCTTCACTTTTTTCTAGTTTCTTGTTGAGACTTTTTGCTAATCTACCTCTTGAGCACTGATGCTTCTCCTCCGCACGAAACATGGAAGATTTTGCTTTTTCATATTCATCTTGACGTTGCATGCATAACAGTTTTGCCTTTTGGAGAGCAGTTTCTGTTTCCGGTATTTGATTGTGTTCCTGTTTCCAGAGTTCCTTTATTTCTTTCCTTTGTTTCTCCATTTCATTTTTCCTCCCCGGTAGAGGCTGTGCAAATTTGTTGGCTTGGAGAGCTGCAGTTGTTTGTTGTAAAAGGTTAGTATGTTTTGTGTCACTGCAGAGCGCACTGGTAAATAGAGACTGTAGCAGCATGAACTCCTGTGGTCCAATATTAGCTCTAGTTGCCTCTGCCAACTTCACAATCTTTCTGGTGGACTCCAATTCCAAGTTAAGCTGTTTTTCAACTCATGACACTGTGTTCTTTGTATATTTTGACCTTGCTTTAGAATATGACAAGGCCAATTCAACCGTCAGTGTTTCTTAATGGCACACCGTCTAATTCGATAGGAGAAAAATTTCCTTTTTCAGTGGATGGCTTGACTGAGTCCTCAGAAATGCTTCCAAAAGACTTCTTTTCCTGAGAAACAGGCAGTTCTAACAATGAGTCATTGCCAACATCTCCCTTAAGGAAGTGTGTAAGGCTACCCCCAAAGGTAAATACCAAAGTTTCAATGGGAGGAAACACTTCTCAGAATAGATGGTTTTGTTTTCTTCGTTAACTTCTGTAAGAGTCACAGCTTTCACTTTATCAGGAAGCATTTCTGCATCATTTTGAAGATCAACAGAATTGAGGTTCTGATGCTTATTACTTATGTTCTTTACAATACAGAGAAACTCATCCAGACGAATATGAATGACTTCTTTGAAAGAGTCTGAAAGAATAGCTTCTCTCAAATACTGTAGCACATGGCAGAAGGTCTTGATGTCATTCACCAACTCCTGGATATAGTCCGGATCAAAACTGGAGTTGGAACTTAGGGACTTGCGCCCCATTTCCGAAGCTGTACTGTCAATAGAGTTGGCCCGATGCCCCAACGCGTTTTTTCTTAGCCTTTTTCATTTCGCTTGCAATCATTCTCTCCTTTAACTGTCAGAAATACTGAAATCCGCAGCCATTGCCTCCAGCGTCCCAAACACAGACGCCTGCCCAACGTTCAGGACAATGCCGCGGCTTCCCAGGGCTGGAACTCGCGGGGGACCCTTCCCTGCCACTCACCGCCCGCGGAGGGCCGGCCGCGCGCCCGACGCCCCTGCAGCCACTGCCACCACCGCGCTGGCCGCGGACGCCACGCCCCCGCCGCCTAAAATCAGTTTTTTTATGTCACATGGTTTGTTTGAGAAGAAGCACTGTCATATGGTTTCTGAAGGGTGATTCTATTACGCTGTATCAATGGAACAAAGACTTTATTACTCTCATGAAGTCATGTTGTCTCTCCCTCCCCCAATCCCCTTGGTAAAATAAAATATTCTACATTAGTTAGAGTTGTTACTTCATTTAAGTTGCGATTGATTTGTAAGATTTACCGAGAAGAAGATTTTATTGAATTATTTGAGTTAGTTGAAAGGATTTTGGGGAGAGCGAAGAGAAACAGACCTGCAAATAAACTTCCATAAACAGACCCAGAACAAGGCTTTAAAACTGGTTCCATGAGGACAGTGGATGCATGGAACACAACTAAGGGATGCATGGAACACAACTTGAAACTATTTGTGCCACCTAGAAAGAAAGAGAGCTGCCGGTCACTCCCATCAACAGCAAAATGTGATTCCCTGAAACAGTATTTCCTCACATAACCTTCCTCCAAATCCAAGTCTTCTGTTGTGTATCTAATGGCAGACCCCAAATTACATGCCAGCATAGTAAAGGAATATTGAGAAGAATTTTAGATTTGATCTTGGGAAACTAGGGCTCATAATGTGTGAAACTATCCAACTATAGAGAAAACTATTTAAAGAGACAGACTACTTACAAAGTTATTGTAAATCCCTTTGTTCTTTGGTTTGAATGTGATTTATTCTCCCAAGGATTCAAGTGTTGAAGCTTGGTCCCCAAGTGGTGATGTTAAGAGGGTCAGGCCTTAGAGGTGGGCCTCCTGGGAGGTTGTTAGTTCTTTGGAGGCACTGGCCTCAAATTGATTAACAAGTGATTCATATCTTGTGGGACCCTGAATTAGTCCTACAGAGATGACTTTACCAAAAGAGGAAGACCAGTCTGTCTGGTCTGGCACCCACCACTTCTGGTTTCTTTCTTGCCATATGATCTTTCTCTTCACTTAGAGTCTTACCATTTGTGAAGACAGCCACAGTGAGATATTTACCAGAGCAGGTACCATGTCCTTGATCTTCTAGAACCGTGAGCTAAATAAACCTCTTCTTTATTAAATTCCCATCCCCAGGTCTTTTCTTATAGTTAAAGAAAATAGATTAATACAAGTAATTAGTTTTGTTTTTAAATTGTCATGTGCTCACTTGTATTTAACAGTTTATTCATTTTTCTCCCAGAAAGAATACAATTATATAAAAGTAGAAAAGCATGTTCATTTTAATCATATGCAAGTATATTAATGTTAAATATAAATTCAATTATTCTAGTGTATGTTATTATGCAAATATGAATGGCTCAAATTTATTTTTTAAGAGAATATGAATTATCTTGAACTTAAAAAAAACTAATTTCACTACTTTCAAACTAAACAAAGTCTACTATGACCTTTCTAAGAGGAATAAACCTGAAGCTAAATGACCCATAATGGTTACACATTAAACACTAGAAAGAAATAAGTTCATAAAACACTAACAAAATAATAAAATCAGAGTAATAATATTTCCACCAAAGTAGAATTCTAGAAAGGGATAGTAACATCAAATGGAGAAGACAACTATTAAAATTTACATGATTCTATTCTGAAATTACATTATGGTTGTTTTAAAAACTATGTTTCACAAAGAAAAGGAAATAGTCTTGATAACTCAATCTAAGCAATTTTAGCTGAACTTTAACATTGAGAAGGCAAAAACAATCAGAAATGCAAACAATGATGATCAAAACGTTTTTAGAGAGGACTATGTGAAAGTATTATTGTTTTTCATCCTTTGAAATCATTAATAAAAGTAGTGATAAAATCAACTTCTGAAAAATACATTTTAAAGCAAAGAAATGAATAGAATTCATGGCCAAATTAGATGCCATTAAAAAGATATTGAGATGTTTAATACATGGGGATTGTCAGAAGAATGCTCAACCTAAATGATGATTACAGACATCAATTTGAATAGAAACAAAATACTTTTATGTATCTCAAGGGTACTAGTGTATAAATTACTACTATAGTGTACAAGAAAATGAAAAGATATGCACACATTACTTGTCTGTGATACCAAAACAGTCTATCAAATGGGTTAAAATGATCTATGAGATGGAATCTTAGGAAGCTGTGAAATATTACTGGCATAAAATATCATCAAAACATGTAATATGTTATTGCAAAATACCAGAGGACAATAATTCACACTATGTGAATAGAGGAAAACATAGTAGACCTCTTCTTATATATTAAAAACATAGTAATCTGATTTATATACCTTTTTTTGTATTTGATCTCTAAGACGTCATTTCCCATTATTTAGACTGAAAAAAATTGTAGTACTTTACTATTACTATGATTTTTTGAGACCAGAAGTGCATTTATTGCTAACTTGATTTTTTTTTTGTTAATCTGAGAGACAGGCATGATAATTGCCAACCAGAAGCAATTTCAGCCAATTGTAGATGTAAGCGTGTCAACACAAGACACTCAAAACAGGCATGAGATCATGGTCTTTATATTTTCCCCATAAGTAGATTTCATTCTATGTCTTAATACATTTTGATCATGAAAAGTTCTAGTGTATCCTGGCTTACAAATAGGGTGCATTTAAAATGTTACCAACTGCTTCTTTTTTTTTTTTTTCAAGAGGTAAACATTGTTTTCCGTTGTCACTTACAGAGATCCTTTAGAAACTTTCAAAGAAGCAAGTGCAGAGAGATTCTTGTTTAGAAGAAAATATAGTTTAGGAAAAAAGAACATTACTTCAGCTACCAAAAATATTTTCATCTAGAAAACAGGGAGAGATTAGTTAATAGTGACCATTAAAAAGATAAACACAATATTTTAACAAGTACTATAGGGAAGAATCTTTTAAATGTATTTTATTGTATTCATCTTTGTGTCTAGTAGTCATCAAAACTCAAAATATATTTTTGTATTTGGTTTTAAGCTTTAGTTAAAGACGAGGCAAAGCATCTTTCCATATTTGTTCATAGATTCTATCAAGTAACTCAAAACTTTTGTATGAACAAAGACTATGACTTTGATCATAGGAGGTGCATTATTCTTTATTACATGCCAAAAATGATTTAAATCTTCTAATATTTACATTTGTTTAATTTTTTTGATTTGTTCTAATTAGTTGTACATGACAGTAGAATGTATTTATACATTTTGATAGATCATACATAAATGAAGTGTAATTTCTCATTTTCTGATTATACATATTGTAGGATCACATTGGTTATGCAGTCATATATGTATATGAGGTAATAATGTCTGTTTCACCCTACTGTTCTTCCTACCCGCACACCCCTTCCCTTCCCCTCCCCTCCCTTTTCCTCCCCCCCCCTCCCCTCCCCCTCCCCCTCCCCCTCCCCCTCCCTCTCCCTTCACTCCCCTCTACCTAATATAAAATAACTCTATTCTTCCCTACCCACACCCCTTATTGTGAATTAGCACCCGTATATCAGAGAAGACATTTGGCCTTTGGTTTTTGGGGTTTAGCTTATTTCACTTAGCATGATATTCTCTAACTCCATCCATTTACCAGCAAATGCCATGATTTCATTCTTCTTTAAAGCTTAATAATAATCCACATTTTATTTATCCATGCATCTGATGAATGGCATCTAGGTTGGTTCCCTATTTTAGCTATGGTGAATCGAGCTGCTATAAACAATAATATGGCTGTGTCACTGAAGTATGTTGATACAACATAATAAAATAAATTACAAGTGTGAATAATATTCACATTATATTATTATATTTTAAATATTATTTTATTTTACATACTTAATTGTGGTCAATAGTAGATATTGTATGCAAATTATTTTGTTGACCATCTTTTTAATATTATTTTTGAAATATCTATTAAAACAATTTGTTATGATATGTTTTAATTTTCTACTGGGATTTTTTTAATGTTTGAAAAATCACTAAAATAATTTCTTAATATCAAATCTAATTGTTTAATTGTTACCACTTCTTTATGACTTGCTGAATGAAGTACACTGTTGCTAAATAATCTATTTAATGTCAAAATACCTAATTAACAGTCATAAAAATAAGGTTCCCATTGATCAAGTTCTTACTGACCCCTGTATTTCCCAATGGCCTGAACACTGTCCCCATTCGAACCAGTGTATCTAGTGACCATCCATTTCTGGCCAGTTTAATTCTCATGTTATAACAGCTAACTTTTCCCTTATCCTCTGCGGTGCCAACCATTAAATGTATTTCTAATAGCATACCTAAGTATAGTATAATTTTCTAATTTTACACTTCTTCTTTTGAGTCCAACATCTTCACAAGGTATTTTGGTTTATTACTAATCACACATGTTATTGCAAAGTGTTTGGCATAAAATTTCTTCATTTTGATGTTGGAGAATAACTTTGATTTTAATAACTATTTTTAAAATCATAATTTATTATAATGTCTTAAATAATATTTGATATTTTCGAAAAGTTTATATGTAGGCCTATTTCACTTTAAAAAGAAAGATTTAATATACTTAATACCATAATGTGCTAAGCAACACAACAGTAAAATGCTTACTGTATCACTGCATAAAGTAACTTTGGTAAGAATTGTTATTATGTGAAATAAATACAGATGTTCACATGTATATAAAATAACCATAACTATTGATAAATCGATGAAATACCATCATAGTCCATCAACTTTAAAGATTATTAGTATGATTTTTTTCTTCTGGTTTTACATTTGCTTATTACTTTGCATATGCTTCAAATATGAACATGTCATGGAGTTTCCTGAAACTCATCTAGCAACCTCACTTTCATATGATAAATGTTCATGGAATCAATAATGCCTTAATATATATTACTTATGATGAGAATAGTAATATGAATTAAAAAAGAGAAGAGAACAAATGAATTTTCAAAAGTACTTTCTGGATAAAGAGGATTAAGGAATATAAGCTGTTTATGTTTCCCAGTTTTTCCAAAATAATTGGGTACCATTGAAACAGAAAAGATGTTTTGTCATGATTTAAAATAAAGCATTTAACTAAGTAGTCGAGAAAAAAACACAAAAGCAAGGGATGGCCTGTATCTATTCTGTTATTATTTCAACTAATATTAATTATTGACCATCAATAGTAAAGTGGGCACCGATAGAAGCATAGAATGTAATGCATTCTACCCTATTTTAAATAATTTACAGACTATGAAGTGAGAATGGCACAATATCCAATGGCTTTAAATCATGATTTCTACAGATGTATTTTCTTCTTCACTGACTTAATTATCATGTAGTTTAATATGTTTTTCAAGTTTACTTATTTGTAAAATAATGGCAATATGAATGAGTATGTTATTTTAGTTTTTGAGACAAAACATTGAATTTCATAGATACTCAGTAAATAGTAGCTTTCACTATAAATCGAATGAAAAGAACATTGCAAGTAAATAGCTGAATGATAAAGTAATGATTTTGGAAAGCACACACACCAATAAAGCAACTTCTTTGAATTTTAGAAAAGTCCCCACTATATTGAATTTTAGATGAAAAAGAAAAATTTAAAAAACAAAATTTGGCTGGAGTGGACAGAGTTCAGAATGTGTGAAAGAGCTCTGAGAGTGCATGGAGCTATGAGGAGTCCTGTGGTAAGCTCTTGTGGTTTCCTTATCTCTGATACAGAACTCACATCCCTTCCCAAGCCGCCACTCTTGTCTCTTTTAATGGTAGAACTTCCCCTGATTCATATAAAAAAGAAAATAGATGACCATGGGGGACATCATCCCAAGTCAACCAACACGCTCATTTATATATACTTTCTATTCTCAGAAGATAATTTGCTTCTCCTTATCAAAGTTCAACTCCACTTGGTAGTTGAATTAAATATATTTGCCATTTTTTTCTGTTAATGTTTTATTTCCTTTTTTCCTACAGTATTCTCACTTTTGTGTTACATCTAATTCTTAATCTGAAATAAACAAATTTCTCCTTTGAGAGCAAAATCAGTAAGTAGAATCTTTCTTGTATCTCACTTTCACTTATTTTCATGAAAAAAATCTTCAAAAACAAAATAACATAAAAAAACTATTTCTTTACTTTCTATTTAACCTTCATACTACCAGATCCCACTACCACAACCCAAATAAACTTGTTCTTATTATCTTTCCTGACTTCCTTATTGCCATTGTTAGTGAACATTTCAGCCCCTGTCTTATTTTCATTGGTAACCAATGTCCTCTTGAATGTTTTTCTCCTTGTATTCTGGGACACCGCCTTCTTCTCTATACTTAGTAGCATTCTAATTCTCTCTTCTCATTCTTCTTTGCTAGCTCCTCTTGTCTGTCCAAACCACAGTTATTAGTGATTCCCACAGTGCTTTCTGTTTTTCTTTTCATCCTACCAGGCCATGATTGTGAGCATGTATTTTCTGTAGTTTATTTTTCATTAAGATGTAATAGATATACATGTGAATATGTGAGTGGGGTTAAAAGTGGCATTCAACACAGGCACATAGCATTGATCAAATCCAGCTTACCTTTATCTATATTTCCCAATCATGAGTTTATATTCATTGACTTCTTTTTTTAGCTTTCATAAAAGAGAATTTATGGGACGTACCTTTCTGTGTCTAGTTTCTTTTACTGAGCATAATACCTTTCTGTTCCATTTAAATTGCTGCTAGTGACAGTATTTTATTCTAATGGGCTAAATACTATTCCATTGTGTATGTGTAGCCGTTTTTCTTATTCATTCATCTGCTGATGAGCACCAAGCATGATTCCATATCTTAGCTACTGTGGCCTCATGATGTTCTTCATTCAACATGTTCTTGCGGAGTCCCTGTGATTTTCTTTCATGGTGGTAACTATCACTTTTAACTGATAGTTCTGAAAAGTGTATCCACAATTCACAGTGGTTCCTGAGTTCCAGATTAAAATATCAAATTTTCATTTGGAAGCATAAACCTATCTTCCCACAGAGAATATAATCAGCCTGGCTATAAATAAACACAATACTTTGAGATTAAAGGTCATTTTTCTTTTGACTCCCATAATTTAGTGAGTTATGTGTGAATCAACTTTTCATCTCAGTGACAAAATATTTGACATAAAAGCATAAAAAGAAGAAAAGTTTATTTTGACTCACAGTCAGAGGTTTCAGTCCATGGCTGGCTAGCTCTTGCTTTGGGCATGAAGTGTGGTAGAATTTCATGGCAGAAGAGAGGGTAGTGGAGGAAAAGTACTCACCACAGGGCAGCCAGAAAGAAGATGTAGATAGATAAATAGATAGATAGATAGATAGATAGATATAGAGAGATATAGATAGAGAGATAGGGAGGTATATGCAGACAGGGAGAGAGAAGTGGGTAGTGGAGAAAAAAAATACCCTTCCAAGTATGTTTCCAAAGATCTGCTTCTTTTAACTGGACTACCTACTATAACTTTCACCACATCCCACTGATGTCATCAAATTATTGGATTAATTCACTGCTCAGGCCAGAGCCCTCATGAGCCAATTACTTCCTAAGAAACCCCTCTGAACACTGCTGCATGGGTAACCAAGCCTTCAATACATGAGCCTTGACAAGGCACTCCAAGCCACAGCAAGTTTCAGAACTGTTCACTCAGAAGGCAGCAAGGAACTCCTGGGCAGCTTTAGAATACTTTTCAGCTATTCCTATGTGCTTATTTATTCAGTCTCTAAATCATCTAATATTTTCCTAAACATCTCCTATCTTCAGCTGTAATGTACCTTTTCATCTTTTGCTTTGGTTTACTATGTCAGCAATCTGCCTTTTTAAATATCCATCATTAAGGAAAGAATTCTGGAAAAAAAAACATAAAGGCTTTGTGCAAACCAATTTTTGGCTATTTATCAACTTTCTCTGCACACTGAGAAAGAAATAGGGGTTTAGAGACTTGAGGAAAATAGATAAGATAGCAAGATATTGCAACAGTTAATATAAAATTTGATAAAGGCTGAATTAAGGTAGTAGCATTATGGATAGAAAAGCTTTAGTGGGGTTTAAGAGTCCCTTCTGAGGTAGAATTAAGATTCTTTCATTATCATACAAGGAGAAAGTACATATCTTTCCTTTGAGATGATGGTCTCCTTACAATGAGCCCCCAAATGCAATATAGAAAGATGACAGATATATCTGAAAGTATTATCTTGGGGATCATGGTAAAGGTGTCAGCTCAAGGTACACTCTCGGGGTTTTCTAGTGAGGAATTAAATGTTAAATACTACTAAGTGGGGGAAGCATGGTATATAGTAATCTTAATATCTAATAATTATATTTCCAATAAATAGTGTAAAAATTGAAAAGTCTAGACCCTATAGAAATGTTTCAGAAGTGTTTCAATGTAGGAGGAGTCTTTGACAAATTAAGGTGTTATAGAATCACACCATTAAGTCTTAAATTTGCATCCATTAAATATTGAATAATATCCTTGCACGAAAGTCAAATAATGTCAAGTTTTCCCAATTCACCAGAACATAAACAATGAAAACGTATATTAATGGAAATTCTCAATTTTAAGTTTCCCTGGTCAATATTTAAAAATCTTTGACATCTACTACTGTTTTGTAGCAGGAAACAAACTAAATTACAAAGCACAAAAAGCTAAATAATATTAATGGAAATGTCAGAAATGTGATTACAAGAAAATCTGAGATGTATTACATTCTTAGTTGCAAAGACTTGCTTACATATATCCATGCATTTTATTAAATAATTTGTTGCTATTTCATGGAAAGGATTAAATATATCAAGTCTTCCAGACTTCCTCAAACACCTCTCTAACCAGCATGAATCAGCTCCCCTGAAAAGATCATGTGGGAATGAAATGAGAAAGGAAGCAAAATAAGAGAGGAAAAGAGGCAGGGGTAGAAAGAAGAAGCAATAGCTTTTATTTCCTAACTATTTTAATTTCTGATTTAAGTTTATTTCATTATTTCACCTATTACCTAAAACTCCACTATGTGATGCTATAAATAATTGCAATTAACTGGTGAGATTCTGAAGGCCAGAGAGCTCCAGTTACTCTAAGTCTCAGAGCTGGACAGTTGCTGAAATAGTTCAGTTGATTTCAAAGTCCTTTTTTTTTTTCTTTCTACAAGTTCTGCTGTTACAAAATTATGAAATTAAGAGTGATTAATTAGTGAAATGTAATGCTTTGTCAGATAGATTGTAATTTTTTTAGAAGATGAATGGATGGGCAGGACTGATACTTGTGTTGCTGGGTCATGATTACTATTTTTGCCTATTTGAATAGATCATACCTACCTGGTTAGGTTTGTTTTACATGTTGTAAAAATGAAAAAAGTTTTAAAAAACCTAACCCAAACACCCTTTCAATCTGAAATCATGTAAGAATGTGATAAAATTTCAGAAAATCAGAGAATTTATAGTAAGTTAAACCTAGATGGGGTTCATTTGATGGGTTCATGCATTAAGAAATGTTCCTTGAATTAGAATTGAGATGAACACTTGAGTATTCAGTTCAACTACTTGAAGACCACTTTTAGGGTAATAGAGCTGCCTGTCAATGGAGGCGAAATTTTTCCAGAAGTTCTGGGCTCTTTAAACATATCAACAAGGGTGTTAAAATTCAGATTGAAGACAGTTATCTCACACAAATGAAAACATTGACCATAGCCTTTAGTAAGTATCAAAATGACTTGCAATCCCCCCAATTTTTTCAGGTATTTGCTCGATCGCAGTTCGGTTACTAATCTAGTTCTGATTTCCCTTTGATGATAGAATTTCAGTCTTCTCTTTATCTAACTATGTCCTTAGTTTAAAACCCAGTAGTCACTGCAACTGGTTTCCTTCCTTATTACCCATTCAACCATAAGCACTCACTTAAGACTGCTAACATAACTTTTATTTCTCCCACACTAATCAGAGGATAAGAATACAATGTTTCTACTTTTAGCTCTAAATTTCTGTGGTGTATTGAGGTTGTGGCTGAAAACACTGCACAATTTATCTTTTTAAGATATAAGTTGAAATTAGAAAACAAACCATTTAAATAAATATACCAATGACAATTCCATGAGTGGTTTAAGGGAGATTATGGCTATTTGACCAGATCCATGTCAGAATAAGTGTTCCTTAACCAGGTCATTAGTTGAAAAGAAATATCAATGTTGGCCAGGATTTAGGGTCAGAGCAAAAGTATCTGTATTTGACTGGTAGGTACTGAAAGATTTGCTGAAGAGGTTGGAAGATGAAACTTGTGAAATGTGTGGTAACAAGGGAGGCTAAAAGGATTTGAGGATCCAAAGTGTCTCCAGGCAATGGGTCTGATGACAACACCAACTGCCATTTCGAACCATCAATATTATAGCTCGTCTGTCACCATGACCTCTGAGTCTGCTGTACCCTTTGCATCTGGAAGCTGAGAGCCACTACCATCATTTGGCCACTTCAAGATTAGGTGTTGTTCTGACCTTTCTCCAAGGTTATAGTAATGTAAACATTGTATTCTTCAAGAAGAAACTAAAGTAGTTGAAGGAGGACTACTTAAAATATTTAGCTTAAGAGGGCAGATGAAAGATGTTTGCAATATTTAAAAGTATACTAATTTCAAGTTATTTCAGATGATGGAGAAAAAATTTAATGGAGAAAAATTATTAAAAGGCATGATTTCTTTTTACTAAAAAGAAGACCAAAATTGAAATGGGCAAGATGCTTGCTACTCAGAGTAATCACACAGGAACGAAATGGTTACCCCCTGGGGATATCACAGAACAAATTACTCTTTGAGTGTGTGACTAGACCACATAAATACTAAGAAAAACTCTAATTCTAAGTCTTCATGGTCCTTTGATCTCTGCCTTTGATTTTCATGTAAAATATTTAAAATAGTTTACATTGCTAATTGGCCTTCAAGATGAAAGAAATTTTACCTTTGTACAAAAGAGCTGAATTTTCCTCCAGCCTCTTGAGAATAATTATTTTTGTGTAATGTCAAACCATAATTATTTCTCAGTACTTTTCTTACCAATCTATGGTGTTGACAGATAAATCTCAGGTTGATATGACTATTGACTTTTGAAATTTCATATTTTAATTTTTCATTGAATAGTTTCCTAGGCTTTATAGAACATCTCATGAACATTTGTGTATGATTATTTCATTTTTTATTTTAAAATAAGTCTAAACATATAGAAAAGTTTCAAGTAGTATAAATTCCTGTTGATGTTTCTCAACTTACCCCAAAGTTAATGTTAGAATATTTGCTTAATCATTCTTTTCATTCTGTATTATTGTGTTATATATGTATTCATTGGTGTTTGGGTGTTGTCAAAGAAAATTGGTACTAATGAAATCACATAATCAAAGAAGTCTTAATTCAAGACTATTGCACTGAGAGAGAGAGAGAGAAAGTAGAAAAGTAGAGATCGAATTGAACTTCCCTGAGGAGAGTACCTTTAAATGCTTCAGTGAGCCAGTGGGAAAGTACTGGAGAACATTGTGGGGGAGGTTGGTCAACCTGATTAGGCCATCTGTTCTCTAATGCATATTTAAGTTTGGATTCTACCCTCCCACAGAGACTGGGGAATGGAGGAGTTATGCTTCTTGAGCTACATTTCAAAGAGATAGGTGCCTGGTCCTGAGAATGACTTTTCATGAATTGCAAAACTATCAAGAGGCTAATTGATTTACATATCAAAGAAGCAAAAAAGCAATTGCGATTGTAAGATTTCTCAAGTTGGAACTCTAAAAAGTGTGAATTCAGAAGTCTATCCTCAGGAAGACTTCTGAAGGGAAGTCTTCAGAAGGTTGAAGGGAACTATAAGGCCATCCTGGCGAGCTGTTAATATGTGGTTCATGATGATGGTACAAGCTATGGCACATAAGCTTCAAAATGGCAAATGTGCACACACATACACACACACACACACACACACACACGCACACAGTATATGAAAGTATGTGTATTTATGTGCTTTTTTCTGACATGTTTTATAAAATGCAGCTAACCCAAAGATATTTCACCTCTAAACACTCCAGTAGGTATTCATAAAACAATATTATTCTCTTACTCTCTTGTAGACTCATTTTCTTTCATTGCATAATGATAGAATAATTATTAAAATTAGGAAATTACCTTATATGAATTTTATAACAACCATACACTGAATAGTCACTATCAGGCTATCTTTTACAAATGAAAGAACATTGCACATTAGCAGTTGGCCTCATCATTGACTAGTAGAGATTTTTCACAGATTCTATCAATTTTAAAAAATAACTATTCTATAAAATTGACTACATTTTGATTTCTTCATATTAGAGTATGCTGAAAAGAAATCAACACTGGTTAGATGTTTTATAATTCTTGTGAAGATTTGTGTTTTAGTAATCTCAAGAGTGGATATTTTCTATTAAGACTTCTAGAGTTTTGGAATTCCCTACCACATCTGACTGTGTCAGAAAACAGAGTAGGCTGAATTTAAATGCTTGTGGTAATACCCATATGCTTTATTATACTTTTGCCAGGTTGCCATAGGAAGTTCAACAAAAGCAAGACAGTCCTTTACATTATTAATGATTCTCTAGACCCTAAAACACATTCTGTAAGCCACAGAAATAAATGAAATATTCATTAAAAACATTTAAACTATCAATATTATATAAATGAAGATGAAAGGAACAATATGGAATGAATAGGTCATATTTAGACTGGTTACCATGCTAGAATTTTCCAAGGAAAGCAATAATAGTTTTTGAAATTCCTCAAGGGCTCAGAGGATGTAATATTTTCTTTAAGTGCCAATAGGTGTGCAGTTTGGCTAGTTACAAAAATGCACAGATGTCACAGTGCACATTTCTATATACAAAAAAAATCAGTAAGGAAAACAAGGAAATGATTTTCTATTTTCTTATTTTCAATAACTCTGCATTTGTAAACTTCCAAACACACTCACTGTATCTAATATGAATTTAAAAATATTCTTATCAGCATTTGTATAACCAAGATATCTGAATTATTGAGTTAGTATCTTTATTTGAAATCTCTATTAGTTGTCAACAAACTTTTTCTATAAAGGTCAAAATAGTAAATAATTTAGGTTTGAGAGCCATGTGTGGTCTCAATCACATATCTTTATTTATTTATTTATTTTAATTCTTATAAAATATAAAAAGGACTTTTATTTCAAGGGCCATACCAAATCATACCAGGCATCAGATTTGATCCCTGGTTTTGGCCTGTCTGCTGATCACTGGTCTAGGTCACACATTAAATACAGTTTCAAAAAAAAAAAAAAAAAAAAAAAGCCTATGTTAGATATAATTCCTTTTACTGAGGTTAGCAGTTCTTAAAATGTTGCCTCAAGAATTCTTTGTCTTAATGTAACCAAATACATTTATTTAATGGAAAGAAATCTGAAGTGCATATTTTTTTCTGATTCCTTGTCAGAATATCTACCAAGCTGATGATTCTAATCAATATGTTAGGGCTAACTAAAAGAAGGGTTAAAGTCAAGTTGAGAAAATGCACGTTTATCTACTTAGTTGCATGCTTTTATAACCTCTTTAAAGGTATTCTAAAACACTGTATAACGGGGCGATCCAAGATGGCGGCCTAGAGGGAGACTGCACCCCCGGTCGCTCCAGAACCCAGGAGTTAAGAAGGGGAGGCATTGAGAGACTCGGACTGAAGTGGAGCCACGGGTGAGTCTGCCCACTGGGTAAAGCTCGGCCCGGGTGGCAGGCCCAGATAGAGGTGGCTTATCGGAGCCGGGCAGGGCAGCTAGAGTCATCCACAGGCAGTCCTGCGCACTCCGGCGGTGGGCCCCGCCCACACAGCCAGCTTCTCCAGGTTCTCGGAACGGAACTGGCCCGCTAGTGAGAGCCTGTCTGAACAGAGCACGCTCCGAGTCCCGGAGCCGCTGCAGTGCAGTGTACTCCTGCAAAGAACCAGCGGAGAGGCTCGATCTGCAGTCAGCCTCAGGGATAAGGACAGGGCAGCCGGAGACCTCTTCAGGCGGCTCTGCCCACTCCGGCTGCGGGCTCTCTTCACGGGGCGATCCAAGATGGCGGCCTAGAGGGAGACTGCACCCCCGGTCGCTCCAGAACCCAGGAGTTAAGAAGGGGAGGCATTGAGAGACTCGGACTGAAGTGGAGCCACGGGTGAGTCTGCCCACTGGGTAAAGCTCAGCCCGGGTGGCAGGCCCAGATAGAGGTGGCTTAGCAGAGCCGGGCAGGGCAGCTTGAGTCTTCCCAAGGTAGTCTTCCACACTCCGGCAGTGGGCTCTTCCCACACGGCCAGCTGCACGGTGCAGGCCCACAGTGAGAGCATTTCCGCACAGAGCCAGTTCCAAAACGTGGAACCAGTAGGGGGCTAGGGGCAGTATTCTTCGAATGAGCTGCTTTATCAGATTCCTCCAAGACATCAGGCTACTGAAGGCTGGGAGGTGATACACTGGAAATCTACTGGGACACTATAAGCCAATAGTGGAAAACTGCAATATCTCAGGGTCCCACTGACAACTGACCATTATGAGAAAACAAGGGAAGAAAATGTCCCAAACAAACCTAGATACTACATCAATAAAACCCAATGACAGCAGAGCAGAAGAAATGTCAGAAAGGGAGTTCAGAATGTACGTAATTAAAACGATCAGGGAAGCTAATGAGGAGATGAAAGAGCAAATGCAGGCATTGAAGGAGGAGATGAAAGAGCAAATGCAGGCATTAAATGATCGCACCAATCAACAGTTAAAAGACCAAATACGGGAAGCAAGAGATCATTTCAATAAAGAGTTAGAGATACTGAAAAAAAACCAAACTGAAATCCTTGAAATGAAGGAAACAATAAACCAAGTTAAAAACTCCATAGAAAGCATAACCAATAGGATAGAACACCTGGAAGACAGAACCTCAGACATTGAAGACAAAATATTTAACCTTGAAAACAAAGTGGAACAAACAGAGAAGATGGTAAGAAATCATGAACAGAATCTCCAAGAACTATGGGATATCATGAAAAGGCCAAATTTGAGAATTATTGGGATTGAGGAAGGCTTAGAGAAACAAACCAAAGGAATGAACAATCTATTCAATGAAATAATAACAGAAAATTTCCCAAATCTGAAGAACGAAATGGAAAACCAAGTACAAGAGGCTTATAGAACTCCAAACATACAAAATTACAACAGACCCACACCAAGGCACATTATTATGAAAATACCTAACATACAAAATAAAGACAGAATTTTAAAGGCCGCGAGAGAAAAGAATCAAATTACATTCAGAGGGAAACCAATAAGAATATCAGCAGATTTTTCAATCCAGACCCTAAAAGCTAGAAGGGCCTGGAACAACATATACCAAGCCCTGAAAGAAAATGGATGCCAACCAAGAATCTTATACCCAGCAAAACTTACCTTCAAATTTGACGATGAAATAAGATCCTTCCATGATAAACAAAAGCTAAAGGAATTTACAAAAAGAAAGCCAGCATTACAGAACATTCTCAGCAAAATATTCCATAAGGAAGAGATGAAAAACAACGATGCAAATCAGCAACAGGAGGCGCTAGCCTAAAGGAATAGCCAAATAAAGGAGAAACCAAATCATGTCAAAAACAAATATGAATCAATTGACTGGGAATACAAATCATATCACAATAATAACCCTGAATGTTAATGGCCTGAATTCATCAATCAAAAGACACAGACTGGCAGATTGGATTAAAAAGAAAAATCCAACAATATGCTGCCTGCAAGAGACACATCTCATAGAAAGAGACACCCATAGACTAAAGGTGAAAGGATGGGGAAAAACATACCATGCACACGGACACAGCAAAAAAGCTGGAGTATCCATCCTCATCTCAGATAATGTGGACTTCAAACCAAAACTAGTCAGAAGGGATAAAGAAGGACATTACATGCTGCTTAAGGGAAGCATAAATCAGCAAGACATAACAATCATAAATATCTATGCCCCGAACATTGGCTCATCCACGTACGTCAAACAAATCCTTCTCAATTCCAGAAATCAAATAGACCACAACACAATAATACTAGGCGATTTTAACACACCTCTCTCACCACTGGATAGATCGTCCAAACAAAAATTGAATAAAGAAACTATAGATCTCAACAACACAATCAGCAATTTAGACTTAACGGACATATATAGAATATACCATCCAACAAAGAATGAATACACTTTCTTCTCAGCAGCACATGGATCCTTCTCTAAAATAGACCATATTTTATGCCACAAAGCTACTGTTAGTAAATACAAGAAGATAGAGATACTACCTTGTACTCTATCAGATCATAATGGATTGAAATTAGAAATAAATGACAGAATAAAAAACAGAAACTTCTCCAATACCTGGAGACTAAATAATACACTATTATATGATGAATGGATAACAGAAGACATCAGGAGGGAAATAAAAAAATTCTTAGAAGTAAACGAGAACAAAGACACATCATATCAAAATCTCTGGGACACTATGAAAGCAGTACTTAGAGGAAGATTTATTTCATGGGGTGCATTCAAAAAAAGAAGTAGAAATCAACAAATAAACGAGTTAACACTACAGCTCAAAGCACTAGAAAAAGAAGAGCAGACCAATACCAAAAGTAGTAGAAGACAGGAAATAGTTAAAATCAGAGCCGAAATCAACGAAATCGAAACAAAAGAAACAATCGGAAAAATTAATAAAATAAATAGTTGGTTCTTTGAAAAAATAAATAAAATTGATAAACCCTTAGCCACACTAACAAAGAGAAAGAGGGAGAAAACTCAAATTACTAAAATTCGGAACGAACAAGGAAACATCACAACAGACACGAGTGAAATACAAAACATAATTAGAAGCTATTTCGAAAATCTATACTCCAACAAAACAGAAAACCTTGAAGACATCAACAAATTTCTAGAGACATATGAACTACCTAAACTGAACGAGGAGGACATACACAACTTAAATAAACCAATTTCAAGCAATGAAATAGAAGAGGTCATCAAAAGCCTACCAACAAAGAAAAGTCCAGGACCAGATGGGTTCTCAGCCGAGTTCTACAAAACCTTTAAAGAAGAGCTCATTCCAATACTCCTCAAACTATTCCATGAAATAGAAGAGGAGGGAACCCTACCAAACTCGTTCTATGAAGCCAATATCACCCTGATACCTAAACCAGACAGAGACACATCAAGGAAAGAAAATTTCAGACCAATATCCTTAATGAACATCGATGCAAAAATTCTCAACAAAATTTTAGCAAATCGCATACAAATATATATTAAAAAGATAGTGCACCACGATCAAGTGGGTTTTATCCCAGGGATGCAAGGTTGGTTCAACATTCGGAAATCAATAAATGTCATTCACCATATCAACAGACTTAAAGTTAAGAATCACATGATTATTTCAATAGATGCAGAAAAAGCATTTGATAAAATACAGCATCCCTTCATGCTCAAAACACTAGAAAAAATTGGGGTAATGGGAACATTCCTAAACATTATAAAGGCCATCTACGCTAAGCCCATGGCTAATATCATTCTAAATGGTGAAAAACTGAAAGCGTTCCCCCTAAAAACTGGAACAAGGCAGGGATGCCCTCTTTCACCGCTTCTATTCAACATCGTCCTTGAGACTCTAGCCAAAGCAATCAGACAAACCAAAGAAATTAAAGGGATACGAATAGGAAAAGAAGAACTCAAACTATCCCTGTTCGCTGATGACATGATTATATATTTAGAGGAACCTGGAAATTCCACCAGAAAACTTTTAGAACTCATAAGTGAATTCAGTAAAGTAGCAGGTTACAAGATCAATGCTCATAAATCCAATGCATTTTTATACATAAGTGATGAATCTTCAGAAAGAGAAATTAGGAAAACTACTCCATTCACAATAGCATCGAAAAAAATAAAATACTTGGGAATCAATCTCACAAAAGAGGTGAAAGACCTCTACAATGAGAACTACAGAACACTAAAGAAAGAAATTCAAGAAAACCTTAGAAGATGGAAAGATCTCCCATGTTCCTGGATAGGCAGAATTAATATCGTCAAAATGGCTATACTACCTAAAGTTCTATACAGATTCAATGCAATTCCAATTAAAATCCCAATGATGTACCTCGCAGAAATAGAGCAAGCAATTATGAAATTCATCTGGAAGAATAAAAAACCTAGAATAGCTAAAGCAATCCTCAGTAGCAAGAGCGAAGCAGGGGGTATTGCAATACCAGATCTTCAACTCTACTACAAAGCAATAGTAACAAAAACGGCATGGTATTGGTACCAAAATAGACAGGTAGATCAATGGTACAGAATAGAGGACATGGACACAAACCCAAATAAATACAATTTTCTCATACTAGACAAAGGTTCCAACAATATGCAATGGAGAAAAGATAGCCTCTTCAACAAATGGTGCTGGGAAAACTGGAAAACTATATGCAATAGAATGAAACTAAACCCCTATCTCTCACCCTACACAAAACTCAACTCAAAATGGATCAAGGACCTCGGAATCAGACCAGAGACCCTGCATCTTATAGAAGAAAAAGTAGGTCCAAATCTTCAACTTGTTGGCTCAGGATCAGATTTCCTTAACAGGACTCCCATAGCACAAGAAATAAAAGCAAGAATCAACAACTGGGATAGATTCAAACTAAAAAGCTTTCTCTCAGCAAAGGAAACTATCAGAAATGTGAAGAGAGAGCCTACAGAGTGGGAGAATATCTTTGCCAACCATACCTCAGATAGAGCGCTAATTTCCAGAATCTATAAAGAACTCAAAAAACTCTACACGAAGAATACAAATAATCCAATCAACAAATGGGCTAAGGAAATGAACAGACACTTCACAGAAGAAGATGTACAAGTAATCACCAGATATATGAAAAAATGTTCAACATCCCTAGTAATAAGGGAAATGCAAATCAAAACCACCCTAAGATTTCATCTCACCCCAATTAGAATGGCGATTATCAAGAATACAAGCAACAATAGGTGTTGGCGAGGATGTGGTGAAAAAGGAACACTCATACATTGCTGGTGGGGTTGCAAATTAGTGCAACCACTCTGGAAAGCAGTGTGGAGATTCCTCAGAAAGCTTGGAATGGAAACACCATTTGACCCAGCTATCCCACTCCTTGGCCTATACCCAAAGGACTTAAAATCAGCATACTACAGAGATACAGCCACATCAATGTTCATTGCTGCTCAATTCACCATAGCCAGATTGTGGAACCAACCTAGATGCCCTTCAGTTGATGAATGGATAAAGAAACTGTGGCATATTTATACAATGGAATATTACTCCGCAATGAAGAATGATAAAATTATGGCATTTGTAGGCAAATGGTCGAAATTGGAGAATATCATGCTAAGTGAGATAAGCCAATCTCAAAAAACTAAAGGACAAATGATCTCGCTGATAAGCGGATGAGGACATATAATGGGGGGTGGGAGGGGCTAGCATTAGGTTTAGGGTTAGGTTTAGAGTTAGGCTAAGGAGAGCAGTAAGAATGAAGGAAAGAAGGACTGTGTAGAGGGAAAAGAGGGGTGGGAGGGGTGGGGAGGGGTGGGAGGGGTGGGGGGGAGGGGAAAAATATAATAAACATCATTACCCTATGTAAATGTAAAAAAAATAAATAAATAAAAAAAATATATAAAAAAAAATAAATAAATAAAACACTGTATAATCAAACATGGAACACTGGTACAGGGGGTTGGTTTTTCCAGTTATCACACAGTGTGCATGCAACTGCTACCATAATTTCTAATTAAACTATAATAATCATCTCTGGTGTAAACAATCTGGATTGCAGAAGGAATAAATCTGACCCAAGAGAGGCAAATGTTGTAAATTAATTTCACTTACCAATATGTAACTAGTCTTTAGCAAAGACTGGCATTGAAGACACTAAATAAATAATAAATGAATGGATAGAAAGAAGTTCTGATATTCAGTCTATCGATATCATTGACACCTCAAGAGCCAGATAGAAAAGCAGATCAGAAGTAATAAAGTTTTTAACAGAAAATCAGGACAAGAACCAAACTTAGTGGGGAAGACATACCATGTCTGAGACAAAGATAGATGGCAGGAAGTTAGGTACAAATACAAAAGTCTCAGTACTACAACTGGATCATAACAGAGGGCAATCACACTGAATCCCTGATCTGCTGGCCTCCAAACCTTTGCTTCCCTTGGTTGAACATAATGGCCACAAAGTATACCTGGAGTTAAACCTCCAAATGCAGATAATGTAGTCTTTCTGATAAAGGACATATTGGAATCTCAGAAGGCAACCTGAAGTCTGACACCTAATATTCATTTACTGCTTAACTAAAGAAATACTACAGTAGAAAAGAGTTTAGCACATCATAATGTTGCATTTTTCTCTTATTTATAAAATATCAAATGTTCATTTGGAATAATTGCTAAATATATCAAGATTTCAATGCTAATAATTTAGTAACTAATGTATTTTAACTACAATGTTCCTTGCTGCAACTTTTAATGGCTATTGTACTCACTTTTCTATATTAATACATGTGGTGTTTTAAGCATCATTTCATGGTGATTTCAAGTCATTAATTTAATTATTCACTAATTATTAATTAAGAATTTGCTTTGGGTCCTAGAAATAAAATCATTATGAATCACAATATTTTTCTTTCTCTCTTTCTCTCTGTGTCTCCCTCCTTCTCTCTCCCCTTCTCTTTGACTTTTCTTTATAAGTATGGTAAATATATAATAATAAAACACAATTGAAAGACAGATATTACATAATATCAACACAAGTAAAATATATGATTTCTACCATAAAATAATACATAAAGAAAAGGATTTACTAATTTTATTCCACAAATAGAATTGAGTTTAGGTATCATTTATTCCTTGAAAACTAGAAATTTAGATATGTATCATAAAGAAAATGAAGTAATACATTAGTAGAAAAATTCCCAATAACTTTGGCATGCTGTTAACAACTGTGGGTAACAAAAATATATATGAACTGATCTTTTATGTCTCCTGATTTTCTGAATTCCCATCCAGTCTAATAATTTCAGAATTATTCTTAATAATTCTAAGAGTATTCTCTGCAGGTCTTACCATATCACAGTAATTCAGTGAATATATTTGGATTGATTAGCTAAAATACCAAGATATTGGATTAAATTTCAAGCAGCTATAACACAGTGGAGCACTAAACCTGGCTCTTACCAGCTCATACAAGGAAACTGCTAGGTTTTCAAGAAACATGAGACACATTATTGAACAATTAAATTATGAGAAATTAAATATAAAAGAAATTATATTATAAACAAAAGTAATAAGCATTCAGAGCTCTTCACTTCCTAATCACTTCATTACATTATACTATCTGTGATCTTGAGGTTATTAAGGTCTATTTTTCTGCATGGTAGAAATTCCATATAACCCCATATTACTGTGCCTCTCTTCAATGTCTGCATTCAACAATGTCGTTATAGCATGAATATGCTGTGGTGGTAGAATTAACACCATAGAAATTGGCAAATGCTACAGATGAGGATTATTTTCCTCTTGAGAGCCAAATGTTAAACATTTACCAACATATTAATCTTTATAAAAGATGAACATATTTTATCTCTTTGGAGTATGATCACATGAGTGAGACAAGGACTAGAAAGAGAAGATTTGATCCAACAGATTACATGGTAAAAATACACACCTAGTGAGCATACCATGAAAGTAGGACCCCTAAGTTAGGTAAAAACATACACCAAATATTTTTCTTGAAAAGAAACTCTAGTTTCTCTATTAAGAGGACTTGCTAAGGTAGATTGATATATCCTAATTGTCTCTAAGTAGCAGATGTTTATTACCCATGTGTTTGAGTGATATCCATAAGTCTAAATTTTTCTCATTCTTTGAAAATGTCAAACATAAATATTTAATTTTGATCCATACCATTGATACTGCTATTAGCAATTCAAAATTGTTATTGATGGCATGAGTAATCTTTAAGTACATCAAGTTGAATTCAATGGGTACACACAGAAGCCAAGGGTGAGGATCATTGCCTTCTCTGTCTAGCGATTTACTAGCTTTTCCTTTTATACAAAGAAGCAAGTTTGTAAGTGTGACTGGCACTCCTCAAGGGAAAGACAAAAACCTTCAAGAAAAATAACTTCAGCACTAGAATTTCTAATTTTTTCCCTGTTAGCCATTGAGTTTATATCAATATGAAAATGAGAGCAAAATTAAACAAACAAAATTTTCATTTGCAAAGTCCACAAATTCAGCTATTTATTTGAAAGTGTCCAAAGGGACATATTGGTGTACAAGCAGAGAAAAATATAGAAGAATTTACCATTAAATGATTGTCTCTGGGAGGTGGCATGTTAGATAATTTTATTTTCTTCTTGTTTTTTTAACTCACCATTTGAAGGCTTTATGATTCATATTAATCATTTTATTATAAAAGAAACCAAGTTAAAAATAAATAGATATTCTGGAACATTTAAATTTACAATTTTCTCAGACTTGATGAGAAGTCGTTTCTAATTTCCTGAAAAATACAGGACTTTCAGCAATAAGCCAAGTTTGCTCCCTTTTAAATGCAATCACATTACTTTCATTTCTAGAAAGCTGAATAGAAAACAATTCTGTTCAATGATGTCTATATGATACCATTCCTTTTATAAGTTAAAGGGAAGAAATATAAAACATGGTTAAAAACCTGAGCTTTGAATGTTGGCAGGTGCAGTTTTAAATCCCTCCTATATCATTTACTATGTGATTTTCAGGCAACTTATTTTACCTTTTTCTTCCTTGTTTTCTCAACCATAAAATAGAGGTAATAAGATCCACCTTGTAGACATATCATGAAGATTAAATACGAAAATACGTCTGGCATGTAATTAGTTATCAATAAATAATAGGCTGAAATATCACTAAAAGAGAGAGGTTTTTAAAAAATATGCCTGAGCAAACTTAAATGTAAATCTGATGTTTTGCCTTGAAATTCTGTTCCAATGTTAGAATCAATTAGATTGACATTAGAAAAGTAAATGCTCAGCGCTCTAATATTTTGAATGATAGTCATGTTCCGAGTGTTCCTGATAAAGTAAATTATGCTGTTAGGATGTTTATATAGTCCTGGATGCTTTTGCTTCTGTTTCTGTATTGGTTCTAGCCTCTGAACCAGCATGAAGCAAAGCTGCATATGTTGTTCCAGCTGCTCTTGCTTCAGGCTTTCCACGTTGCTGTTAACCTGTGAGACTCTGATACATGGAACCAAAGATATGTTTGAATCTGAAACAAAGGATTACATGGTAAGCTTTTTTTATATTTTCTTTGCAATATACCTTTATTAAGATATGATTTACATATTTCACACATTTGAAAAGTAAAATACAATGGTTTTTAGTACAGTCATAGAGTTTCACAACTACCATTAAGGTAAATTACAAAATTTTCAACATCCTGAAATGAAACCTACTGATTATATATTCCCCATATATTCACCATGCCTAGGAAACCATTGATCATTTCCTGTCTCCATATATTTGCATATTATGTATATAAAAAACAATCCTACAATATGTGGTTTTGATCTGTTTTTTCACTTACCATAATGTTTTCAAGGTTCATTTATGTATCATTACATGTACAAAGGAAAAATATTCCATTTTATAGATGACCAGGTTTTATTATCCATTTGTCATTTGGATCATTTCTACTTTTTGGCTTTTGTTTTATGTATAATATTGCCATAAACATTCAAACATATGTTACCATGTGTTCAATTCCCAATACCAAAAAGAAAAAGAAAAGAAAAAAAAAACATGAGATACCACTTCATACCATTAGGATGGCAATTGTATATATGTGTGTGTGTGTGTGTGTGTGTGTGTGTAAATTTTTATTTATATATATGTACGTAAAACAGCTATGTATATATACAGCTGTTGAATACACTGTGGAGAAATTTCAACCTTCACATAGTGTTGGTAGGAATGCAAGACAGTACATCCACTTTAAAACACAGTGTGGTACTTAAACATAAAAGTATCTTATAACCCAGCAATGCCATTCTTAGGTACATGGTAAGCCTTTAATCACAATATATCAATCTAGATAATGCCTAGATTTGTTTTAATTATACCACATTTCTTCAAATGTGACTGAGGTCCAATTCAGGGCAATACATATAGTCATCAAATATGCATTCAGAGACTACTAAGGTACTGGAATTTAGGAATCAATGAATGAGGCACGTATGCAGATCTTTTGAAACTTATTCACTTTTTGGAACATATAATCTTAACAAATAAGTATTTTATATACATTTTAGGAGGTGAGAAGTGTTATGGGAAAAGAGTGGAAAGTAGGAGAATTATGAGTTGCAATTTAATGAACTTCAAGTCTTTGCACAAACATCACCTATGACATCTCACTTAACCCACCATCTAAAATTGCAATCTCTCCTGTAACCTAAACTCCAATACTCCTAAACCCTGCTCTGTGCTCACCACAGAAATCACTGCTATTGTTAGTGTTTGCTTACTTTCTTCTCCCTCTCAATAGAATGGCAACTCCATGAGTGCAGGAATTTTTGTCCATTTGGTTCTCCCTTTAGGCAAGACCATTAGTGATTGATTCCATGATGGGACTGAAAGTCTCAAAACAAAAAAATGCTCAGGGAGCAGATAGTGAAGGGTCATGTTAAGGAATTTTGAATTTATTGTACTGGGCATTATAAGCTACTGAGCACAAAGCATTATTTGTTTTGCACTTCATAATATCTTTTCCATTCACCCTGTGAATGTGTGAGGGGTGGAGGAAAGGGACGACAGCATGGAAATGATAAATATCTTCCCATATACTGGCAAGGAGGCTGTAGAAACAGTGATGGTAACAAGAGATAGATAATACTTGTCGATTAGAATTTGGGAGAGAAAAAGAAATCAGGACAATTGAATATATGTGAATGAACAGATGAAGAATACTGCCTTTTAATGAACAATACGAAAACAGGTGGAGTGATCCATTTGCGAACATATGTACCATCAAAACATTCTGAGTTTGAGGAAATAACCTAGAATACTCTGTAGAGAAACACGTACTCTTAAATTCAGTACTGGAGTTCCAGAGGAATTTTAGCTTTGGGAACCATAGGCATATTGATAATAGTTGAAATGCAAAGTGTGGATAAAAATAGCAATACTTTATATTCTGGCAAGATAAAGGGAGATTTATTTTAAGGATGGGCCAACTCCCCTTGACAGGACAGGAATTCTCTTCCTCTGAAATAAGTCAGGAGGATATAGTGATGTTCATTTTATTCCTGCTAAAGTGGTTACAGGAAACTTTGCTATCCTCTCCACAAGGACTAGGTACACATCTCCTCAATAATCGTCCTCAATAAGCTAGCTACATGTCTTCCTCTCATCTTTTTAATCTTTACTTAAGGATTTGGATGGTGCTGCATCCTCTACAAAGCAACTCAAGACAGGTCCTGAAGGCACACTTGACTCACCACCAGGGGGCTCTACTGCCTCCAGGGGTCAGGACACTCCTGTTTTTTTTCCAAACTCTTCATCAACACTTTCACAGTAGAATCTACCCACAGTCCTTATCAGGTTGTAAACTAATGACTTGGATTCTCTCTTTTAAATTACAGATCTGTTAGAAGTGAAAAACATGCGTGACAAAAGAAGACTCCATTCCTTACCTACCTTTCTTTTGCACTGGTCTGGAAAACTCACCTATCTCATCCCCTCTTTTAACTTATACAGCTAAGCCACTGAACACCTCTGGAAGAAATCACAAAAGCAAATTCCATCATATATGTATTATTAGAAACTCTTACTGGAACCTTATCACCAACGGAGAAGGATCCCCTGTTTTCCTTCCCATTTGGCACAATGGCTAGTTCATTTCTTTGGTGATTACTAGAAGCCCAAACTCCACCATCTCTTCACTTTTTAATCTTCTTATTTTACTGGGAAAATAGATGCCGTAAATTCCCTCAGCTTCTTTCCCACCACTGATCTATATCTCTTATCCTGATACATGCTACAGTTGAAAATTGTATCTTTATTTCTCTCTTAAGCTAATTTTCCTGTAAATGCCACAAATAATTTAAAAAAATAATGTCTTCATCTCACAGATTTTCTCAGTTGCAACATTATCCTTACTTGCCGAAGAGACAATCCCCTATTGACAACAAGATTTTGTCTCCTTGAATATATTTCTCTCCTTATTTAAATAGGTGTTTCTTTCTTTGGCCAAAATTGTATTTATTCTTCTTAGTATAGTTCACATCTTGCTTGTTTTAAGATGTATCCCCAAATATCAATGATAGCTATACCTATAAACTCATGATATTGTTCCTTGGGTTTGATTGTATTACTGCATTTACAACATATACTATGGCAGATTTATTATCTTATCTGTGTATACTCTTAAGGTGTGAACTGTTTGCTGAGGAAATTCTTTATCTTTTTCACAGTTCCTTTAATGGTGCCAGAAATATATTAGAAGTTCACAACATGTTTATTAAACTGAATCAAATAAGAAAAGTAATATTAATCACCAAGGGACTACCATATCATTACATTTACATACAGCCTTCAATCCTTTTAATGACTCTTTAGAAAATTGAGAATAAATTATTTCTTCATCTGATTATAATTATATTACATTTTTAAAAACTTAGAAAAATGAAAAAACCTGCCTTAGAACTTTTGATCATTTCAAAACTGACACATTTTCAATTTTCATCTTCTTGTTCATTAAATTTTCAATAAATTTTCTTTCAAATTCCTTATGTTTGTGTTTTCTGAAAAGTTTTAACTGGTCAAGAGGAGTATTTATTAGAGTAACCTAATAGCTGGATTTGTATTTCACCTTTAGCTTATAGGTTTCAAATAATTCCTTTTCTCTCTTTTCAGGATACAAAAGCATATGAACATTTGGAAAAGTTTCTTAACATTATTTGTTTTATAGATCATATTTATTTAATAACTGGCATATTTTACAAATAGCATGCCAGCCTATTTATACAAACTATTAGCATGTTACACCTTTGTTCAACAGTCTACTTCCTTTAAGAATTTTTAAATGAATTCTGCTTCTGTTTGGAGCTATCATGACTTATTCTTTCTTGTCATATTTTATATTTAACCTTCACAACTTTTAATTGTGATAGGCTGAGAAATGCAGCATAAAAATATTCAAATAATGGATGAAATGATCCTAAGTTTGAAAATCATAAACCTATGAATTCTAGAAGCTCAGTGAACTGCATGTGGGACAAAAGCAGAGATTCACACAAATACACACCATAGTGAAAATATAGAAAGCAAGAGAGAGAGAGAGATAAGGAGGTGGGGGAGGGAGAGAGTGAGAATGAGAATTTTGAAAGTAGATAGGTTAAAACAAATATCATGTGGAAAGAAACCCCAATAATATCAGCAATTGGCTTCTCAACCCAGTTTTAGCAGAGAGTGCAGACTAAATCAAAGTGGGATGACAAAGTACTGAAAGAAAAAGAAGAGGTCACCCCAAACTCACATTTAGCTCAACTACCCTTAAGAAATAAAGGTGAAGTAATGGTGTTTAGACATTAATATTCACATGAAAAATGAGTTGGTTCTAGATAACTATTGTACAAATGCAACAAAACATCACATTTCAAGCCACAAAAATATAAAAAATTATCTCATTTAAAAATAAATTTAAAAAGAATGATTTTGACCTGCTACTTATACCTTATTAAAAACTAACAAAATAGATTCTAGACCTAGAAATAAGAACTACGACTATACAATTCTAGGAAGAAAATGTGGAAGTAAATCTTCATGAGCTCATGCAGATCACAAAAGATGAAATAGAAAAACAAAACTTCATCAGAATTAAAGTAAATGTACTTCAAAGGATTTCATCAATGAAATGAAAAAAAAAAAACCCAAAATGGAAGCAGATGTTTGCAAATCATACCTCTGATAAAGAACTCATACTTATTACATATAGAGAATTCAGTTCAATAATAAAAGACAAATCAATCAATAAAATAGTTAAAGGATATGAATAGACATTTCTCCAAAGAAGCATGGAATGGTTGATAAATACATTAAAAAGACAGACCTATTAGCAATTAGGGAAATTGAAATTACAATGATATAGTACTTCAGAAGTGTTTGGATGACTATAATTAAAATATCCTAATAATCAAATGACAAGTGTTGACTGGGGTGTGAGGAGAAAATCAGAGTCAAGCATTGAAGGCAACAATGATGCAACTACTTAGGAAAATTGTCTGAAACATAGAATTTACATGTGATTCAGCAATCACACTCCTGGATATATGCCAAGAGAAAGAAAAACATAATCCACATAAAACTCAGACCAAATATTCATAATTACTTTACTGATATTTGTCAAAGAGTGTGAACATCCTAAATTCCCATCATTTGATGATGAATTAAGTGTGATATATCAATATAATACGCATTATTTGGCAGTGAAAGGAAATGAAGTCTAGATGTATCCTTTAACATAGATGAACCTTGAAAACATGCTATGTGAAAGAAGCCAGTCATAAAACATCATAAATGATTCCATTTATGTGAAATATCTAATCAAATCTATAAATTCATAATGTTTATTAATGGTTGACTGGAATTAGGAGGATTACAGAAAAGGAAGAATGACGACTAGTGGATTTGGAATTTATTTTTGGTAATAAAAATGTTGGATAATTGATTTGCCAACTCTGAATATGTTAAAACTCTGAATTGCTTAAAAATATACCCTCACCAGCAACACCACATAAACAAGATTTCTAAACTTCACCATACAGACATTTCAGTCTAAATAATTATCCGTGGTGAAGTTGTCCTGTGAATTTTGGAAGTTTAGCAGCATCCCTGAACTCTATACTAGTTTTCAGTAGCAATCCTTTGCAGCAGTGACAAAGAAGCCTCCAGATAGTGCGAAATGTCTCCAGGGTGACAAAATCCCTTCCTGTTAAGAACCACAGATACGGCTGCATAGAATTGAAGAGTACACATTATATAGTTCACTTTGGACACTTCTGAAGCAATAAGAGGAGCATGAGGTTGGTGAGAGGAGAGGATTTTCACATTTTCTCCATACACTTTTGCACTGCATGAGTAGCCTAAAAATTATAATGAACTCAAGTATTAAGTCTAAGATAATAACAAATAATTAACTTCCTGCCCAAAAGAATGGATGAGTGAATGAATGAATGAATGAATGAATGAATTAATAAATAAATAAAATTAGCCTACCCTGAAACATCTAGAATGCCACTGTTGTAGGCGCTTCAGAAGGTGACAGTGATTTAAGGAAATGGAGATAGTGACAAGTAATTGGAATCTTAACATATTTTTAATATATGTCTGCAAGACTTGTTGAGAAATTTAATGTGAAGTATGAAGCAAACAGAAATAAAGTATTTTGTGTGGTCTGCTTAGGCAATTGACTGAGTGATAATGCCATTATTGAGGTGTGAGAGTGGAGGTTGAACCAATTGGGGAGTTTTGTGAGGAAATGTGAAATCGATAACTCCATTTGACAATTAATTCTGAGACCATAGAGTTCCACATGGTTATTATTTGATACAGCCTGTTTGGATCTGAATGGAACAGAAAAACAGTTTTCATAGTGGTCTATGTGAAACAACAGGTGAAGCCACTTTTACTGCTTCAAAGTAAAAAATGAATAAATAAATTTTAAAGCATAACTTAGCCATATGTGTTCTATTGCTTTGTAAGAAAAAAACTAAACTTAGAAGCAGATGAAAAGAAGAATGAAGTTAATATTCATTTTATTTTTTCAATGTGAAAATGGAAAATATTCTCTTGAGAATAAGCAAAAATAAAAAAGAAAAACATAAGCAAGCTATGTAAATATAAAAAGATCCACAAAAAATCAGAAACAAAAAACATGAAGTCACTAGAAAACATCACTAGCACAATGATTTTATGCTCTTTTGAACAAAATGAGCTTTTTTTAATAATAATGAATTTAAGAACAAAGTATAATTCTTTAAACTTCTATGTTAGAAATACGACTTCAAATAAAATTTAAAGGCACTAATTTAAATGACTAATCTAATTCCCCTACCTTTAAAGTGTGGAAATATCACAGCAGTTTAGGGCAAAGAACATTTTATTATTTCTGCAAAACTCAACGTTAGCTTACATTTGATCCTTTACAATGGCACAGGCACCATGCTAAACACTTTAAATGAAACATATCACTTAGCTCTCACAGCAACTCTGTGAAGTAGGTATCTCAATTTTTTAGATGGAGAAAATAAGATTTTGATATATAAAGTAACTGGCCTAAGTCACACATAATAACCTGGTCTTGCTTTAGACTTTAGCAGTTTGACCTATAGCTTGTGATTTGTCAAATGTGGAGGAAGAAATTACATACACACGTGAGCGCACGTGTGTGCGCACACACACACACACACACACTCACACACACAATTTAAAAAGAGAAAATAAAAACTGTTTTAGTTGTCATCTAGGTTTTTGAGTCAGACTAAAGCTGTGAGGAAGCAGAGGGTATGACTGCTTCCTCTTTTATTTGTGTCCCTTGCTATTTCCAGTCAAAAGCTACAGAACATGGAGACACTAATAGAGAAGCCCTTACAAAATTGCAAAACCTTTCCATTTTCTAGTGAAAATAAAATATACTTCACTTTGGTTTAAGTCAACCTCAGAAGCCCAATGTAGCATTCTAGGTTCACATGTACTTATATATTAGCTTTACTTTTCTGATGACTTAGGTGTCATATGTTTTCCTATTTTACCTATGAAGAATTTCTACACAAGCATCAGTTTGTGAAGATCTCCAACTTCAACTTGTTTTTAAAGCAAAACTAGCCTCAAAAAACGGACTATGCTTCCTCTAACCGAAGGGATTTAAATTATGTTGTGGATAAGATGTTGTAAGCAGACCAGCTAAAGTAGTGTTTTATTTCTGAAGTAAATGGACTGAAACAGATGGAAGGGGGAAAAGAGAGCTTTCCTAGAGGCACAGTGACTAGGTGTCACCAGCTGTTGCTGGGAGATAATGGGCAATGGCAAGTGATGTATAGCAGGAAAGCCAAATGCCTGCAGTCGGGGGCTTCTGACTGTTGGGAGGAAAGAGCCTCTCCTCTTGGTTCTATTAATTGAAGGTGAAGCCTGGAATTTGCAATGCCCACTTAAAATGACACTGCTGTCTTTGATTGAAACATAAAACAAGACTCAAAAATTGTCTATTTTATTCCACAGTTGGATTCAACTAAAACTGTATAATTCATGGAGTGAGCCATTGGGAGCTGTGGCGGAGAGGTAAAAGGTAAAAATGGAACATATCATTAGTTCTCCTGTAGAGTCTGTAAACATGTTTTATTATTTAAATTTGCATTCAATTGAATTTTATTTAAAATTTTGCTCTTTCATTACAGAGAAAGAAATACTGTTTAAAACACAAGTGACTAAATTTGGTTTGGGGAAGAAGCCTAATTTCTGCGTTAATTAACTTCTTTAGTATTAAAGGCAGACTCCCAAGGTACAATGTGGTTGACCTTTTAGTTCCTATACAAATCGAGCTGAATTTATCCGGGAGTTAACTTACGTTCCTTATAGAAGCTACTCAAAAGGATTCTGGGAAGAAAGAGACATAAGAAATATAATTAGAAGATGAATAAAAGGGTCTCAGGTGATAAGAAGCCACACAAGGGAAAGGTGGGTACAAAATAAGCAACAGAAATTATATAGTATAATATGCATGTGGCATTATTTATAGATAGAAACCTGTAGGTCACCTGTGAAAGAAGGTAGGTAAATGAAGCATATTGGAAGCCCACTAAGGTATATTATCTCTTAATAGAAAAAAAAATGATTAAATCTACACATAGCCACACAGGTAGGTCTGAAAAAAAGAAGGTGCCAAATGTAAAAAAGAAAAGTATGAAATGCACAATAAGATACAAAAAAATCATCACTTAAGTGAATTATAATATGTGCATGCAAAAATTGTATTACATACTTATAGTAAAATAAAAAATACATTGAACTTATCAAAATAATTAGTGAGGGAACAGGAAGTGATTTGTGCATTCAAAAGAATATGAAGAATGAATTTTCAAACTTAAAATAAACCCCAGAAATAAAATGGTGGTTATATTTGTTTGCTCAGTCTGCCATAACACAATACCAGAGACTGGGACAATAGACATTTATTTTCCTCACAGTTCCTGAGGTGATCAAGGTGCCAGCAAATGTGGTTTCTGTGAGGGCTCTTTCCAGTTTGGAGACAGTTGCGCACATGTTTCTCTCTGTGTGTGTGTGTGTGTGTGTGTGTGTGTGTGTGTGTGTGTGTGTGTTTTGCCCTCTGTGCTTGTTTGAGAAAGAGATTGAGATCTGATTTCTCTTTTTCTTTATATGGACACCAATTCTATTGGATTAGAGTCCCACTCCCATCCACTCATTTAACCACAATTACTAAAAGCCCTAACTCCACATATAGTAATATCGAGGGCAAGGGCTTCAAAATATGAATTTTGTGTAGTGGTTTTTCATGGACCAATGTTATTTGGTGCAACTTAAATGGAAGTGTATGATTAAGTCAACCTTCTGCAACTGAAGGGGATATTTTAGGAACAGGGATGTAAAATAATTCTAGTTTCCTATCCTCCTTCTATTCTCAAGTTCTCAGTAAACTATGCCTCAGGAATCAGTCTAGACAGGGCTTAGGTCTGAGGATTGTGTGAGGCGGCAGTTATCTTTAAATGTAACAACCTTGGCACCTCACTGTAGACCTGACTCACCTTTAGAGACTTGTGTTCTGGCTAAGACAATCTTAAATAGTCCCTCAACTTAAACAGAACAGTTTCTTCCAGGATCTAGCACCTGACCTCCCTTTTTCCTAGAGTTGTTACTAGAAAACTTAAGATTCCTTTGTCTGTCCTTTATGAGATGTAAATGTTCTCCTAGGCTCTTGCCAGTTTTAAACCCTAAGGTCTTTCTTAGGGAACAGGTAGATACACTATGAAATGTATTCATTACAAAAGATAGCACCCCATTTCTATGGAAGGTTAGGAGCGTAACTTTAATAAGCAAGCACAGATGGAATAATAATGTTAAGCAACACACAATAGAAATAAAATTTATTTCCCAACTTGTATTTGGATTACAAATTCAGGTGTATGTGTTCAACGCTTAAGCAAAGAAGGCACCATGTAACTGGACTGTTTTGGAATAGATAACCTGTGAACTAACTTACATTTTTATTAATAAAATTACAATAAAACAAAATTGAAAGTATGTTTTATGACAACATAAAAGAGCCTTGTTAATCCAAGGCTTTTTTTTTTTTTAATTTGTTCTAATTAGTTACACATGACATTACAGCGCATTTATGCATTTTGATAAATCATACATAAATGGAATATAATTTCTCATTTTTCTGATTGTACATATTGTAGACTGAAACAGACATTATTACCTCATGTACACAGATGACTGCATGACCAATGTGAACCCAAGGCTTTTATATTTATTGGCACATGTTCTGGGTATTGGGTGTTGATTTTCAGTTATCCTTTTCAAAGTTTCAAGTTCTTTCCTGGATTTTGGGATACTTGAGTGCAAATTGGAAGACAAAAGAGGAAAATCCAATATTCTCATCTGACAGGGTGAGCAGTAGTCCCTATGCTTTTAATAGAAGTTTCAGATTGTACACTTTAGTTATCAAAAGAGATGGGTTCGTCAATGGTTGATTTCCGTGATTTTGGCATTTTCTAATATTTTTTCAGCCCAAAGTCACCATATCATTTTTTTTATGAACACATAATTTTGTGTGTTCAATCACTTTTTAAAAAATACCTCCAGTCATTTCTGTTTCTCAGATAATTAGTGATTGATCCAATGACAATTGAGAACATCTTAAATCTTTGGAAAATAAATTAAAAATAAAATCATTGGGAAAAATGAAAGTTGTTCTCTAAATTCTAGTACAATTCAAGGAAGCTCACTCTCTCCACTTGTGTTCAACATAGTACTGAAAATACTAAACACCACAACCAGAGAAGAAAAAGAAATAAAAGACAAAAATCAGGAAGGAAACATATTTTCTTCGTTGTAGATGACACAAACATATGTGAAGAAAACAATAAATACTCAATAAAAGAGTTGTTAGAACTAATAAAGAATTGAATAAAGTTGCAAGAAACAAAATCAATACATGCCAAACAAATTACATTAGGAGTAAAACACCTCTACAACGAAACACAGAAGAAATCAAAGAAGTCCTTAGAAGATGAAAAAAATCCAAAATATTCATGTATAGGTAGAATTAATGTTGTCAAAATGAGCATATTACCCAAGGCAATCTACAGACTCACTACAGTTCCCATCAAACTATCAATAGCATTCTTCACGGAACAAGAAAAAAAGCAGTCCTAAAATTTATAAGGAAGAATAAAAGTCCCAGAATAGCCAAAGTGATCCTGAGCATCAAGAGGAAGGCTGAAAGCATTACAATACCTGTTCACAAAATATACTATAGAGCTACAGTAACAAAAACAGCATGGTATTTGCATAAAAACAGAAGTGAATACTGTTATGGTTTAGATTTGCAGTCTCCCCCAAAAGTTCTTGTGTAAAATTCAAGAATATTCAGAGATGAAATGATTAGGTTATGATAAACTTAACCTAATCAGTGGATTGATTCATGGATATGTATTAACTGGGTGATAACTGTAGGCATGTTGGGTGTAGTTGGAGGAAGTAGATAATTGATGTGGCCCTTTGGAGTTTATATTTTGTCCCTGGTGAGAGGAACTCTCTGTTTTCTTGTGCCTTGTCCTTTGCTCCTTTCCTCCCCCACACCCTTCTGCCATGATGTTCTGCCTCACCTTTGTCCCAGAGCCATGGAGTATACTGACCATAAACTGAACCTCTGAAACCATGAACCAAAATAAACTTTCCTTCTCCAAATTGTTCTTATCAGATATTTATCAGTGACAAAGAACAGAATAAAACAAATACCAATGGAATAGACTGGAAGATAGAGAGACAACCTCACTTAAACACAGTCATCCAAACTTTGACAAAAGTGCCAACATAAGTTGAAAATAACCTTTTCAACAAATGGTGCTATGAAAACTGTATAGCATACGTAGAAGACTGAAACTAAATCTCTACCTCTCATTCTGCATAAAAATCAACTCAAAGTGGATCAAAGACCAAGAAATTAGAGGAGGAACAGTAAGACTACATGAAGAAAACAAAGGGGCAACAATCCAACACATTGGTACTGGCACTGACTTCATTAATAAGAATCCTAAAACTCAAGAAATAGAACCAAGAATAAATAGGTGGGCAGCATTAAATTAAAAAGATTCAGCAAAGCAAAGCAAACAAAATGTGAAGAGGAAGCCTATAGAATAGAAGAAAATACTTGCCAGCTACTCTCCCAAACAGGGGATTAATAACCAGAATATATAAATAACTTAAAAAATTTAAAACCAAAATATTTAATAACACATTCAATAAATGGGAAAAAGATCCAAAAGGACATTTCTCAAAAGAAGAAATACAAATGACCAACAAATTCATGAAAAAACTGTTCAACATTTCTAGTAATCAGGGTGACACAATTCAAAACTATACTGAGATTTCATCTCACCCCAGATGGAATGGCAATCATCAAGAATAAAAATAATAATAATTGTTAGTGAGAGTGTGGAGAAATAGGTATATTTATACATTGTTGTGGTACTGCAAATTAGTACATCCACTTGGGAAGGTTCCTCATACAAGTAGAAATGGAACCACCATATGACTCAGCTATTCCACTTCTTGGCATTTATGCAAGAGAAGTCAAATCAGCATACTATTGTTAAACATGAACACTGATGTTTACTCTATAGTTATACATGCACACTGATGTTTATAGTATGGTTGGTTATACATGCACAGTGATGTTTGTAGCAGGACAATCAATAATAGTCAAGTTATGGATCAAACCTTGGTGCCCATCTATAGATGAATGAATAAGGAAAATGCCTTACATATGCACAATGAAATTCTATTCAGTCATAAAGATGAATTAAGTTTTGTAATTTGTTGGTAAATGAATGGAACTAGAGAACACCATGCCAAGTGAAATAGACAGAATCAGAAAGTGAAGGGTCAAATGTTTACTCTCATATGTGGAAACTGAAGAGAAGAAAGGAATAAAAAAGCATATCTCATGAAAATAGAAGGGAAATCAGTAGAGTAGAAGCACAGACCAAGGGGGAGGGAGAGAGGAAAAGGGGAAAATCTGAATAATAAAATTGGTCAAATTATACTAGGCGAATGTGTGACTATACCATAATACTTTCCAATTTTATATATAACTAGAGTATATCAAGTAAAAATAAATAAACAAATAGAAAGAAGTACAACAGGTTACAGGAAGGGGTTTGGGAAAAGAAGGAGGGATGGGAAGGGAGTGGTATAGGGTATTGAAATAGAGGAAATATTTTCTATGCATATATGAATATGTCAAAATGAACCCCATTGTTATGTATGACTGTAATGCACTAGATTTTGTTTCAATTTAAAAATTGATTGCATTCCTTTATATAAACAATGCCCTGTCTAAAACATCAGGAACCAATGGCACTTATTATAGTAGAAACAGCAACAAAAGTACCCAGGAAAAAATGCAAAGAGGTGGAAGATTAATGCACTAAAAACTATAAAAACTTAAATGAAGGAAATTGAAGACAAATATATTATGCTTCTCAAGAAGACATGTCAGTCAATGATGGACTGTATATACAACAGTTGTCTCCTAAGGTTTGCCTTTTGACATCATAGTTTTCTTAGTTTGTGTAAGTCCACTCTACTATGTTTGTTTGATAACAAATTATCTAATGGCATAATGATATAATGATGCATTTCTCCAAATTTATCTCCATTGTTTTAAATGATGCATACTAGTAAATTTAAAGATATCCCTTGGTCACAGAATTTTTCTTTAAATTGATGCTTTTAAATGTTCATGCTACCCATAACAATATACAGATTCAACACAATTTCTATAAAAGTTCCACTGGGATTTTTCACAGAAATAGAGAAAACAACTCTAAACTTCATATGGGACCACAAGAGGTCCTGAATAGACAAAATAAATCAACCAATTTTTATGTTTGACAACATCACACTTACTGATTTCAAATTATACTAAAAACAAAAGCAATCAGAACAGTGTTGCACAATTCCAAAGACCAATAGAACTTGAAAGAATTAAGAAATAAACCTAAGTTTATCTTCTGTGTTAGTTTTTTGTTGCAATGACACAATACCTGAGATAATCAATGTTTAAGGAGATAAGTTTTTTTCTTGGATCTTGGGTTTAGAGGTTTCTGGTCATGCTTTGTTGACTATTGATTTTGAGTCTGTGGAGAGCCAGTACATCATTGCTGGAGTTCCTAACAGAGGAATCTACATGCTCATGGCAACTGGGAAGAACAGAGGGAGAAAGAAGTGGCCAGGGCCCCAATATAACCCTCAGGGTATACTCCTAATTACCTAATTTCCTTCCACTAAAGGCTAAAGGCTTCCTCCTAAAGGTTCCACCCAATAGTGCCACAGACTGGCAACCAAACCTTTCACACATTGACATTTTCAGGACACTCCGGATATAAACTATCATTTGTAGTCAACTCATTTTGTATAGGGCACCAAGAAGACACAATAAGGAAATACAGTCTCTGTAATAAATGGTGCAGGAAAAACATATCCACCCTTTCCCTGTGCAAAAAAAATAAATAAATAAAAGGAGAGGGAGAAAAAAATAAATTATACTCTTTTCTCAAATCATAAACATAAATCAACTCAAAGTAAATTAAATACTGATATATAGGACCTAAAACGATAAAACTCCAAGGAGAACATATAGGGCAAAACTCCTCAAAATTTCCCCTGATAATGATTGTTTTTAGATATAACACCAAAAGCGCAGGCAATCAAGCAAAAGTAAGCAAGTGGGAGTATGTTAAACTAAAAAAAAAAAAAAAAAATTTGCACAACAAAGGAAACAACAAAATGAAAAGACAGCACATACAGTGGGAGAAAATATTTGCCTACTATATATGTGTTTCATATCCAGAGTATATAAGAAGTTCATTTACACTTAATAGCAAAAAAAGAAAGAAAGAAAAAAAAAACCCAATTTAAAAATGAGATATCCTTTATATCTGTTACAGTGACTTTGATCAAAACAAGATAATGAGTTGTCAATAAGATGTGGAAAAAGGGACTACTTGTACATTGTTGGTGGAGATGTAAGTTGGTGTGGTTGTTATGGGAAATGGAATGAAGTTTCCACAAATAATAAAAATGCAACTACCCATGACTCATCAATCCCTCCTCTGGGTGTATACCCAAGGGAATACAATCAACCCCTGAGAGATACATCTATGCTCCCATGTTTATTTCAGCATTATTCACAGTAGCCAAGGATGGAAACAAGTGTCTGTTGATGGATGAATAAACTATAGAAGCAAACAACAGAATATTTTTCAGGTTTTTCTTTCTTTTTTTTTCAAGCACTTGCTATTTGCAATAACATAAATGAACCTGGAGAATAATAAATGAAATTAGCCAGTCAGAATGACAGATACTATGTGATTTTGCTTAAATATACAAATAATTCAATTCAGAGGGCAAAATGTTGGTTATTATCAGGGCTGAGGCAGGTAGTTAGAGAGTGCAGGATGTGGAGATGTAGGTCAAAGGGTACAACTTGTAATTATGTAGCATGAATAAGTCTAGAGATCTTCTGTACAGTAGGACTATAATTAATAATACTGTATTGTGAATAGAAAATTTGTTAACACTGGATTTCAGTTGCATTCACTATAAAAATGGTAACTGTATGAGGGAATGGATGTATTTATTTACTTGATTATAGTAATCATTTATTGTGTATATTTTTAAAACATGTGGTATACCTTAAATACATACAATAATGAATTAAAATAAAACAATAAAAATAAAGCCATGCATTTAAAGAATAGAAAATTCTGACCACACAGTCTATTTAAAACAAGCTAGTTCCTATTTATATTTAAGGTTTTATGACCTCTATCACCCCTATTTGTTAATTTTAACTTACATAATATATTCTATAACTATTCTGTCCAAATTGTAGCAACTTTATGACTAATACAGTTGAACCTAAATTTTAAAATAAATTATTTTAATATCAGTGAACTTATTCAAATTTTAAAAACAAATGAGTTTACAAAATATTGCTCAGTGTGGTTTAAAATGATATTCTCTACTCCTATAAACATTTTTAAGTGTTTATTTATTTATTTACAGTTTTTCCCCATACCCCTTCCCATTTTACTATCCTTTCAGAAGGGTAAAATGGAAGTAAATACAGTAGAGCATTTTCAAATGGTAAAGTACAGTGAGATATTCATTCAAAAACATCTTTAAGAACATTTCTTATATAGATGAAGAGTTAAATAATAATTCCTTAGGATCTTCCCCTGACTTCTTTTCAGTAGGGTTATGATCTTTCTGAAGAATTTACTTTTCACTCCCTTGATCAAGACATGGTGATGAACCTTTGTGGTTCTGGAGGAATATGATCTGATTTTGTTAATATTCTAAGATTCCATTCAGTATAAAAAGGAAAATGTTTTTCCTGTCCTGGATATAATTAACTCTGATAAATGTAAAGTATTTTTAACATATAACTTAGAGCATCAAGGATAACTAATAATGATTTTATATCAAAAAGTCTAGGATATATTCTGACAAACATTGTTGATTCATTTTCTCTCTTTAGGATGTGAGTTAAGATGTCAAGAAAGAAATGGAGAGAGTAAAATGCAAATGAGCAGTAATAATGAAATATTTAAGTTTTTGGAACATTTCAAAAATAAAAATTATCTTTGATAAGTGTACAATAATTTCACAAAGTTTGCCATTGAATATTAACTGAAAGAGATTCAAGTCACCTTTTCAATTTCACCCTTAGGTATTTTTTCTAAATTTTTGCGTCTACTTGCTCCCATAGGACATTGCCTAAATTCTCATTTGCTTGTTAACAGCAATGTCAAAGTTCTGTGGTATTTATAAGACTCTTAAAGTGCTTTAACATATTTGAATCATTCCCAGATTACATGTTCTTAACAGTTCTGATACTTGATAAAGGAATATCACATTGAAGATGTAGCACTTGAACCTTAAAACATCATGAAATCAAATTAAAATAAAATAAACATTAAAATAGCTATATTTTGCTCCATAAACATCAATTGAGCCAATTTCTCATTTTTACAAAATATATTTTTAAGTTGTAAAACAATACCTTTATGTTATTTATTTTTATGTGGTGCCAAGGATTGAACCCAGTGCTTCACATGTGCTAGGCAAGCGCTCTATCACTGAGCTACAACCCCAGCCCCAATTCCTCTTTTTAAATGAACATGAAGCAACATCACATGTGAAAAAACATTGCAAATATTCACCAAGGCATTCGCAGATTTGATCCTGATTGTGCAGCCAAAAAATATTTAGTAGGTCAAGAATTTTTTAATTATGTGTAACAAATATATATGTAAAAACATATTTTCAGAATGAAATGCTAAGTACGTATTAATTGTTTTATCTACAATTTTTTATTATAATCTAGCCTCAATTAAAACATATCAATATATCAGGTAGCCTTCACTGAACTCTGGTTTTATCTGAGTGAGAAGATTGAACTTTCCTTTCTTATCATTTCCTTTCATTGAGTTATTATAATGCCATGATTTCAGGAACAATTTTCAATAAAATTATCCAGTATTATTTTATAAATGTATGATAATGAGACATAACTTCCATTAAACTAAATTACTAGGTTAATAGTACTGTTCCAATATTATGTAAATACAGGTTGAGAATGACAACGGGAATACATTACTTCTCAGAAAATTCATATCTAATGCTTGCATATAGGTAAAAATTGAATGAAATTGAAATTGCAATTGAAATTATTATTTCATAATTTTTATGAATAGCTGTTCCTATTGAATCACAATGTGTGGAATGCCTTGTGTCTGTAAATGAACATTCTGTGTTGAGGAAATGTTGATGTTTTTACTCTATTTTTAAAATCACTAATAATACAAGAAAATTAGCTGTGCCTTAGAAATAAATTGTTTATTTTCAAAATTACATCATGGAACTAAAAGTAATCACTTATTCAGGAATAAAATACAATAATTCTTTGACCTGCTTATTTTGTAATTTTAATAAATAAGAGATTGCAGTAATGAAAAGAAGATTTCAAACAATTATATCACAAAATGTATCCAGATATTCTATAATTTTTTCATCTGCGTGAACTAGCAAGAATCATTTTCACATGAACTCTTCATACATTGAATTCAACTGATGGATAAAATAATTAATGTACCTCAGTACTTACACAAGTATGCAACACTGTCACCTAATTTTTTAAAATACTTGTGGATATATGTTATTATAATTCTATTAACATGAATATTGAATTAAATGTATATAATTGAATGGTAGATCAATTTTTTAAAAAGAAATATTAAAAATTACCATTCCTAAATTGCTATAAAAACCACCCTGAAACATAGGGTGAATCTATTGGAAATATGATCCATTCCATCCCCCTTTTCTTAGTGAGTACGTAAGTGAATGTAGTCAGAAAATACACTATTTTACGCAGTGTCAGAGTGGTCAACAATGACCATGTAAGGACTATGGCACTCCTTAGTGCCATAGAAACAGAATCCAGTTCAATTTCCACAGTTGAACTATCATGAAATAAGTTTTCCAAGTGCATACCACAAAACAGAAAGCTCGAAGCCTGTTCCTTAGAAGTGCATGTTCCATACATCTTTAGTTTTTCTTATGTGATATGTAGCATCCCACACTGGATTTAAACTTTCTCAAGCAGGTTGTATTTCTTGTAATGACCTGGTATATACCTTTTATGGCATCATGCATTCAGTAAGATTCTAGACATATTAGTGGATTTTGTGTGAAATAAGGAAAATGTGTTTTTACTTTGAATAGAATATTGTCCTATAATAAACTGATATACCATATTTGAAGACTGAATGGTAAATTGCATACACACAGTATAAACACTAAGTGAACTACTTTTTCAAGATTCAAGTGTATTCTGTATGTTTTATTTACTTCTCAGAATTGGTTATGTGATTTGGCTAAAATGTAACTTACTCATTGTTATTTATACTTTGTTCTTATATAACTGTGTAATTCAGAATTCTATTTTCTTGGATTAGATATTCAATACACATTCCAACTCCTGCAAATGATGAGTAGGTATTTTGGCAAGCTTGCCTAGGTAGTTTTAAAAATGAATCTAGCCATTGACTGTGTGCTTTAATTGCTATAATTTGAATAATTCATTCTATGTTTAGAAAATGAGTTCAAGGTGGCGTGTGATTAACCACGTTTAATGAAGTCATTACCTGATTAAATAGCATTTCATACCCATGACTGATTATATCCAAATGGTAATCAATTTGATTCAAATTGTCTATATATTTGAATTCGTTACACTTTTGTATTACAGCTACTATGAAGAAAACTACATTGATATTTTATTAGTAGTAATTGTTTATATTCTTGGATATCTCTTTTTTAGAATTAAATAATAACATGCTTCCACTTCACTACAAACATCAGCAGAGAATGGTCTTGAGAAATTATTTCATTTTGGAAAGTAGAACATTTTAAACAAAGGGACTGGTTTGATTAAGAAAGTCGAGTTTTTAAATAATAAATCAGACGGCTAAATTTCTAAGGGGTTTTCTCATCTATCAACTCCAGCTGTAATCTTCATAGATAGGAAATGTCACACTTTCCATGTGGTCTTGACTTAAGTGAGTGTTATGGTTTAAAAGCTAGAAAAGCTTTAAAAAAATGAGGTGTCTCCCAAAAGTTCATGTGAGAAACAATGAATGAAAGTTTAGAGGTGAAATAATTAGGTTATGGGAGCCTTAACATAATCAGTGCACTAATCCCCTTATAGGGATTAACTGGGTGGTAATTGTAGGAAGTTAGGGTATGGCTGGATGAAGGTGGTTCATTAGGGATGTTCCTTTGGGGTTTATATTTTATCCTTAATCTGCAGTCTCTCTCTCTCTCTCTCTCTCTCTCTCTCTCTCTCTCTCTCTCTCTCTCTTTCTCTCTCTCTCTCTCTCTCCTTTCTGGTGGCCATATCCTGAGCCACTTTTCTCCATTACAATCTTTTGCCATGATGGTTGTTGTCCTCACCTTGGACAGAGAGTGATGATGGAGTTGGTCATCTATTAACTAAGATCTCAAAACTGTAAGCAAGAAATGAACTTTTCCTCCTGTAAAACTGTTGTTATCAGGTCTTTTTGTCACAGTGGTAAATATCCTGAGACTGAGTGATTTAAAATAAAAGAAGAGAATTTTAATAATCTCATGTGGCTTGGTTGCATAATATTACTTTCTACCTGAAGTATATATCAATACTTCTTTCCTACACAAAGTGGTCAATAACTTCAGGGTCACTTCCTTTAATAAGTAATCTTAGAGTGCTATGAGACAAAATATCCATATTTTCAGTGCAAAAACAGGCTTCAAATGTGAAGCAGCTATTGTTAATGCTGTTAGCTCAATTGATAATGATCTCTAGCATTGCAATAAATGAATAAATTAAATCCCTGCACACATAATACATACATATATGCACACAGCTACATGTATAAATCAGTGTTCCTCTATAATACTTTAAAAATGAGTCTCATTTTGCAATTTTTCACATCTTACAATAATAGATATTGCTACAATTACTAGTAAATTGCTGTCAGTTGTATAATGCATGTGAAAATTTGAAAATATGTAGGCAGATCAGGATGTCCACTATAGGATATCAAGAACATTTCTGGTGTGGCTGGGTCTCAAATGTCTCTCCAAAGATCATTTATTGAAGTCTGAGTCTCCAATGTACCAGTGCTCGGAGGTGGGGCCTTGGGAGGTGACTATGGCCTTATCAATGGGTAATCTGTTGTTGGATTCATAGTTAAATGGGCTACAAGGAGGCAGTTGAAACTTTAGTAAGTGGAGACTAGTGGGAGGAAGTAGGTCACCGGGAGTATGACCTTGCAGGGTCAGTTTTGTCCCAAAGTCATCCTTCTCTGCTCCCTGGCTTCCGTGAGGTCTGTCATATACTCCCTACCTTGACTTTCTGCCTTACCACAGGCTCAAAAACAATGGAGTCAGTGACCAGGGACCAAAACCTCTGAAACCAAAAATACATAGTTCTGTAGGTCAAATATTTTCCATTTCACTTAAAATTGCCAAACCTTGGGTAGTAGGTATGGCCATTTTCACAATATTAGTTATCAAAAGCCATGAATGCAGGATATCTTTTTACTTGTCTCCTTCTTCTTTAATTCTCTTCATTGGGATTTTGTAATTTTATGGGGATGCTTCTTTCACATCTTTGGCTAAGTTTATTCCTAAATATGTCATTCTTTTTGTTGCTATTGTGAAAGGAATTGCTCCTTTAATATCCTTTTTGAGTAGTTTGTTACTTTATATAGAAACATGATTGATTTTTGTATATTTATTTATAACCTGGAAATTTGCTGAGTTCATTTATTAGTTTGATCATAATTTTGAAATCTTTAGAATTTATTCTGAATATAACCATGATCAAATGTTTTTAATAGAAAAAAAGGAAATGAAAAGAAAATAGTAGTATTTGAGGTGCTGCATATATTAAGTAGCTTGATCGTGACAATTATCTCTATATATAAATAGTCAAATTTTGTACCTTAAATCTGTATAGATAATATTTAATTATCAAATATACCTTAATAAAATAAAATGTTCTAACCGGAGGAGATGAAATCTTAAGAGTTGTTTTAATTTGCATTTCTCTAATTACTAGAGATGTTGAACACTTTTTCATATATTTCTTAATTGCCTGTATATCTTCTTCTGTAAAGTATTTGTTCAGTTCCTTAACCCATTTATTGATTGGGTTCTTTGTATTTTTGATGTAAAGTTTTGTAAGTTCTTTATAAATTTTGGAGATTAGTGCTCTATCTGAAGTGCGTGTGGAAAAGATTTTCTCCTACTTTCATAGGCTCTCTTTTCACATTATTGATTGTAGGGGGCTGGGTAAGAAAGATGGTGGAATGAGACAGACATCATTACCCTATGTACATGTATGATTATAGGAATGGTATGAATCTATTGTGCACAACCATAGAAATGAAAATTGGTACCCCATTTGTGCACAATGAATCCAAATGCAGTCTATAAAAATAAAAAAAATAATAAAAAAATAAAATGTTCAAAGTTACCCATACATGTCTTTGTATATCTATTCCATATAACTAGAAAGTTATAAGTATTTAGTAATTAAAAGAGACTGAGGGCCCATTGGAGGTTATCAATACAAGAAATGCTACTCTTCATACCTGCAAGGTCATTCTTGAGATTATAGCAATGTTAAACAAAATGTTGTAAAGCCAAGGACATTATTTCCCTATAAAATTTGAAGTACAGTTATGAATAATGAATTAATAGAGTTTACATCTTCTTTTATCATTGATTCCTTCATAATATGTGATGTCTCAAACTGGTAAAAGTGTTACAGAAACTAACAGGGTTTTTGAAAAGCAAGGCATGAAAAGAGATCTTAGTTCAGGTTAAGATAAAGCAAAAATTAAAGCAATTCCAAAAACTAGATTTAAACTATATGCTTTTTAAAGTTTAAAAAAAGAAAAAATCTAATAAATAATATCCATATGTTAGTGAAAGAAAGATGTCCAAAGTATTAAGCCAATGTATTCTCATGAAGTAGGAAATACTCTTCAACCAAGTAACTTTTAATAACTTAGCATTCAATACTTAAAACTAGTAAAGGTGTTCTTAAATAATTTAAAAATGTAGAGGAATCAAGCTCTTCTGATATTGTAGTCTAAATTATGTACTTTCAAATATTAAAATGAAATTAATCCCTGAGAGGTAAATATCACCAAGTTATTAATTATTATAAATTTGCTTCTTAAACAGTATTTGGCTAAAATGGAGATAGATTAACATTATCTGGTATATTTTATTTTAAATTCATATTTCACTATTTTCTTTGAATTGCTGGTCATTATTTTTCCACAGAAATTCTTTCTGACTATCTATTGTACAATAAAATCCCATCTTTCCAGAATCATTTACCTTTGACAAGCCTTGTAAATTATGGCACTGAATGAAAATCCACTTTTTACTCCTTCATTTCCACACTTTATCATATATTTCTCATTTTGCAGGGTAATATTCCTAATCATTTGTAAGAGTGCACCCCATCTAGCACCTTAAGTAAACCCTCAGTCATACTGAGTTTGGTAGTCGTTCTGTAATCATATTTCTTGAAGGTTGCTGGCCATCTGGTCAAATTTTAGCATCTGTCAACAAATCGATGTAGATATCTTAGTTCTCGTTTTCTAGGAGAGGGGGTGGAGGAATATAAATGAATGGGAGAGAATGACCTATACCACTGGAATTTTGCCTCTATAAGAATTTTGGAAGGGATTACACATTCTCCAAGAGTCACCTCATTTTATAGATAACTAGATAAAGTCAGAGTATACTATTTTACTTTCTGCAAGTACATTACCCTTCACATTTCTTCCTTTTGTGGTTATCATAGAGAAGTCTCTGTGAGTCCAAAGGTATGCATTATAGGAAAGTTTTTTATATGTTATCATGGCTCCAAAGATATGTTAAAAGCGAGAGTAACTAGTTGATCAAAAGTATGTGTGCTTTGAAATTAGCTCCTGTCTGTTCCCAGGTTATTTACCTTCTTTTAGTGATGGAGTGCAGGTAGACATATGTGATTTGTAGGCTAGATTAATACCATTCTTATGTGCAACTCATCTGACCAGATACTTGGATGGTATAGTGAATTGAAGCACCTAGTCCAGGAATCTACCTCTGCCAGTGCCCAAGACGTAGCCAAGAGCCATTTGTCAAAAGGAAATGATTAAGAAGTTGTACTCTGCTGCAAAAACCAAAGAACCTCTATCACCCTTGTCCCACATGGTACCAAATCTGCCTATTGAAGCATCTCTATACAATTGGAGTCAAAAAGTTCCAAAGTCAGAGATGTTTTGCTGCAATCTTAATCATGTGGAACTCCTTCTCTCTTTTCAAATTCCTACTATAAACTGGAGGGCTACTTCTAAATCAAGAGGAGAAAAAAGGGCACATTGTCTCCAAATTTAAAAAAAGTCCCAAAGAATAGGTTTACTTCTCATTCATTAGTGGTAGCTGCACGAGTCTAATGAATATCCTGATATGTTCCAAACTAAGGCTCTCTGGAAACTTCACTGATCATCCTATGTACTATGAATTACCTATCACCTTACCTGACAGGTAAATATTTGTAGGACACTTTCTACTTCCTGTTTTCCTAGTCAGGTTAGGATGATGTCATTAGTTTAAAGGATTGTGTAAGAATCAAGTTTTCTATGGACAAAATTGTGGCACAAGATTTGAGAGGTAAAATAAAGACTTTTAAGATACAATCCCTCCCCCCCAAAAGAGAAGTAATTATCAACAGAACTACATTAAAAAATAAGTTCGTCAAATTGAAAAGAAATGGTACCTGAGATAAAATTGTGTGGGAATACAAGAAAACAAAAGATTAAAATGAAGGTAAATATAAAATACATTTTAGAACTATTTTAATAGTACTCAAATATATTTGAATGTCTGAAGGATAAATACTAGCAAATTACTGTGGGTGTTAGGATATGTAATAAAACATGTAATAGCAGTAACACGGGAGATGGACAGAAGAAATTGTTAAAATTGCATTCTTCTCTTTCCATTCAAACACTCTCAGAATTTATCCCTAAATGTGATTCACCAGTTCTATCCCAATAATGAAGACCAAATTCCTAAGATTATTTTACTATATAAATTTTCTTCTTAGTTGAATTTTTTTCATTTGAAATTATTTTTAAATGTACATAGTTTCGAGTTCAGTATGATAATATAGTGCATGTAAAGAATAAAAAATAATTAAGTCAAGGTAATTGGAATTTCCATCTCCTTAAATATTTATTTATTTGTGTTAAAAATATTTAAACTTCTCTCTTCTAGATCTTTATAAAATATTTAATATATTGTTACCCTCCTGTCTTATATCACTTCTTACTTCCCTGTCAGTCTTTTGATCTTGGGTTGACTTTGCTACAATTCTGAATGTGCTGGGACAGCGTCTAAGTTATCACTCTAAAAAGCATTGCAAAGTAACTGCCTCCAGTTAGACAGCTTTCTTCTGCTCAGACAAGTGAAAATAGGTTACTTTGGCAATCAAAGGAGATTCAGTGGACATTGTACGCTTGGTATTCTGAGTCCTCAAATTCTCTGAATCTCTGCTACAATGCGCAGACTTCTACTCAGAGTTGACAGGCCCTAAATTTCACGTAAAAGGGTAGGTAACTCTTTGAATTCAATTAACACTGTAAATCTGCTGAGAAAAATTTTAGAGTAATTCCTGGTTACCTTACTCAGGAGAGTTCAGCTGGAGTTTCTTTTAGCACAGTTATAAGGTTTGCTGAGTTTGTGCTTATACTTCATACCAGTTTTCTATTATTGCCTCACAACTGCCTCCAGATTTAGTGGCATGAAATAACAACAACTATAGGGAACATTCCTCAAGCTTATCTGACAGTAGTCACTGACACCATGGTCTAAGTAAGCCAAACAGTCTGAACAGAGAAACTGAGGCCATGGTAAAGACTCGCCATGGAATGAAGGTCTTTGCAGTTGCTAAGACTGAGTTTGAGCTGAGGGGAGGCCTCGTTCTGACATGCATCACAGAAAGCTGTGATGTGAGCTTGCCCGCGCTGCCTTGCCTCATGCTGTGTGCAGGAGCTTGCCATTCCCCCAGTCCTTCTTCTCAGACCTGTTGCTGGGCAGAATTGCTTAGGCATGATGGGTTTGTTTACACTACCTGGACCCTCGACGTATAGTTCACCTACAGGCTGACTCTGTTATACTTTAACAAGCGTGTTAACCTGATTGGATAATGTGTCTATATATGTCCTGTGCAACCCTAAATAAAATTAGATCCGTGCCTTCAGAGCTCGATCTCCGATGCCTGGGTAAGCACGCTGGGTATTGGTATTGTTCGTCCTCACCCTCAGCAAACCTGTCTCTAAACATCTACAAACAACCATTCATTATTTCTCACTGTTCTTAAATTTAGTTAGGCCTTAACACAGGTATTACACTATTTTTCTACTGTTGCTCTAATAAAATGCCAAAACTCAGTCTTAAAATAACACAATTTTTTTCTCTTACAGCTTGGCTCCTTGGCTCATGAGTTGTTTTTCACATCACTCTAATCTCTCATGTCCACTGTAACACCTTCTGTATCTGTGTCTCTAACCTATTTTGCCTCCTTAAGAATGAAGTTTTACTAGTAGATTCATAGCTTTTTCAAATACTCTAGGATAATCTTTCCTTAACAAGATTATCCTTTGACTTTATCACATCTGCAAAGTCTCTGTGCCAGGATAAGATGTGAATTCTTTGGGGAACCAGTATTTATACTAGAGTGATGTCTCATCTGTATTCTGCAAGGTGTTGGTTGAAACTACAACCAGGGCTGGGTGATCCAACCAGTTTCACCCATGCTTCAGTAGCCTCAAATAGTGGTAGGGATGCCTGGGGTCACTACATTCGTACATCACTCCAGGGTCAAACTAAAACTTTTGTCATGGCAATCGAATCCCAAAAGAGTGAAAGAGAATGCTACCAGGTCCCCTTAAGCCCAAGCCTTAGAACTTGGCTCATCAAAGTCCATCACAAGACCAACCTAGATTCAAGGAGAAAGGACATGACCCTTCCCTAAGGAGCGGTGTGGCATGAGAACACAAGATGGGACGAATTCTTTTGTTCATCTCTGCACTTTGCCACACTCTAAACTAAGAATGTAAGAATATTATCTTATCCCTTTTTTCGTAGAATTTCTTTTAAATCCCATTAGAAGAAATCACATCCCACTACGGCCCAAAATTCATCATATGCTGTATTCTATTTTAGAGAAACTATAACTCTTTCCACCCCAAGTCTTTTCTTCACTGGCTACTTGATACCAGATGATTGCGGATGGAGTTTCAGTTAGTCAACTCAACACTGTGGGTCATGAGGTGTCAAGTTCCCATCCTGAAATGCTAGTGGGATTTCACTGTCTTAATCTATTAGTTAGACCCATCTGGACTCTAATAGGTTTCTCACACTTCTCAAGGTTTGTTACCTATCATCTATTCCTGGTTCTAACTTCAAAATTAGTGAAAGTCCTTTGTTCTAAACAATGGAAATTAACTGGTTCACATAAATTGAAAAAGACTTTAATGTAATGCTGTCAGGTATTTCAGTTTAACAAGGGGAGGGAAGACCGGGAAAAAGAAACTCAGGTTGTTTTGACTGCAAAGTGATACCAGATATTAGGTTGGTACCCATGGTATCTTAGCCATTGCATCCCTACCACTGTAGCTAATAGGCTCTACATTCTGCTACTGTTTTCTATGAAAAACTCTTAGCTGCCTCTTCATCTTTGCCTCTCTCCCTTCAGATATAGGGGGATATGTAACTGAATAAAATGTTTAATCATAGGTTATATCCAATACTCACAGCAGCAGAGACAGGTAATGAGTGGTCTACTAGATAAATAGCAGGAGGTTGTTTTGACTTTCTCTCAGATTCTTACTCTAAGAATCTTGTGGATGAACCCATAAACAAGAGTGAGTTGCAGATGCCTGTCAGTCAAAAAGACAAAGACAAAAAGACTAAGCTTTGGAAGTAGCTGCTATAAATTAAAATTTAAAAAACCCAGATTCTAACAATAAAAAAAGTGAACATCTTCAGGAGAAAGAACAGTGGATATAAAAATTTAATAATAAAACAAATAGAAAACACTATCAGGATGAGGAAAGCACTTAAATAACTAAGAGCCAAGATTTTAAGATAACTCTTAAGAACTAAATAAATCATCATTTGGACAACAAAAGCAATAACTGCTAATAGTATCAGAAAAATAAAAAAATAATAGCTAATATTCGAGTGGTCATTATTCTTTAATTCACTTTAAATTCTCATTGCTCAAAAATCTTCAGTGATTACTTTGTGTATAACACATATATGTATGTAATTCTCAACTATTAACCCATTTTAGAGATGAAAATACTGAGACACATGTCAGCTAAGTTGTCCATTTACATGCAGTGAGATTCAAATACAAGGCAGAGTATCTCAATTGTGTCTCCACAATTGAGCATTTGCTTTTTCTCATTGGTTCTTTTTAGTTATATATGACAATAAGGTTTATTTTGACATAATTATAAAAGCATGGAATATAATTTGTTCTAATTTAGTCCCAGTACTTCCAATCTGCTTCCCTCCCCTCTCCCCCTGTTTCCTTCCCTCTACTCTATTGATCTTTCTTCTCTTTAATTCTAGTTATTTTTTTTTAATTAGTGTCTTGTGAATGTACAGGAGGATTTGCTTTATAAGGCTCATGTTAATAAAGGATAAAGAAAAAGAAGCAAATGGTGGGGATGAATTCAAAGTAAAAAAGAGACTGTTGCTCTGACAGAGTCCTAGAGAGTATAGCAATTATTTTAACTGTTATAGGTATAACCACCCTCTTCCTCTAAATTCCTCCTTCACCTCTCTAAAATGAAAACACACACACACATGGTCAGGCACACTTCACATAAAGATTACTTGTGTGAGTTTCTGTGTTTAATTTATTCTTGGTGATATTCAGTTTAAAAAATTGTCCCAACTACCAATTATTTTTTCTCATATAAAATCAAAACCCACAGATGACCCAGTGGGGAGACAGGCATGTGCCTGGTTATCCTATATGATAATTAAAAAATAAAAAAATCGTAAGTATCTTTTCCTCATTTTAATTGTAAACTTCCAGTCCACCATAAATAACCTTAGTTTTCTAAAGATGAGTTTCTTGGGAAACAACTGTGATTTATCTATTTGTGTAAATTAAAGAAGAAAGATGATTTATTAAACAGGAGCTACAATTAAACAAATATCACATTTGATGCATTATTATTATAGTCATTTTTAATTTATAAAGACTTTTAATGATTTACTCTTGATGAAAAACCTCATATTAGAATTTGACACATGATTTTTTTTGTTTAATTCCCCTTGAATATCCCTTTAGCTTGGTTCTGATAAAATGTGCAATTTTTTGAAAGTCCTTGGAATATGTTAACAGTGAAGTTCTCTTAATTTCTAAATTCCTTTAGAATATAGAGCTTTGTGATACTACACGCTACAAATCTTTAAATAAATACAATTTACTACTTTAATGCAGTGTAAATAAAATGGAATTCAAAACATGGAAAATAATCATCAGAGTTTGTTAACATAAAATTGCAAGAACAATATATGAAATGTTTACTTCAAGAATTTTAGTCAATTTATCTAAACCTATACAAGAAATTTTAGTAGATTTTGTGAAATGTTTTAAGTTACATTTGCATATGGGGATAATTTAAACATATTTTTCATGCAATCTCTCTCTTTTCCTTAATGAAATACAAAATAAGAAGATAGGCTAAAAGATGTTTTACCTCAAAAAATAATTTGATTATTGAAGTGTTCTTCATCAAATTGATTTGTTCATAATAATTACATAGAATATGTGCATGGTTTTGATGCAGATACATTTCTGGTGACAACAATTTACAAATTTAAGAGTATTACAGAAGTAGAACAATTTAGTTTATAAACAGTCTAACAATCATGATATAATGGACTCAAATTTGGAAGGACATTTTGAGCCTATTGATTTCAGTTACCAGTCTTTGGAGAGTTCAAAGTTCATGTTTAACTCATGCTTTGATGAAAATCTAATGACCATTATGTTTAATTTCCATTGTTTTTATTTCAGACTACTCTTAATTCCCTCAATTATATACATAGATATGGTTTCTACCATGTCAGTCATCTCTGTAAATACCTTAACTTTTCAAAGCTTCAATGAAAAGACCATACTTAGAGTTAAATATTAGTTTGGAATATTACTGAATTATTTCCTAGAATCTGTGTCAAATAATTTGGAAGATAAAAAACAGCTTTCTTTCCTTCGTTTCTGCTTTACTTCTTTTCTCTTGACTTTATCCTTCCTTCTTTTCTTCCTCTTGCATATTTCACTGTAATACATCATTCCTTTCTTTTTCAGAATTTTATTGTTTTTTATTTTTAAAAATTTCCAGGGAATAAATATGCAATGAAGTCGCAATGCAATGTGTGTAAAGCTTTTTACTCATTTAGCAAATAGTTCTTGAGTGCCACATTAGTTTCCTCTTGCTGATACAAATTACCAAAATATATTATCTTAAGACTACAAAATATTTTTTCTCTTACAATTTTGAAAATCAGAAACCTGGAAAGAGCCAACATTGTTTTTCTGGAGTCTTTGGGAAAGAAGCTGTCCCCTTGCTTTTCAGCTTCCAGTGGTCACCTGCTTTTCTTGGCTGATGACCCCTTCCTTGCCACGTCCCTTGAAACTTCTTCTGCCTTACCAAACCTCTTCCTATTTGTTTTGATCCTTCTACTTCTCTCTTACTAGAGATTTTGTGATTATATTGGCCCACCATAAAATACCCCAAATAATCTGCCATCTCAAAATCATTAACATAATCACAATGCAAAATCTCTTTTTACTGGGAAAGATAACATTCACAGCTTCAGGTGCTTAGGATAAGGACATCTTTGTGGAAGGGTCATTATTTAGCCTACCACCAGTGCCAAATGTGGTCTTGCATAGTGAGGAAGTTAGAGGCACAGTTTTAAACAAATGTTTGATTACGCCTGTGGACTTTACATTCTAGAGCATAAGAAAAAAAGCATTACATAGAAGTTCCAGCACAAAGACTGAATGCAGAACTCTGAGGTGTTTGGTGTAAAGAGTTGTGAGCTGAACTCAAGTGGTCGCCACTCAGGTCTTTACCAAATTCCCTCCAAGTGAGTATGGGCTAAACATAGGCTCACCTCCTAGAAACAGGGTGTGGCAATAATGATGGAATGTCATTTTTGGTTTAGGTTACCAAAGCAACCTAAGCAGTTGCTAACTATCCTTAAGCTTTCCAATTCCACGGGTTAATGGGACCAATGACAGAGAAGGATACGTGCAAGCTGACTGATAAACCAATAGCTAGCTAGGATGTTCACAGACTGACAAGTAGTTGGGAGGTGGGAAAATGACTGCAGCAGAAAGGGTGGGGGAGCAGTTTTATATTATATGACACTTGAAATATCCAATTGCAGATACCAAGAAAGAATTTGTTACAAGAGATCAAGTCCTTTAATTCATTAACCGGTTAACAAATATTCACCTGTGCCAAAGTTGTGGCAGTTCATAGATGTCTTTAAAATATAGGTTATAAAACCAACAACATGTGTTGGTTATATGTGCAGTCCACATAAGCTGCAAAACACCTGCCCGATGGTGGTGTATATAATGGAGGGTTTTTTTTGTTTTTGTTTTTTTCACATGGTAATAACTCTGAAGGCAAAGGCTTGATAATAAAGAGACTCAATAATACCAGGAAAATGTGTTTTATTTATTAATTTATTATTATTACTATCTTCATCCTTGTTATTATTTTGCTCTTCCCCTTAGAGATCCAAGTTCACTATAGCAAATTCAACCCCCTGTCATGCTCAAATGAAAAATAGGGACTAGCAAGAGGCAGAGTCCTCTGTAACACAACACCGTACCCTCTTGTCAGAGAGTCAAATTCATTCCCAAAGCCCTTCAGAGAATTTTCTGTTTTTCTTCTCTTTGGCAAGAAAAGGGCAATATTGTCATTCCTATATCAAGAACTGATCCATGTCTCATAGATCTAGGCATCTTGATTTGAAATATTAAGAAAAACAAAACAACACGGAAATTGATCCAGAGTAGGAATTTAATAGAATTGCAAATTTATACAGAAACTGATCAGGGTTGTGGGACAAATTGGTTTGATTTCAAACAAATGGAACCTTTGTTCACAGTGACACCATTAAATCTATAAACTGGCATGTGACCCAATTCTGACCAAAATGGAGCATGAAAAGAATGCCTGAAAGCTTCTGTCAGCGTTATCTTTTTTGCTACAAGAAGACAGTAGGAAAAGAATTTCCATTTTCTTTCAACTTGGGAAACTACTATATAAGAATGTAATGCTTCAAAATGTAATAACCATTTTCAATCAGAAATAAAGGCGAAAACTTCAGTCACAACACAGCTTCGTTGATTCACTTAAACAAAACTTTTTGTCTTTTAATATTAAAACAAAATAAAACAGAGAAACAACACTTTGGGATTATATTATGTCTTGAAGGTAATGATGACTCATTCTGAGAGTTGCCAGTGCTTAGGGAGGAATAGATGTGGGACCTACTAAGGAGACAGAAAGTGATAAAAGAGTAAAGGAAATCCCAGAGAGCAGTGCTCTGGAAAATGAGAGGACACCCCCTGAAGGAAGGATTTTGAAGTGTGTGGAACACTACTGAAAGGTTGAACCTATTGAGAACAGCAATTTTAAGATCATTTTGGCATGAGGGAAGTACTTGGAAACACTAAGAACACTTTTCTTTGGGTACTGGGAGGAAGGTGCTATATTAGATCACAAAGGTTTGAAGAGGTATGAATACAATACTTGGAAAAATATCAGGGAGGTTGGTCATGAAGAAAAGCTGAGAGAAGGGCAGTAAATGAAGCATGTTTTGTTACTGCAGTTGCTTCTAGTCAACTGTACTGAAGGAAATTTGCATGGCAGTGAGATGATAAACCACCGACAAACAAAATACTTCAAAGGAGATGGTCCCCAGTGCACTAGAGAAGAGATTAACCTCTCATGAGGGAGTTTTTCTCTGTTGTAACAAAAAGGAAAAGATGTGATGTTGAGGCCAACAGATTTCTTAGTTTGATGGTGTCAGGGTGAGACAATTACTAACCAGGGACCTCTATTTGTATCGAGAAGAATCAGTTCCTAGACCTATCATCTGTTGACGCTGGCAGCAACAATCCCGCAGTAATTTATTGGAGGTGGACAGGAACTGAACTACTTCTATTACTGAGCTGCTTCCTTGCTTGTTTGCTTGTTTGCTAGTTTATAGAGGAAGAGAGGCTTTGCTTACTTTTTAGTTTTAGAGGAAGAGAGGCTTTGAGAGGAAGAAAGACATTGCTTAGAGGAAAAGAGACTTTGCTTAGAGGAAAAGAGACTTTGCTTAGAGGAAATTTTAGAGAAGCTATTTCTTAGAGGTCTGCTTCTTCTTCTTAGAGGTGTGTCCTGCATCCTGCGGCCTTCATTCTGCGATCCACAACCTGCGTTCTGCCATCTAGAGGTGCGTACTCAGTCCTCCATCCTGCAATCTATCAGAAGTGCTGCTTATCAGAGGTGCTTCCTATAGGTGTGTGTCTTATATACCCTACGGCAGCCAATCAGCTTAGGATTAAGTAGCACAGTTGGAGCATGCATCACGGTACCAATTAAGAATGAGGAACATCTGTTGACCACTAGTGCAGAGAAGACAATAACTAATCAGGCAAAAGTAGATCACGCCGTGTTAACACTAATTATGTGCCACCTGTTGGCCCAATGCCAGCCGCCATCCTAGGGCTACCCAAACATGTCTCTGCAATCATCCATGGAGTAATGGGAGCCAATAGACAATGTATGGAGTCTCAGACCTTCTGAGGTCATTTGCAAATGGAAGCAAGTTTTGAAACACCACAAATAACAAATATAAATAAATAAATAAATAAATAGCAGATCTACTGAGAGGTACATGTTATTTTTCATATCATACTCAACATATAACAGCAAAATACAGTATCAGGAAGTATTTTTTTTTTTAAGGTATACTAAAGAAGACTTTATTTTGGACTATTATGATAGGTATAGGGACAACTACAATGGGGTCATATAGTCTTATAATCTTTTATGAGAGATTGGGTTCATCTGCTAATGTAGTATGGGCAAGTGGGAATTTATAGCCAAGGAGCAGGGTAGTCAGTGGATGGAAAATTACCACGAGGAAGCTGCAGAGGTAAGGGATATCTGCTAAAGAAACTTAACAGAAATCTTGCTGAAGATGGGCCTGGGTGATCTCACATCACCTGGGGTATGCTGGAGGATAAGGACCTGATCAGATTTTGGGGATGATCAGATATTGAGGGGGAGGAGTTGTTAAATTGACTTGAGTAAGGATCTTTGCTATAACTGGATTTTACTAGGAAGGGCACAGATCCATCTAGGAGAAGGTTCAGAAATCTGACTATAGTTCGGTTAAACAAAGAATCTTTGTCAGGTCAAAGAAACTTAGAAGATTTAATAGGTATGAAACTCTCCTTTAAAATAGAGAATTGTCTCACATTCCATATGATTTTTCCAATATCTTACTGAACATTCATGAATGTTTATAATTTTCTAAGACTAAGACCTAACTCTGGTTTTACTTATAAATGTATGTATTTTTTTGCTCAGTTTTAATATAAACTGAATTTCTAAGAATGCAGCTGCTTGAATATATCAGAGGAAGATTGTTTTTATTTTGTTCTGTGTTACATTAATAGTTGTTCATTATTTCAGGAAATTCACATGACTGCTGCAATGCTGCTTATGGTATTTGAATTGATAATACAACACATTCTTTTCAATAATCTATATCACAGTGATTCTGTACATAAGAGGAAAAGTGACTGTTTTATTGTCTTCTAGTGTAAGTGTGCCTGAATATTTGTATAATAAAATGCAAATATGTAATTTATGTATATATGGATACATAGAAGGCATTTATATGTAAATATACCTTAATGACTCAAATAGATATTCACTATATAGTGATTACCAGAGTCCTTGGGTGAAGGCTTTCACCCTGGTGATCCCAATGAAACAGACTCTACCAACAGTCTCAATATGCCAATCAGAGATAAGCAGTGATGAAGGCAGGAAAAGAACTTTTTTTTTATTGTAAACAAATGGGATACATGTTGTTTCTCTGTTTGTATGTGGAGCAAAGACATACCATTTGTGTAAACATAAATTTACATAGGATAATGTTATTTGATTCATTCTGTTATTTTTTCCCTTCCCCCATCTCTCCCACCCCTCTTTTCCCTCTTACAATCCTAACTTCTTCCATTCTTGCTCCCCTCCCTAACCCTAACCCTAACCCTAAACACTAAGCCCTCTCACCCTCCATTATGTGTCATCATCCGCTTATCAGCGAGATCATTCGTCCTTTGGTTTTTTGAGATTGGCTTATCTCACTTAGCATGATATTCTCCAATTTCATCCACTTGCCTGCAAATGCTATAATTTTATCATTCTTTATGGCTGAGTAATATTCCATTGTATATATATGCCACAGTTTCTTTATCCATTCATCAACTGAAGGACATCCAGGTTGGTTCCACAATCTGGCTATGGTGAATTGAGCAGCTATGAACATTGATGTGGTTGTATCTCTGTACTATGCTGATTTTAAGCCCTTTGGGTATAGGCCAAGGAGTGGGATAGCTGGGTCAAATGGTGTTTCCATTCCAAGCTTTCTGAGGAATCTCCATACTGCTTTCCAGAGTAGCTGCACTAATTTGCAACCCCACCAGCAATGTATGAGTGTACCTTTTTCCCCACATCCTCGTCAACAACTATTGTTGCTTGTATTCTTGATAATCACCAATCTAATTGGGGTGAGATGGAATCTTAGGGTAGTTTTGATTTGTATTTCTCTTATTACTAGAGATGTTGAACATTTTTTCATATATCTGTTGATTGCTTGTAGATCTTCTGTGAAGTGTCTGTTCATTTCCTTAGCCCATTTGTTGATTGGATTATTTATATTCTTGATGTAGAGTTTTTTGAGTTCTTTATATATTCTGCAAATTAGTGCTCTATCTGAAGTATGAGTGGCAAAGATTTTCTTCCACTCTGTAGGCTCTCTCTTCACATTACTGATAGTTTCCTTTGCTGAGAGAAAGTTTTTTAGTTTGAATCTATCCCAGTTGTTGATTCTTGCTTTTATTTCTTGTGCTATGGGAGTCCTGTTAAGGAAGTCTGATCCTAAGCCAACAAGTTGAAGATTTGGAACTACTTTTTCTTCTATAAGATGAAGGGTCTCTGGTCTGATTCCGAGGTCCTTGATCCATTTTGAGTTGAGTTTTGTGTAGGGTGAGAGATAGGGGTTTAATTTCATTCTGTTGCATATTGATTTCCAGTTTTCCCAGCACCATTTGTTGAAGAGACTTTCTTTTCTCCATTGCATATTTTTGGCCCCTTTGTCTAGTATGAGAAAATTGTATTTATTTGGGTTTGTGTCCATGTCCTCTATTCTGTACCATTGATCTACCTGTCTATTTTGGTACCAATACCATTCTTAGAAGTAAACGAGAAAAAAGACACATCATATCAAAATCTCTGGGACACTATTAAAGCAGTACTTAGAGGAAGATTTATTTCATGGAGCGCATTCAACAAAAGAAGAAAAAATCAACAAATAAATGACTTAACACTACAGCTCAAAGCCCTAGAAAAAGAAGAGCAGACCAATACCAAAAGTAGTAGAAAACAGGAAATAGTTAAAATCAGAGCTGAAATCAACGAAATTGAAACAAAAGAAACAATCGAAAAAATTAACAAACTAAAGAGTTGGTTGTTTCAAAAAATAAACAAAATTGATAAATCCTTAGTCACACTAACAAAGAGAAAGAGAGAGAAAACCAAATTACTAAAATTCAGAATGAACAAGGAAATATCACAACAGGCACGAGTGAAATACAAAACATAATTAGAAGCTATTTTGAAAATTTATACTCCAACAAAACAGAAAACTTCGAAGACATCAACAAGTTTCTAGAGACTTATGAATTACCTAAACTGAACGAGGAGGACATACACAACTTAAATAAATCAATTTCAAGCAATGAAATAGAAGAGGCCATCAAAAGCCTACCAACAAAGAAAAGTCTGGGACCAGATGGGTTCTCAGCCGAGTTCTACAAAACCTTTAAAGAAGAGCTTGTTCCAATACTCCTCAAAGTATTCCATGAAATAGAAGAGGAGGGAACCCTCCCAAACTCGTTCTATGAAGCCAATATCACCCTGATACCTAAACCAGACAGAGACACATCGAGGAAAGAAAATTTCAGACCAATATCCTTAATGAACATTGATGCAAAAATTCTCAACAAAATTTTAGCTAATCGCATACAAAAATATATTAAAAAGATAGTGCACCATGATCAGGTGGGTTTTATCCCAGGGATGCAAGATTGGTTCAACATCAGGAAATCAATAAATGTCATTCACCATATCAACAGACTTAAAGTTAAGAATCACATGATTATTTCAATAGATGCAGAAAAAGCATTCTATAAAATACAGCATCCCTTCATGCTCAAAACACTAGAAAAAATACGGATAGTGGGAACATTCCTTAACATTGTAAAGGCCATCTGTGCTGAGCCCATGGCTAATATCATTCTAAATGGTGAAAAAGTGAAAGCATTCCCCCTAAAAACTGGAACAAGGCAGGGCTGCCCTCTTTCACCACTTCTATTCAACATCGTCCTTGAAACTCTAGCCAGAGCAATTAGACAGACCAAAGAAATTAAAGGGATACGAATAGGAAAAGAAGAACTCAAGCTATCCTTGTTTGCTGATGACACGATTATATATTTAGAGGAACCCGGAAATTCCACGAGAAAACTTTTAGAACTCATAAGTGAATTCAGTAAAGTAGCAGGTTACAAGATCAATGCTCATAAATCCAATGCATTTTTATACATAAGTGATGAATCTTCAGAAAGAGAAGTTAGGAAAACTACCCCATTCACAATAGCCTCGAAAAAAATAAAATAGTTGGGGATCAATCTCACAAAAGAGGTGAAAGACCTCTTCAGTGAGAACTACAGAACACTAAAGAAAGAAATTAAAGAAAACCTTAGAAGATGGAAAGATCTCTCATGTTCTTGGATAGGCAGAATTAATATTGTCAAAATGGCCATACTACCAAAAGTGCTATACGGATTCAATGCAATTCCAATTAAAATCCCAATGACGTACCTTACAGAAATAGAGCAAGCAATCATGAAATTCATCTGGAAGAATAAGAAACCCAAAATAGCTAAAGTAATCCTTAGCAGGAAGATCGAAGCAGGGAGTATCACAATAACAGATCTTCAACTCTACTACAAAGCAATAGTAACAGGAAGTAATTTTAAATGTGTTAGATTGCCAGCTTATTGATCTTGAATTTCATTTTGATCTCATTTTTATCAATACATAAGACGGTTATTGAACATTCTGTACCCAGAATATCCATGATATAATTTTATGTGTCTTCAGTCACTTCTCTCTTACCTTGCTTTCACATCACTTGATCACAGTTGAAGCGAACTCAGAGCTTTCAGGTAATTTCCAGTTACTCACAATGATCAATGGAGCTGGGATACCAGTCATCCCATTTATGGTAAAGCATGGTGTCCCAACACTGTTCCTTCTCTGCACCCTGCTAACTGTCTTCACTCACTGCTCAAACTAGTAAGAAAAGAAAGTCAGCATATGGGCTTCCAGAGAATGAGATTTCTTCCTTCATTCAAAAAAAATAATGATTGAGTAAACTGTTGTTTGCATGTACTGGAAGTTCAATAGTCAACAAAACTGACAGAATCCCTGCCTTCATGGAATTTGTATCTTAATGGATGGAAATAGTGTCAGGTGGTGATAGTGCTTAGAAGAAAATATAAAGTTGGGCAGACAGAAGTTAATTAGAAATTATTTTTTTAAAGTTCATCAAGGAAGGTCTCCATTAATAATGGTTGGATGCAAGATTTGCTGATGAATGTATGCAAATGTGAGAAAAGGTTCAAGAATCATTTTAAAATCTGCTTGATTTGTTTGTTTTGTGGCTTATGGTGAATGTTAGTTATTTATTTTCTGAGATAAATAGCAGATGGGGAGAATCAATAGTTTGCTTTAAAACATTTAAATTTGACATGCTTTTTATATAACCTGATTGAATTATAAACATTTGCATTATGTTGATGAAAATAAATTGCATTTAAAAGTAAATCACTGTTTATAATATAGCAGGAGAGGTGTGTTACCTGTAAAACGTGTTGGTGCTTTTTAACCAAGCATAAAATAATTCAATAGAAAGGATGTCGGCAATAATTTATTAAGAGCAGACTTGCAATTATGCTAGAGTATTAAATGTGGTCACCCTTAGAGTCATGTGCAATTGACCAATATAATGTGTTGCTTGCTGGGTCATTCAATTTAAAAGGGTTAAAGCAGCTAATCTTTTAGCAATCAAAATGATCCTTCAACAAATAAACATTTAGGAAAGGAAAGAATTTTAACTAGTGAGAGTAAGTAGAGGTATTAATTTCTCAACTTTGAAATAAAGCCTATCTTATTTTTACATAAATAATTCCAAATATGAAATTTTATTTTGAGTGTTAGAGATATTTTCTGTCTCTCTCACACACATCTCTTCCCCTTCTCTCTTTCTCTCTATCATCTAATTATTTCTTGTCACCCACTTCAGTCTAAAAAATTATCTTTTTTCATATTTGAAGTAAACTCTTCTTCTTGTGTTTCTGAAAAAATTTTTTCCCAAATTTCTTCCTTTACTCATAAAATAGGACACTGTCAATGACCCTTTTATTTTTAACTCTTTTCCTCCTATCATTCTTTCTCATCTTTTTTCCCAGGTTTTCATAATACTTTATTTTCTAAAAGTTAATATGAGCATTACAGGAAACAGAAAAACACAAGCAAAGAACAAAGTCATTGAGTCACAAGCAACTTAGTTGAATGTGTCCCTCCTGGTCATGTGTATACATACACAACATCCCATTTTGGTGATCATTCTTTTCCACACATCATGAATATTCACTAATTAAAAATCCCAAAGATTTATGAGTAATTTTGACAACCAAGAATACACTACACCAACTCAATCTATTAGAAAAAGTTATAATTCTGTTTTTGGGACAAAAATTTCCCTAAAGACAAAAATAGCATTAGGTCTCTAGATAGACATATTGGCAGAGTTACAAATAAAATAATGCGTTCACTTAATGCCAAATTTGAAATGAGACACAGCAACAGAATATACCTAGCACATTTTAAAAGGATTCATTATATATTTCTACTACTAAAATGTTAGGAAGAACATGTTTCCAGGGAATCGAATTATTCCTAAAGTACAGCCAGAAGATTCTCACAACCAATGGCTCACATAAAATGTAAATTCTTTGATACTTGCTCCCATCTCCCTGGGAGCTTCCTTTTGCCCCTCTGCTGCCAGTCTGAAGAATAAGTCCTGATGCACACTGTCCAGAGATAAAACAATTCCATGTCCAGGATGCACCTTTTCTATCAATTATAACAAAAAGACACAGGTTGGCTAATTCATGAGCTCTACTTTTTATGATACACTGTCACCTCAGGACATCTAGAAAGTTTAGATGTTATGAAATGAAGTATGAACTTTGTGCACAACAAACATTAAGTACTTTACCAAAAATGCACATATAGCTCTATGGTTATAATCTAAAACTGTCTTCCAGATGTGGGGACACTAGCAAAGAGTACTTCCCCTCACCCTTCCAGTCACTAAAAGGACTACCCCTTGCTCCAAGAGGTGGATTTTTAGAGGTCATCCCCAGAAGACTAACAAAAGGATATTTATATAGGGATTGTTTTGCTACTCTAAAAAACTTTGGACTTTACAACTTATACTTTAATACTCAGCAATATTAACTAAAATACACATTTAAAAAAGGCTAGACCTTCTGAACGAATGGGGGGGGGGGGGCAGAGAATGCTTCTCTCTGCCTGCTTTCTTCTCTCCCCATGCACCACCCAGTGAACCTTCAACATATTCTCCAAGACATCAAGTTCAGCAATTCCATTCCCCTAAATGGCAACCATTCCAATGTAGTAACAAGAAAATACGTGAAGGGCATTACTTCAGCCATGTGTTGTGCACTTTTAAACATTTAGAAAGACCAATTATTTCCAAAGACGTAAGTTTCCCATTGAAATACAGTAGCACTGAAAAAACTACAACACTTACTTAACAAAGATAGACTTTTGAACAACAACAACAACAACAAAACCACTTTTTTAAAGGTTAGAATTTGAAAGTGTCTTCCAAACAGGAACATTCTGGCCTAGAATCCTTCTCCCTTCTCATCCCTTTCAACCCAGAGGTCAGATACCTGCATCTGTAATGCTTACAAATGACTTTAACAATTTAACTTAAGTGGTTTTAAGAACATTCTTTCCTGTGAATTTTAACACAATATGTATTTGATGTGCTAGTCTCCTAACTATACCTTTGTCACACTGGCAACCTCTTTAACATCTGGATAGGCTAGGTGTAAATCATCACTCATTTGTCCTTCTTATGCACTATTTACATGGCATAGTAAAGCAAAACTTACAGAGGTAAGGGACAATGACCTGTCTTGCAATGCAGAAAACACACTGGTGTAAAGCCCTTTGCATTTTCTTTTCCTCCTTCCTCCCCGAACCAGTACAAATATAATGTTCATTGCTCAGAAAAGTGTTATGATCATCTATTTCCGAAAGAAATGTTCTGAAAGTATTTCATTATGAATTTTAAGAAAAAGATATCTATAAAATGTTTTGTTTACTACCTCACTTTTAACATACTTTATGCACTTTTAAACATCTAGAAAGACTAGATGTTTCAAATAAGGACTTTTAAGTTTGTCCACTATGTACATAGTAGTGTTGAATAAACTACACGCATGAAACAGTGGTTGTTTCTGAAAGTGTCTTCTAAGTAGGATCATTCTGACCTAGAATCCTTCATTTCTTCCACTTCCTTCTCTCCTATGCTATTCATCTTTTTACATGCAATAAAATGTTTGTACTTGATACAACTCCTTTACCTCTGCAATAATAAATTTCTTTCTTTCTTCCACTGTGGAATTCTGGCTAAAAAGAGAGTGCTTGCTGTCTTTATTTCAAAACAGGAGGGCCCCCTTCCAACTCCTTCTTACCTTCCCTCCATCCAGCTTCCGCCTCTGTTATCTTACTGAATCTGCTCTTAAAAGATTATCTGGAAGTCGGCTAAATTCCAATAGCTTAATTTTGTCTTTCCTGTTACTTGAATTTCTTTAACACTGAACAATTTTTGATCATCATTCTTGACTTTTCCATTCCTTGGATTTGAAGACTGCCATTTCTAGGTTTAAAATTCCAGTTTCCTTTTTTTTTTTTATATCTTTAAGGATTTTATTCACTCTTTGTGGTTTTCTTTGTGATCTCCTTTAACGGCTGATATTTGCCAAGAGTCCATTAGTAATTCTCCCTTGCTCATCACTTCTCTTTTTCCCCTTTTCTTTCTCTTCTTGCTCGCTTTCTCTTCTCTTTTCAGTTCTTAAAAAAATTCAACACATCCCTATGAGAACAAATTCTGCTGATAAGTACCATATTTAGTTTATTGTAAAAAACCTTAAAGGAAGGCTCATCCATCATTGCACTCCCAGAACACTACTTGCTGCATAATATGTGCTCACTAAGGGTCTATTCAATTAATCAATATTTATTCCACAAATTTGTCCCCTGAACCCTGAACCTGCATAAAAGTGGTGTAGGGAACAGCTGTAAGTGTAAGCCCAAAAAACCTCATACACACAGGATCAAAAGGGTAACATGATATCCTACAAATATTTCACATTATTTACCCAGTCATCCAAATGCTATATCAGGGATGTACTATAGATAGCTACTTTTCCTTTAAACCAACAATCAACAAGTCTTATAAATTCTACTTGCTTACGTATTTTATTTAACTCATCCATTTTCATCACTGTTGCTCTTATACACTCAACATCCTTCTCCAAAACCTGAGTGTGCTACAAGTCTCAGCCAATTGCATCACCTTTTCAACTTCATTCTCTACCACAGACAAAAAACTCTGTCTGAAATATACACTTACTTTCCTCTAGTGAATACGAACATTTTCTGCAAACTATTGTATGACAAAGTGATGACGATTAATGATAGTATATCAAGTGAAAATTGCTAGGAATATTTTAAGTGTATTGATCACAAGAACTATGTGTGCAAGATAATGCATACATTAATTAGCTTGATTCAGTCATTCCACATATTTCAAAAAATCATGTAGTACATAATAAATTTATATAATTTTTATTTTAAAATTAAAAAGGAAAAATATTTTAATAGGTATAAAATAATTGCTGATAGTTTATTGTTTTCTCAAGATTGGATATTTTCAAGACTGATTTTATATGAAGGTATAGAACACATTTGTAAGCCAGTTTGCAATGAGAAATATCATGATCCTTAATTTATAAATAAAAATGTACAAAACAATGAACAACAATAAAATATTAACAAATAACCTGACCTTAATTTTTTTAACACTACATTTTCAAAATATCAGAGAATCCTGAGATTCAGCTCCTAGAAGGCAGAGTCATATAAAGTATCCTCTAAAAAAAAAAGAAGAAGAAGAAGACTTGGACAGTCCTTTCTCAACTTTGAGTACAATTCAAAGTACCTAATTGGAATAAGTCATATCCCATGCTTGTGTAATTTTATCAAAATGGATTCTACTGTCATGTATAACTAAGAAGAACCAATAAAAAAAAAGTGTAGGGAGTGAAAAGGGGTTAAAGTTGGGAAATTGCACATAAAGAATGGTATTTTTTCCTGATTAAAAAATAAATTTAAAAATTACAAAACAAAAGAAAACGTTTGCTGATGTGTTTGACAGACTCCAATCTCTTCTGTATTACACGTGGAACTCTCCAGGATCTGTCTTCCATTAAGAATTAACTTCTTGAACTTTTGTAGCTTTTGCTTTCTTCTTGATCTTGGACAAACTATACTTCAGAATAAGTAAACTAATTTAGATTTACAAAAATCAGAGTTTTTTTATAAATCAATATTTTCAATTCAATATATGTACTCCAGTTTTCATGCTCTCCCCCTACTGCCAACATTGTCAATCTAGATAACCCTCTCTTATTTGCAAGACACAGCTCAAGTGCCATCTCAGAGAAGAGTTTCTGAGACACTGGGGCACAGATAGAACTAAACACTCTCACCTTTCTCATGTTTTATTTGTTCATCTCCTGATCACTGTCTGTAAACTCCTTGAGAGTGTTCTTACGTTCTTATCAACTTTTTTAGTGTTCAGCACAAAAATAGAAGTTTAATATAGATCATGAGTTATAAGGTGTTCCAAATGCAGCATGGTTTTAAGTATCCATCTTAGCTACTTCAGTTTAGACAATTTTGAGAGGAAAAATCCCTATGGATTCTACAATATATTAAAGATAGAGTTGTTTCTTTAGTTGGGCATAGACTCAAGGCAGAGTTTAATTCAAGATGACATTTTTTTCCAAAGTTTATTTTGTGTTAAATTCTTTCAAATATTGTTAAGATAGATTGCTTTTTTCCTTGATCAAAGCCTATGTCCAGCACCGGCTTTGTGATCTTTGTTTATAGCCTATGAAGCAAGTTTTGCAAAGGAGCAAGAATTGAGAATCTATTGAGAAGGAAATTTCATCCTGTGCTCAGGATGATGGAACCATAGCCTAATTTTAAGAAAAAAAATACTGCTGTAAGAGAAGCACTTAGGGTGATGCTGAAGGGCTCCTTTCTGAAAAAACCTGGGGAGAATAAAACTACATACATACCTGCACCACACAGCTGCACACACACAATCACACACACTCCATGTTCTTAAGTTCACCAAAAAATTGGACAGACAACAACTTAGGGATATACATTAAAACAAACTCAAAAGAATGCTCATAAAAATGTCAGCTTAATTAGATTATCTTTCTGGGGAGCCAAAAGCAAATTTGATTATTTTTGAAGATCATTCCTAATAGATGATGAAAGCTCACCATTAATTGCACTTTTAATGTTAATTTTAAATAATTAAACATTAGGTGATATTAGAGAATTTTTTTATTAGGACAACTTTTGTAATTATCATCAAAGAGCTGCCTAGAAAGTCCTAAGGCTTGAGGGTGATGCTATTCATGCAGATTAATTCAAAACCAGGACTCTGCCTTCATAAATATGATTGTATTTATAACATGTAAAGTTATCATAGGAGGAAAAAGCAGTCCTTTCTTTTTTCTCTGTAGTAAAGCTCAGTACCTATATTAAGACCTATTCTTAAAGTGTTATTGTACTGATTAATAATTAGCATTAAGAGATCGTTTATTAATGTTAAAGAATATATTCACCTAGTTAAATAAGGGACATGCAAAAGGATCATAAGCTACTAAAAGGTACATATTATTAAAATTACTTGAAAACATAAAACATATATCAGTTAACCATTGGTAATTTGAGGAGAAACATTACTTCTTGTGGAAAAATTTCCCAATCAAGTCAGAAAATAATATACTTCACTCTATGCATGATGTTTTCTAATCTTCAAAGTTTATCAATGCAATTCAAAGACCAAAGCAGTTTTATAGAAAACTAGAACATCTATGGGCTCCCAAGATAAATAAAGCAGAAAACTAATTTTTAAAATTTTTCATATCTTAAGTTTTCTCAAGTAGAAATCTGTTCTAGGCAGATTTTTCTGATTAGCATATTTATGTTCAGTTTCTGTAAATTTTCAATGATTTTAATTGTTTTTTGGAACCCTGTGAACCTCTTAATATCTGTTCTACCCTTGTTACAGTAATAGGAAAATGAAAAAAAAATTCCAAAATATGTGTTGAGTTCAGATCTCCCTGTTAATGTCTTTGTCATACTTCAGTTGCATCGTTCCCTCAGAGCTGCTTTTAGTGCCTCTCCCTTCCTCTCTGATCTTGTTTTTCTAGCTTCCCAGAATTCAGGCATGCATTTTCTCCACCACTGATTCAGTCTACACAGGACCCCGAGGGAGATGTTTGCTCAGATCTGCAAATATGTGGAGCCATTTCTCTGCTGTCATTTTCCAACATTCAGTTACAAATCAATTCTATCTTTCTGTTAGTTTTCCCATAAGGCCTGTAAAGTTTTGTTTCTTAGCAAATAAATCCAATTTGGCATCAGTGAGGTCTCCCATCTAATGCAGTTCTGTTCCTGTAAGGGCGAGTAGTCAATGTCACCCCTGAGCACATCAACAGCCTCTTTGCAACATCCACGCTGGCAATTTGGCTGCTCTCTCCCTTTTCTGAGTGACTGTCTTCTGCTTGTCCTGAGCACTCACCTAAAGTCACTAGTGTTAGTGTTCCTTTCCCAGACTTTTCAGTTAGGCATGTATTCAGCATCTACTTTTAGGATGTCATTATTGTTTGTGTTGTTTCTTTTAGTTTAGAGGCCCATTCTGTTATGGTTTAGCTATGAGCTGTCACTCAAAACCTCATGTGTTAGACAATGCAAGAAAGTTTAGAGGTAAAATGATTGGGTTATGAGAACCTTAACCTATTCAGTGCATTAATCCAGTTGAATACATTAACTGTTTTGTAACTCTGGGCAAATAGGGTGTGGCTGGAGGAGGTAGGTCACTGAGAGCTTTTGGGATATATATTTTGTCCCTAGTAAGTGGAACATTCTCTCTCTCTGCTTCCTGGTGACCATGTCCTGCTTTCCTCTGCCACACACTTCCACTATGATGTTTCACTTCATCTCAGGCCCCAAAGAATGAAGTCACTGTCTACTGGCTGAGACTTCAGAAACTGTGAGCGCCAAATAAACTTTCTCCTCCAAAATTATTGTCGCCAGGTCTTTTGGTCGCAGAAGTGAAAAAGCTGTCTAAAACATGTTGAATGACAAAAAATGTTTTCAGTATAGGCCCCTAATGTACAGAGGTAGGTCTCAGTTATCCAAAGAAATAGTAAAATATGAAAGATATAATTCATAGGCCCTAGCTCCTTGATTTAAAATTGCAATTGATTAGCAGTCAGATTTTCATTTCATCAAGAGATATGCAATAACTATTATCTGAATAATTATGTTCATCTGAATGATATTTATAAAATTTCAGGGTCTGCAAATTGTGTATTTTTAAAAACTATTTTAGATAAACCTCAAACTGCCACTCTTTAATGTGGCACACTCTTCCACATCTATAATGTGATGTGGAAATGGCATCATAAATATAGTTTTTTGAGCAATTGTATAAAAGCATGAAAATAAAAATTAACTGGCAAGAGTCTAGTAGTCATAGCATGTCAAGGAAGGGATTTGCACCCTGTTAGTTCCTGAAGCAGTCTAGGGTAGGAAAATTGAACAACTATATGTTTTGAACATATTTTCCCACCAGAGGAGACAGCAAGAATATTCAGATGTTAGACCAGAAGTACTCTAAACAACCTTTCTTCTGTACTTTGAGAGCAATCATAAATTACATGTATTTGTCAAATGCATTTATTACATTATTGCATTATTTAAATCAAATGTATTTATTTAATTTAAAATAGTTTTTTCTTCTTTTGAATGGCAAGGAAAAATAAGCTGACCACTGGAAAATGTTTTTAAGCTTCACAAGTTACTATGGAGTATAATGATCTTTTGTGGATTACAAACAGGCATTTATATATGGAGATCCTGAACAAATCTATCAATGGTCATTCATTGGCAATCGGGATTAGCAGTTTCAAAATTTTGATCAAAGAATCATTAATTCTCGAGCTTTGATAGTTTAACTGTGACATAAAAAGCTGAGTAAACTTTGAAGTGTTTTTAAAACTTGTTGACTTACACAGCTGGAAAAAATATACTAAGGAAGTCAGAAAGTAGACAAAAGTTTGTCCATACCATCAAGCATATCATTATTCTAGATATTTTATTGAAAAGTAGTGACCTAGGTCAAACTCCTTCAATATAGCTTAAAAGGTGTTTTCTTTTATTTATAAGTAATATATTTTTTCAAAGAAATTTGTAAACATAGAGAAGGAAAAACAATATTTGATGATCATTTTGTAATCCATTAGAAATTTTCTTTTTTCAAAGCATAGAGGTGAAAATACATAACACATAATAATATATTATAAATTTAAAAAAATTATAACAGCCCTCTGAAGAAAAGTAGTCTTACTTCAGAAACAACTTGATGATGAACCTTGAAGTCACGCTGCATCCATGTAAATCCCAGATCATTGACCTATTCCTTTGTTTCTTGAATACCTGGACACTGGATCAAACTTGGTATCTTCTACATTTTGATAAGAGACATTTTAACAGGTGTAAAGTGATATCACGTTTTGGTTTAAATTTTTATTCATCTAATGATTAGCAATATTCAGGTTTTTTTTTTTTTCTTTTTTCATGTACTTTCTGACAATTTTTATGTCTTGTTTTAACAAATATCTTTTCAGGTTTCTTATTTTTAACTTTTTTTTTTTTTTTTTTTTTTTGATATTGAGTAGTTTGAGTGCCTTAGGTGTTTTGATACAAACTCCTTGCCAAATTGTAGTTTCTCTTGTGCTGGGCTAGCTCAGACATGGGGTAAGGGCACGGAGTCAAGACCCAGACCCCAAGAGTTGGGTGGAAGTAGGCTTGTGGCAAGCAGCCTGCAAACTCGTTCATTGTGGGACCAGCTACACATTTTATAGGTTTCTTGCCCAGTCACAATGTGCCATGGGGGATCAGACCACCAGGTTCCTATACAGGTTCCCTTGGTAACACTGAGTCAACTTGGGCAGTTGTTTACTTTCCTAGGTAGCCAAAGCAGAATGCTTCTCCCTGAAAGTTTTCCTTACACACTTGAGATGTTCATTGCTGCCAACCAAGAACTAGGATTTCTCCCAACATTTCCCCCATTTTTATTAATTTGGACAAGAGATTCCTTCAGGAATTCCATAGGTTCTTCCTATGCACTGTTATTTTCTTTGCTGTGCACAATTGAAATTTTTATAGTATTATATTAAAGACTACTATAAATAGTCTTTTTAGGAGTTCAAATTATGAAATTATTATTCCAAAAAATGAATGAGGGTTCAGAAGATAAAGAATAATTATTCATTTTGTAAATGAAGGAGTTAATTGGTAAATGAGAACTGCAAAAGTGAGCAAAGTATGAAGTTCTTAACAAATTTCATAGCTTCTTTTCATAATCAGGTATTACAAATAGAGACAAAATTCCATTTACATTTTTTGTCCTTTACTATGCTCTTTCACATATTCTAGAACAAACTGACACTGTAGAACAATAATCCTTGTTTAGTGGGTTAGTGACCTTAACACTATTTTCATATTAGAATGTTATATATGTAATGTAAATAACATATAACATTGTATAAAATCTTAGAATTATACATATATATTGATTTGACATTGCTACTTTCTGTTGAATCAAGATTTTACAGTTTCCTTCATTTTAATTTCTAATGTAGTAAGTATCAATAATTATATTACACATTAAAATATTCAACTCTATGGAATCTTAAATAGGTTTTAATATAGGGAGTTCTGGACACTATAAAGTATGAGAACCTCTGTTTTGAGAAAGAATGTGTGTCATTATTTCTCTTTGTATTGACTCAACCACTCCTATTAATTATAAACTCTTACCAGAGGAAATGACTTCTGCATTACTGAGAAAACTGGAGAATGGGAAATTGAGAACTACTTGTCATGTCCAAGCAAGTTTTGCAGATGAGCAGAGCTCATGAATACAATAAAGCAACTCTCATATCCTTTCATATCCTTTGCATAACTTTTTACAATGGCAAAAAATAAAGATGTTCGATATCTGAACTCAAAATAGCTACTATCATATAAAAATAAAAAGCAAAAATATGAAAGTTTAAAATTATGTTTACTAATGAAAGCTTCACTATTTTATCTTACATAGAAACTAATTAGGGATCAATGATCTTTGATTTTTTTACTCAATATCAGTCATACATTTTAAATTACCTAAAAATATTTGAAATTACCTTCAAACTCACATACTACAAAACTACTAAACTATTACAAAAATATAATTTATATTGAAATCAAATATTTTCTAGAATGTTTCAGTTTAATTGAACCAAAATTTATATTTTTAATAATTTTAAACCTTATGCAGGAGTAATCTTATTTGATTTGTTACCTGAATAAGTACAAGAAAAAGAAACTCAAGTAGAAAAAAATGCACATTTTTGATACTGACAAATCAGAGAAAAGACTTAGCTCTTCCACCTTCTCTACCCATTCTTCCTGTTTCACTACAGGTTTAACATTTTAACACATGTAAAGTAAATTTGTGCATGGCATGTTTTAAAAATACAACTACAGATTTTCCTGAATGTTAAGCATTTGCCAAAATAGCATATATTTAATAAGACATTTTATCTCTTCTGACTGTACATGCTAACTTTAGTATGTATTAAAATTCTAAGAATAATTGTATTATGCATTCCAATTTCTAATGGCTACTTAGGTCTGATTCTAGTTTGATAAATTTCTTTTGGCATTCTTTCTATTTCACGTTTATAATATATTGTAAACACAGAAAGGGATCCAAAAAGAGGTGAAAATGTACAAAATGATGTAAAACAAAAACAAAACAATTCCCCTTTGTAGAATGTCACCTAAAGCATGATGAAATTAAAAATACAGCACACCAAGAGCTACATAAATTTCTACTGAAATCATTGTGACTGCAGATAAATTAAATTGTAAGAGATCAATTTCCTTTTAAGTTAAATTTATTCCCTAACAGAGCAAACATTTTATCTCAGTTTCTTTCATTTACCAAAAGGAAGGACAAAAAATTCTTGCTGAAGACCAGAGAGCTACAGCTCTTACACTTACCACAATCTTTGGAGACTGTGTCAGTTTTCTGTCTCTGTGACAAAAATAACTGAAATAAATCAACTTAAAGGAGAAGAGGTTTACTCTGGTTTGCAGTTTGAGTTCATGGTCTCTGGACCCCATCTTGGTGGGCTCTTAGTGAGGCAGCACATCGTGGTGGGGAGTATGTGGCAAAGCGGAACTGCTCAACTCCTGGCATCCGGGAAGCAGGGAAAGGCAGTGGGTTGTCAGTGATAATAGAAGCCCTTCGAAGCCATGCCCAGGCCCTCCCCAACCTACTTCCTTCAACTAGGCTCCACCTCCTAACAGCACTATCCTCTGGAGGACTAAATCTTTAACACATGGCAGTTGGAAGACATTTGAGATCCAAGTCAAAACAAACAGAAATTTTGTCCAAAGCCTGAAACTTTCGAATTGTTAGGAAAATATAGTTACTTCATTTATTAATATGACAAGTAAAACACCTAATTTATGTCAAGGACTCTACTAATAATTGAGAATGAGATGGGTAAGCAAACATCCCTTTTCTTCTGAAATTTATCTTCCATAATGAAAGAAGAGAACACCCAGGTAATTACCTGTGTGTAAAATGTGACAGAGAGAAATACACAGAGCTCCAAGAAGTAGTGAAAGATGTAACAAAGATGTTGGCCAGGTAGCTCAAAATGAAAGCACAGTTAAGACAAATTGGGAAGAGGGAAAGGAGAGGAATTTCAAGATGGAAAGGCATGAGAAGATGAGGCATATGCTTCATATGGAAACTGAAACTGAAACTCGACTTTCATTATTATTGCAATGGTCAAATAGTCATTATTGCAATGGTCAAATAGTCAATATATAATGTGCATGTACTGATTTTTCTTTTTTGACATGAAAAAGTAAACTCCAAAAGAGTTCAGTATGTGTCTGTGTGATTCCCTGCTGAATTCCCAGCACTGGAAGGATGTTTGATATGACAGGTGTTCAATAAACATATATTGCATGAATAAATGGATGTATGGTTGGTAAATGAATGTTATGATTTGAATATGTGACATGCCTTGGAAGCTCCTGTTAATGCAGGAATGTTCAGAGATGAAATGATTGGATTATGAAAGCTGTAACCTAATGATCCATCCCGGTGTGAATTGAACTGGCTGGGTGGTAACTGTAAGCCAGTGGGACATGGTTGGAGGAGATGGGTCACTGGATGTGTGCCCTGGAAGGATGCATCTTCCCCAAGGAACCTTGTCCCTTCCCTGACTCTCTGTCCTTCCTTACTGCCATGTGGGGAACAACTTTCTTCTGCTGGGCCCTCCCCCTGTGATGTGCTGCCACACCTCAGGTACAGAGCAATGGATCCGACCATCTGTTGACTGAGACCATTGAAAACATTAGCCCCAAATAAACTTCTCTTCCTCTAAGTTCTTGTTGGGTGTTTTGGTCACAGTGACAGAAAACTAACTAAATCATTAAAACAAATTATAAATTATAATTACAAGTGGGAACATTTTTGTCCCAAATGATTCTGAGAAACTAGTGGCAGAAGTTGGTATAAAATGACAATAAATACTAAACATTCCACTGCCTTTTGTAATTCAGTTAGTGTAACTTTAGGGTCTGTCCAAGTTCACATGAAATGCACCCTCCTGCCGAAAATCTCCCTTCATCCCAGGTCCTGCTGCCCTGCTCCCTCGAGCAGGCGGCACTCAGCTAGTCCAACCCAGAAGACTGTATCTCCACCCTGATACCCACCGTCACCCAGCACGTCTACTGACCACAGCACTTTCAGCAAGTCCCAATTTGCTGATGGACTTTTTTGCCTTCTCTCTTAACTGAAGCTGTTCAAGGGTAGAAAGATACTCTAATGTTTTTGAGTCTCAGAATCTTGTCTTACACAGGGAAATAATGATGAATAAATGTTCGATGACTGACACGGTGTTTGAAAATTGGTTTGGAGTCAACCTTTGTGTCTTTGTTCAAATCAAACCTAACCATAGTGTCATTTAAAGGGAACCATAGTGTCATTTAAAAGGATAACTCTTTCTTCAATTTCAAAATTGTTCTGCTATCACATATTCATATCGACTCTTCCTTAACATCCTTGATTTTTAAAAATGGATTTCTATTTTTAAATGTTTTTTATTTAATTTTGGTCTTAATAGTTTTACCATAACTAAATCAAAGGCTAAAAAGTTCTAACCTTATGGAATCTTTATTCTTATGGGTGAAGTCAGACATTTGCAGCATTGATAACAAATACTCTGACTGACCTCAGAGGGCACTGTTTCCTTGCTGCTTCATTTGCTCCGTCATTTCATAACAGTCACTCTAAAAGGGCTCGCTCCACCTACTTTCAGATTGTCTTTCTCTGCTGAACTTTTGCTGCATCATTGCATTTATTTTTTATAAGCTCATACTCTTCTGGCTTATGAAGTCATTCTGTGTATTGGTGGCAGAATAGTATTTGCTTCAGAAATTCCCTTCATACCCTTGTTAATAAAAATTCTAATACCTCAATTTTTCCATTCCAGAATTAACAATGACTATAAAGAGGACAGCAGTAGTCATCAAAAATGGTCATTGATTCTTAGTTCTTTCATCCTCAGGCCCTCCTTTTTGGTGTTAAAAACTGAAGTAGCTTGTGAATTTTAAGTCAATACTTTTAAAACATTTTTAATTGCTTAAAGTTTTAATAGATATACTTCATTGCAAGTAACAAATCAAGTTCTTTCTTTTGGAAAATAAAAGGGTATTAAAGGATATTAGGAACATTACAAAATCTCTGGAACCAGAGAACCAGACTTCTAATTTAATTCCCAAAGGCATGTTGGGAATTTCTTTGGGAATAACACAGCTGCTCCTACTGGGCACAAACAGGGGCTTACACAGATCATCCATTAGGCACCCTCCTGCTGGTGGAGTGGGGGGTGGCGTGCCCAGAGGAGGAGCACACTGCTCATTTGCAGCTGTGTGACTGCTACTTGCCTTGGTTGTCATAGCCACTATTCTAAGGTTCATGTTCACATATCTGCTTGCTCCTAACCCAACACAGTTGATGTAGATTCTTACTTAAGCTAAAGCCTCAGGAAGGTCAAGGAAGCAAGTTTCTTGCTTCTGTGTGTTGAGGTGGAAAACACAGTGTAAGGGATGATTTTTTTAAGTAGCGAGGGTGTTTAACGATATTGGGCAACTGTTCCTGCTGATAGCAGTCACTTCTTGCCATTCTGACAATTAAATTTTCCATTATTAACTAATGTTGCATCAAGGTCTACTGCCATTAGACCACACAGAGGAGGCAAAACTTTACCACTACTTGCTTAGTGTTGTCTTCTGGGACTTCAAATAAAAGTGATATAAAGTAAATTCACAGGAGGAAAGTAGACAAATTTTTGTGTACTCAAGAGCCTTCATAATAAAATGATTGAATAATTGGCAAAACTTTAATGCTTTTGTACTAGGTAAACAAAAAGGCAATTTTGGGAACATAAACTATGTGCAGAGGCTGAAGGAAGATAAGAATTATGTTATCAAGGTCTGCTTGTACAGAATTCTTGCAACTATAACTTCCCATCAAAGAATATTTCTTTTTAGTTTTACCTGATACAGGGAAGGTAAATGGAAGTTTTATTTCCTGTTTTCTGAAAGAAAAAAGGTAAATTAAAATGCCCTTCTTGCATTTGTTGTTTCTTACGTGCCTTAAACTCAAAATAATCCTTATGCTCAAGTGGCATATTTTGGGTGGCATATTCTACCACCTTTTAGGAATTATTCTTTATTTAAAGGTAACATATATACTCTCCTTACTTCAAACAGCAGACATCAGTGTCTAATCGCTGAGTGTAATTAGTTCTAGATCTGGTTTTGTTAGTTCCACCAAAGTCATAAAATGATACCTATATTTTCTAGATTATGTAAAAAGGCACTACTGCTTCACTCTATAGGAAATAGAAGAACAAAATAGGGATTAAAAAAGAAAATTTGGATAAATATATAAATATGAATAAACTTAAGCATATAAATGTCAGGTTCAAAAAGGATGTTGAGAATATACATACCATGCTGCTTCTACAGCTTGATATGAGTCCATGCATAGATTTCATAACTTCTCTAACCTTTCTATGTTGCTTTACCTTCATCTGGCACCCCTAAAGCTCATGACATTTCATGGGATCAGTAGATTAAATTTTCATTGTAGAGTTATCTGACCCAGAAGGCACATTCTGAATGAAGCTGTTAAAGTAATCCAAAGTAATCCATGGTCTTTCATCACTGGTCATGACAGTACTAACAAGTGCCTAAGAGAAGCCCTCACCTTTCTGATTTGCTCCTATATGTACCTAAGGTAGAAACTCAAAGTCCACAGTGACAACTCTGAGGAGATAGTTTTGTAAGTAAGGTAAAAAGATTAAGAATGAAAGGTATCACCCTCACTTCTACCCCTACCTCTCAGATTTTTCAATCATAAATTTTGAATATGGGAGAAAAGCTGCATTATGTATTGACTGCTAGCTCAGAAAACATAATGCAGGCTACTATGAGCATCTCAGTTTCTCAAGGTGATGTCCATTAACTGTTACATCCTTGTTATGATTTGCATAGGAGGTAGGTGTCCCTCAAAAACTCATGTGTGAGACAATGCAGAAATTTTCAGGGTTGGAACAATTAGATTATGAGAACCGTAAATTAATCAGTGGATTAATCTATTTGATGGATTAATAATTTGAATCGGCTATTGTAATGGGTAATTGTAGGTAGGTGGGGGAGCTAGATGAAGTAGGTCACTGACAGTATTCCTTTGGGGTTAATATTTTGTCCCTGCTAGCTTACTTTGTGTTTCCTGGCTGCCAAGAGGAGAACAGTTCTCCTTTGCCATATTCTGTCCTTCTCCAAGATATTCTGACTCATCTTAGGCCCAGAGCAATGGAGTCTGCAGACCATGAACTAAGACCCCTGAAATCATAGCCAACAATTAACTTCCTCCTCTAATTGTTCTTATCAATTATTCTGGTCACAAGGACAAAAAATGTGACTAACAAAGAAATTCATGCCAAGAAGTGAGGTCGTGGCTTTACCTAACCTGACCATGTGGTACAGAAGTCTTTAGAACTGGGTTGTAGGAACAGTTTGAAAATGTTTGGAGATGTAGGATAGAGAAGCCATCAGGATGTTTTAAGCAGAGCTTAACGGGCAATTCTAGTGGGAGCTACAAAGATCAGAATGGTGATTAGAATGTGGAAAGTAAAGACTGTGCTTATGAGTTTTTATATAAGAATGAGGGTGTATTAGGAATTAGACTACAGGCCATTCATGTTATATCCTGACAAAGAACTTGTCTACATTTTGCTCATGTTTTGAGAATTTGTGTGAGCTAAATTAATTATTTTGTTTGACCTAATTAATCTACCAGGGGATATTTCAAAGCAGCACAACATTTAGGCAGTGGTATGGGTATTGATGGAACTGTTAGTCAAATTTACTGTTAGAATTGGGAGCAGAAAACAGAGAACAAATGTTTTTGAAACTTGTAGTTTGGTCTGAAAAGCACATGTGAAACTGGGACCAAGGAAGTTGTGCTTGTTGAAGGAACTGTTACCAAAGTATTTAGAGAGGCTAAATACTTTGTACAGGAACAATTGGAAAATGCTCTAAGAGTATCTCAGGAATCAGTAAGACTATAGCCATGGTGGGCTCAATGGTATAAAGGTGACAACTAATTTGAAAGATGTTGCTTTAGGAAGAAAACCCTGAAAGCTCTTTCCACAGGATTTGGTTTCAGGTTCCTGGGCACTCAAAGACTGCTTCAGCCATGGAAAAGGTGGCCTGGCTTCTTCTCTAGCTTGCTGTAGAGCCTGGTGTCATCCTGGTGTGGTGCTGGTTTAGAAGGAATGCATGATGCTAGAGTTAGAGGATCACAGAGACTTCCAAGGAAGGCATCAGAGGCCAGGCAAAGTGTAGCAGCGTTGGAATTCCTGTGTGCAACCCACGAGAGGATAATGTATGAAGATGTGGGAAGGAGGATAAAGCTTCAATGGAGAGCACCAGGACTAAAGATGCCATTGATATAGAACATCTGCTGAGAAAAACTGCTGGTGGAGGACAGAGCCAGGTCAAGAGAGAGGCCATGTGGGAAACAACCAGCAAGGTCGTAGAGGCAGGGCTACCCAAGCCCTTTGGGGATCACAAGTCTCTGCTAGGTTCTCAGAGGCTGAACATTCAGCTATAGGACTTGTTTGCCTAACTGAGTATCATTCTTGTTTTGGTCCCATCCCTTCTTCCTATGTCCCTATTATTTCCCTTTGGAATGAGATTGTTTACCCTGTGACATAGTTTGTAGATGTATATAATTTGCTTTTAATTTTTACAGGGGCTCACAAACAAGTTTTCTTTAAGTTTCAGAAGATACTTTGGACTTCTGGACTCTGATGAAATTGTTAAGACAATGAGGACTCTTGGAGATGGACTAAATGTATTATGAGATGGATATCAGCTTTTGGGGCACATGGCAGAATGCTCTGGTTTGTAATAGAAGGTATCCCTTGAGAGCTCATGTGTATAAGATCTATAACCTGATCAGTGAATTATTCCACTTGATAAATAAATAATTTTACTGTACTGGATGGTAATTGTAGGCAGGTAAGATGGGGCTGAGGAAGAATGTCACTGGGAGTATGACTTTGGGGTTTATATTTTGTCTCTGGTGCCTCCTTTCCCCTACTTTCTAACTTCCCTGAGCTGAGCCACTATCTTTCTCCATACATTTGCCATGATATTCTGTCTCACTTCAGGCCCAGAGTAATGGAGTCAGCAGACCATGGACTGAGACTTCTGACACTGTTAAGTCCCAAATAAACTTTTCTTCCTCTGAGTGTTCTTTTCAAGTATTTTTGTCACACTAATGAAAAGCTGGCTAACACAACCCTTAAGTGAATCTTCCCATTTTCTTTAGGTTCAGTTAATCCTTGATGGGACATGGTAGGAGAGAAGTGAATCTCATCAAAAGTAGCTTATTCACTCACTCATCTGTGTGCAAAAGCATTCCTTGGATAGAGTCAGATATGATTATGAACATAACATCCTGAGTTTCTTCAAATGCTAGAAAACAATATTGTGCTTGATGTAAGTATGATGAGGATTAAATAAGACTCAAAGAATAAGGTAGCCTCTGACATCAGAATGAGCTCTTTTCTGTGAGCAAGAAAATTGGTAGTCCCAGTGTACTATGGTTAATAAGAATAGCAGAGAACACTTATTGGGTACTTAGTTCATGCTACATATTTTTACATGTTTAACTATATTTTTTCTATAAAAAATCTTCTTGTTAGATACAACTTTATTTAGCAATTTATAGAAAGGGAAATTAAGTCTAAGACAAGTGAAGTTATTTGTCCAGGGATATCTACCTTAGTGAGAGAGGACATTCTTTAGTCCAGAGTCTGCACTGAGAGTTGGACGGCACCTCTTATTCACCTCATAGTCATGCATGCTTACTCAGCTTTAGAAGCATATTCTGAAAAGAATTCCCACTTATGCTTGGGATTTTTACAAAATTTACCCATTTATTATAATAAATATATATCTCTGGGAAGGTAGCAGAATACTATGATTTTAGATTTGTTTTACATTTGAGATGTATAACAAGGCCACCTTTCCTGAGGCATATAAGTTAATTTTGTTGGATATATACTTGATAGAGTTATATCAATGGGTCTGTACATCTATGTATGATAGGTATTAGTGTATATCATATATAATTGCATCATAACATGAGCATTTAAAATTCATACACTAAAAACATATGGGTTAAAATATTAAAGCATCTCATTAAGCTCCCTTCATAGAGTCAAAATGTATAAGCAAAACTAATACTAACGTGTTACCAAAATACAAAAAGGAAAATCTCTGTGATGATCTGATTCTGTCCAGACCTGGCTCTGACATTATCTAGTGTAGGAATGTGGGAAAGCTTACCTAAGCTCCCTATGCCAAAATACACATCTGTTCCATGTAGATCATGAACCTTCCCTTCCCTTACAAAGTTGTAGATCATGAACCTTCCCTTCCCTTACAAAGTTATCTAAAGATGAAATTAATTAATTTATTTAGAGCATTGATTTCCTATCTCAGGTGTAATACTTGCAATGTGTTTCTCCTTGTTATGAACACAAACATTTTGACCATTTTAGAAGACTGTAATTCCTTTGAGATACATTATTTTATTCCAAATTTTAAATGCATTGCAAAGAAAGTCCATTTAGATATCAATCAGTGGTATGAAATTGGGGATCAGGGTGTTATTGGAAAGGGGAAGTTGAACAGAAGAGACTATGATAGATGAAAAGAAAGGTAAGGCTTAGAATTGTGACTGGTAAAAGAAAGAAGAATTGGATGAAAGAGAGTTTTTTGAGGGCCTTGGACATTGACCTGAGTGAATACCCTTTTTATGGCTTCATATCATGCTGATATTTAGGCACTTTGCCAATGGGACAAAACCTCTAAATCATTCTATTATTCCTGTCACACATAGTTTCTCCTATTGCTCCTGTGTTTTTGTGATAGCTTATCTTTGCCCTTTACAGCACACTGTTAATGGGGTCAATTCTTCAAGCGAGGTATTACTTTTAGGCATTTTTAAAAGAATGTCAATTCATCTGAGTTTAGTACCCATGGAAGTATAATACTTTTCCTCTACTACTCCACAACTTCAGAACAATGTTACAAAGAAATTAAATGACGAAAACAGAAAACTGAATTATGGGAAAACAAAAGGTTAAGATCCAACCTTTGTAAAAATCACTCACAATGTTTAGTTTATTACTTTCTAAAACAACAAAATATTTATATTATCATTTTGTCATGAAATAATATTAATTTTAAAGTATACTTTTCATCAAATTTAGTGCCATTGATTAAAATTTCCAAAAATATCTATTATAAGCACATATCAGGAAATACAATATTCAAGTCAAGATATAAATTTATTTTTAAATTGTTATCCGTTTTCTATGGTTTCAGTCAGTATAATTGTCAAGTAGTAATAAAGTTAACTGAATAAACTGTCCACTATTCACTATTATCATTTGTCTTTCACTTATTATGATCTTAACTTATTATTTTCCTAAAAGTTTTCCATGGGAAGAAAGAGACTTAATATAGGGGTGTGTGCCAGACTAGCTCAGGTACAGGTAAGAGCCGACGGAGCCATAACCCAGACCCTGGGAGTTGGGTAAATGCAGGTTCGTGGCGAGCAGCCTGCAAACTCGTTTATTGCAGGAAAACCCATACGTTTTATAGACTTTTAACCCAATCACAATGTGCCATGGGGGATCAGACCACCAGGCCCCTATACAGGTTCGCTTGGTAACACTAGGTAAATTTGGGGGCAGTTGTTTACATTCCTAGGTGGTCAGAACGGAATGCTCCTCTCTGCAAGTTTACACACTTGAGATGTTAACTGCTATGGGCCAGGAACTAGAATTTTTCCCAATATTTTTTATTAATGACTAAAAATTCTCCCAGTTATACTTTCTTGAAGGCACGATACAGTAAGTACAATAAAGATCAGTAATAATAACAATTTTAATAGCTAACTTTCAATAATAATTGTTAACTCCTATAGAATATTTAATATGTACCAATAGTTTTTTTCCACATTTTTATTAGTGCATTATAGTTGCACATATTGATGGAATTTGTTGTTACATATTTATACATGCACACAATATAACAATATAATTTGGCCAAAACATTTTTAATGATGTATATATAGTTTATCATCATCACAGTTTTCAAATGGTGAAACAAAACCATAAATAAGTTAAATAACTTGCCTAAGGAAACCTGGCTAGTCAGTAGAAAAGCCAGGATTCAAACTTACTCTCTTGAGCCCTGAAACCCTTGTTTTTAGCCATTACATTTTAGAACATCCTGAAAATCCCTCTTAATCCAGTTGGTCTTCCATTTGCTCCTTGCAGATTCCTTGCACTACTCACAGCAGTAAGTGTTGTCCTGGTGAGCTTATTGATGGCTGGACCTATATATTTTCCATGTGGACTTCTGTTTTATCTCTCACAGTACCTACATAAAGCAAGATGTCAACTCAAACTTATAGGTTGTATAAATTGATGACCCTCCAGAGGGCATTGTCTTCCCTCGTTTTTCCTTGGGCTTATATCATTGAGGTATGTATGCACAGGTCACCTCCTGGGAGAGACCTTCTGTATACCGTGGATCTAATGAAAAGTCAACCCCTTACACTTTCTACCCTCCTAGTTTGTTAAATTGTTTTTTTTTTTCTTTTCTATTTCACTGACAGTGTTTTTTACCTGTTTATTAACTACTTCAAAGTTTACATCATAAGTGTAAATTTGAGGACAAATTTCCTTTTGTTCACTTCTACATTCCTGGTGATCAGAGGAGTGGTAAGTGCTCAATGAAAGCTTATCCAACAAAGGTTAATGAATGAGTTCATGATTGGAAAAAATTCTTATCCGGAAATATTATAGGGAACTCACAACAAAGGTTAATTTTAGGCAAGAAAATTGAACTGATTACAAATAGAGGGAAAATGAGTCTACTTGTTGTAAAATTTCTTATTGTCAGGATTTTGTAAAAGTGCATATAGATGGTTACATTATTTTTGATCAAACTAAAATTGGTAGTAATTACATCTCATTTCAAATTAATTTTTTGTGGAGTTTATATTATATATAATATGTAGTATTACATATACTATATATGTAATATAGTATATTGTGTATATTATATAGTATTATAAAATATACTGTCTTATATTAAACCTAAAATTTTATCCATAAATCCAATTGCAGATTTTGTATTCTCAAGTCATACTTTTCAAACTTTGAATTTATAACAGATAAGCTTCATAAATTTGAAATCATTAAGTACTATGTACTAACACAATGGCAAAAGTACCTCTATTGTTACTTTTCAATTATGATCAGATAATACATTTTAAAAGCTGAACCAATTTTCTTACTAAAATATTTCCTTTTATTTAGTGGTATGGTAATATCAGTGATAAGAAAATATATTTTTTCAATGAGATCACATAAAGTTTTTAATTGAAAAAATATGAAAAGTGACTTTAAAGTACTATTTTCAATTTGTTGTCAACTTGAAAGGAAATATTTCAAATGTCAATCTTTTTGTAAGCACTCACAAAGACTAAATTTGTCCATAATTACCATATTTCTATCTTTATATTCATAAAGAAAATAAATAAATACAATGATCTAACTTTAGTTATACTTAATAAAAAAAAACAAAATACACAAAGTATTTCAAAATGTAAATAAGCAGCACTGTGTTCTTTCTATAAGACTGTTGTAACATTAAGCATGTTATATATAATTTTTTTGCAAATTCACTATTTTTCCAATGAATTATTTAATTAACTGATTATTTATTAATGATAATATTAAAGTAGCATTCACCTGTAATCCCAGCAGCTCAGGAGACTGAGGCAGGAGGATCTTGAGTTCAAAACCAGCCTCAGCAAAAAGTGAGGCACTAAGTAACTTAGTGAGACCCTGTCTCTAAATAAAATACACAACAGGACTGGGTATATGGCTCAGTGGTCGGGTGCCCCTGAATTCAATCCCTGTCAAAAAAAAAAAAAAAGTCTGTGTAAAAAGCATTAAAGCAATCTCACAATGGTAGATCTTTCACTAAGACAATAACTTAAAACAATTGCATAGAAAATTTTATATGTACATATGAACACATTATGTATTCTATAACACTGTGAGCTGAAAGCTATTTTAATCACAACCTACAATAAAAGTTCCCCACACCCCTTCAAATATCAGAATCTTATTCCTGTGCTTTAATTTTCTCCACTGATTGTTTTCTCACTTCAGTGACAAATCCTTCTTCTAGTTGCCTCAGGTTGTAATTGTCATTCAATTTCTTTTTCACATAAAAAAGCAGACATTATATGTGCACATAAATTTAATAATGTTAATGTATTCATTCCAAAGAGCTTTATTTGCATAAACTGACTTTTATTACCAGGGCTAGAATGTATTCATTCATTCATTCATTCATTCATTCACTCATTATTCTTTCCCTTCTTCACTTACCCATTACCATTACTTCACTTCACTTCACTTACCACTCATCCATTCCTTCAACACATACTTGAAGAGATTTTCGTGAGAAGATGACATGTTTATAGAGATTTCAGTTATTTAAAGAAAGGGTTTCTTGGAAAGGTCCCACGATACCTGCATTCCAAGCCGAAGTCCTGGAAACTACACAGGTACTGAGGTAGGAAAGAGCAGATGTATTTGAGGAACAGCAAGAAGTACAGTTAGCTAGAATATGGCATAAAAATAGGGAAAATGATATGTGATGAAGAGTGACAGAGAGTGAGGCTATATTACCTACAACTTTGTGAGGAGTGTGACTGTAGTACTGAGTTAGATGGATAACTATATTTTTAAAGCGTGTTGTGAATGCTCTTGAAAATATATTGTAGGATGCAAGAATAAAAATGGAAGTAGGTAGAGACCAGAATAGACACAATAACAGCCAACCTCAGAAGATCAAGGTATCACAGCAAATAAGAATAGCAGTGGTCTTAACACAGGGAGCAAAATCAACTGTAAATCATTTTTTGTTTGTTTGTTTCTCTGGTAGGTAAAAGAAGACATGAGTTTGAAAATGACAAGAATATAAGCAACAATAAAAATAATACTAAGAGCTAAAATTTGAGTTATACTACATACTAAGAAAACTGACACATATTGACTTATTATTTCTTCAGAAAGTTATTCAAATTTAAGATTAAGGGCATAGCCCTCCAGACTGCCAATTCTGCATAAAGCCTCGTTCACACCTGAGCTACAAGTTGCAGTTACTCAGGGTTACCCTCATTTCTGATCAGCTGGCTATTTAGATTGGAGGTTCCCATGACCACCTTCAGATTTCATAAATCACTAGAATAATTCACAGAATTCAGGAATGTGCTATACTTATAATTTCACTTTTATTATAGCAAAAAAGTAAAAATCCAAACCACCAACAAAAGAGATATATTGGGTGCAATTTGGGACTGGAAAGCTTCCAAATGCAAAACTTCTGAGTCCTTAGGATGTGCTACTTTCCCAGCACTGAGGTGTGGCAATATGTAAAAGAAGTATCACCAGACCAGAAAACGCACCCAGACCTCAGTGTCCAGAGGCTTCATGATGTAGGTGTAGTTAATTGAATCATGCTGAGACTGGGGCAAAAGGACAGTCAGTGTAGATAATCGATGATTGACTCAGGAAAATGGGGGCTGATTCAAAGGAAATAAAATGCTAATACCTCCAGGGCACTTCCCTTCCTCCAACCTGTTGCCAAGGTTATCTGCTCCCCGGGAAATTGCTCCTCCCAGCAAGGAGCTGTTAATGACTACCATCCGGGCAGCTACTTTCCTGCCCTTGGTCACTCTATCTTTTGGTCATAAGAGAAGGAGGGGACATGAGGAGAAAGGAAACTTAAAATCTATAAAAGGGGCAAGACACCCCCACTCCCTTGGGCACCAGCTCTGGACCCCCTCCTCTCCAGGGGAGTCTCTCTCTCTCTCTCTCTCTCTCTATTTCTCTCTCTCTCGCTCTCTCGCTCTCGCTGTGTGTGTGTGTGTATGTGTGTTCTATCCTTTAAATAAAATATTTTGCTCTTGCTTCAGCATTTCTTGGGTGTTCAGTCTTCAACACTGGGGAATAGGATTCAATCCTGATTTTCAAGACCAATTTCAAAAGTCGATGTGGATGAACTCAATTTTCAGAGAACTTCTCTCTTCAGAGCTCTTCAGAGGTCAAGCTGATATGTTCTGGCTCAATATACCAATTCTATAACAATAGGGTTGGTCTTTCTGGTCTTTCTGCACAGTTAATCTCCACTCTCTGGCTACCACGTGACTGGCACCACCATGATTCATTTCATTAGCGTGAACCTTGAACAACAAAGCAACTCCCAAAATTTGGGAAATTCTAAGAGTTCAGAAGTTACTAGCCTACCAGGAGCTGACACAAAGGCCAGGTCTCTTTTTGCATAAGGTTAATTCTTCACTGTATTATTATTATTAGTGCTACTGCAAGCAATAACAAAAATAATAGTAATAAAAATAATTCAAACTACTGAGTATTTAGTAAATTTGCATATAAATTGTAACTTGATTCTTTCTCATAACAACCTTATAAGATTATTATCAGCACATTAAAGATACAGAATTTTAGTTGGAGATAAATTAATTGATCTAAGGTCAAAGAGCAAGAAGGATATGGAAATAGGACTGAATCTGTGCTTTAAATAACTGTATGATGCTACCTATCTGTAGAGATAACTGAAACTAGAAACAGGGAGCCAGCAGTGGGAGACAAGGCAATTAGGAAATGAACGCCAGAGCTGTCAACTTTCTAAGATGCTACATCTCTGAGCTTACAGGGAATGGACACTGTGAAAGGGGGTCTAAACCAAACGTTGCGGAACACATGTGATTATTTCATTCCAACCCTTAACAACGCCTTGAGATTCTTCCCTGTTTCTCCATTCTGCTTTTTCTCAGATTCCTCACAACCACTATTTTAAATGTTCTTCACACTTTTTAATGCACTCAGAAATAGCAATCAAAGCCTCTTTACCTGCTTTAATTTTGAGAGAAAAGGATTCTCTGATCTTTGGATTTTTAATCATCACATATTTTTGAAAGGGGATTGAGATACCATGTTTCTGGCCCATGTGGAATCTCTTAGCTTCATGTCAACCAAATAGCTCAACTTCCAAGAATCAAAATTGTATTTTTTTTAATAGATTACCCCAGAACCTAAAGAAAACGTTAAGAGTTGAGGATAGGAGTGGGTGAGAAGGAAGAGGAGATAGAGATTTCAAAGTACTGATGATAAACTTCAGGACTCTGTTCTGTTTGCCTTGCAATCTGTGCACCATTCCTAGGCAGTCTCTGAAATGCTCAACATTTTAAATACTTGCTTTGGTTTTGAGAAAGACAAACCCCTGATATCTATCAGCTGATATCTGTCCTGCTCTAAAATTAGTGTTTCCTACTTAGTATGAACAATTTCATAAAATACCAACATCAAGCAAGTACATTCTATGACTGATAGAAAGAGACAAAAATAATATCATCTGTAATCATGTTTGGGTATAGTCCAACAGAAACTTAGAAACCATAGAAGAATCAAATATCCTTCTCTAGGATAACAGGATTAATTGGTGCTTCACCCATTATCGTTCAAACCCCAGTTCACTTCTTCAGCTTCTTAGATAAACATTATTGGGGTAATGTCTTAGTCTGTTGGTGCTACTATAACAGAATGCTTGAGACTGAATAATTTATAAACAGAAATATATTGCCTAAGAGTTCTGTAGGCTGGGAAACTCAACATCAAGGCACTGATGGGTTTGGTGATTCTCATTCCAAGATGGTGGTTTGAACACAGACTCTCTGACCTCCAGAGAGAAGAGCTCCATCTTCATTTGGGAGAAGGGCAAAGAAATAAAAGGGGGTTGATATTGCCCTTTTATAATGGCATCAACCCCACCTAAAAAGGGTGAAGCCCTCATAGCTTATTCAGTTCCCAACTGCCACACTGTTGCAATGCATTTAAATTTTTACATGAATCTTGTAGGGGACAAACCACAGATGGTAGTTAATCAAAGAATTACGCTGTTTTCTGCAAGTGTCCAGTCCAGAACATATTTCTTTAAACCCTGTACAAAACCTCTTCATATAAAGCTAGTACTTAACCCAAGAACTTTTTGATTTCTGTTCACTAAGACCCCTGATGTCCCATGGTGCATGGTTTTCTTCACTGGGAAAATCGTTGAATAGTAACTGTATTTGACCATAAGAATGTTCCTTGTGATTTTTCACAGGTGAATACCAATAGTGTATCTTCCCAGTATTTATCTCTAATTTCTATTCCTTTGTGAATTCCAGAATCTTATATCACCTATCTAATATCCCAAGACCTTTTTCACAGGTATCTGATAATTTTTGTATTCCAACTCAAATATGATGTATCTCTTTCATTTGCATTTCTTCTTATGTTCTTTATTTTACATAATGATACACCTTACCTCAAGTTTTGAAGACATAAAAATAGGAGTGACTTATTAATACACACACTGGTACTGAAAATCTTGTGTCAAGGAAAACACTCTATTCCAGGAAAATTGGGACAATCAATTATCTGTATCAACTTATACTTTCCAAACATCTTTCAGATTTACATATCTCTGTAGAAGTTAATGCCATCAGAGTCCAGATTTCTCATAACTATATCACTTGTCCCACAGAAAGTGTTTTTCTGTCTACTTCCTTATTCAAAGTGAATAAGGCATAAGTCAAATCAAGTTTTTGTTATTTTTTTTAACATCATTAATTATCCTCATATTGTTTATAGGATAGCATCCAAATACCTCTTCTTTCTCTAGGACAATAACAAATGGTGGCAAAATCCAGTCAAATCCAGTCAGGTAAGAAAAGTTTTATTGGAAAAATAAAATATCCACTAGTTAACATTTTATCTAAGGATGCTTTTCAGGTCCAATAGCAGAGACAGGTAGTTGTAAAAGAAACCTTTTAGCACTCTGGCATTTCCAGGGAATGTTTGCTGACTCCTGATACTTAAAATGTGGTGCACAAACTCTTGTCATTCCACCAACTGCAATGAGAATAAGGTAAAAGTTGAGAGGAAAGACCTGGAAACTGTTATAACAATTTAAGAGAATAAGCTCATGTCTGCTGAATCTGGTGACTGAAAAAAATAAGTATTAGTTTAAGCTTTTATTTTGAATATAATTTTATTTTATTTTTATGTTAATTCATTGTTATTGTATGGTACAAGAATACCTGACAGATTCAGGTGTGTGTGTGTGTGTGTGTGCATAAAGGGAAGAGGATTGCTCCTTTATATTAGATATTTGTGAGCATTGTGTCACCTTCTGTGTCAATTTATCTCGTATCATCCTGCCTTGACTCCTGTGTTCAGAACTTCTGGATTTTATTTCTTCAATGAATAACTCTCTCTTCTCATTCTCTTACTTTCCTTCCACCCAAACTTTTCATCTAACCAAGTATTTCTCAATATCAATTCAAACGGTTCTTCCTCTTCTACATTGTATTTTTCTCTTCTAACATTTCATGAAAACTAAAGAAGATTCTCTATTGTACACTAATCAGTAACACATGTTACTAATTTAGTAAAACAACTATGCTGCAGATGCAGGTACTATGACTACAGATTCCTAACTGGATATTAGCTTATTTACTTATGCAACTAGAAGCCTAGACTATATTGTCCATGTGTATATGCCATGTGTCTAACCTATTTAATAGCAACTCAATAAATATGTATTTGGTAGGTAAACAATTGAAATGGAAGACAATAATTGGGGTGCAATTTTTGGATAATTCAGAAAAAATAAAGGGACAAAGTCCTTGAGGCCTTGAAAGGGCACTATTAGGCAAGAAGACAAGAGATTTGGACTGAGGTAATACAAAACAAACCCGTGCATGGGTGGATCGATAGAATGCAATGGAATGAAATGGAAATAGTTACATTTAGAAAAATCAGAGGAGTAAATTACAATAATTTCAAGGCATAAAAAAATTGTTGAACCTAAAAGGCACAAAAATTAAATCCTTTATCCTTATATTAATATTAACAAACATAAATACCTATTGCACAGTGGCCACTTTTCATATATAAATTTACTTCATTCTCAAACAATTTTATGACTAAGTACTCTTCATGTACTCAATTTATAGATGAGAAAACAGGAAGAAAGAAAGTCAAAAGATTAAGAGTCAAAGTCATTTGATTTGACTTATTGGTCAGTTATCTGGTGAATTCAGACAATGGAGGTAATCAAATATTTTTTTAGTCTTGTCTCCATAGGTTTGTGTTTGGACTCCCTCTTTATGAAAAAGCCTGCAACTTCTTGTTAGTTCCTTGTCGACTGACAAAGTGCCTTTGCTCTTCTGTAAACATGTGTATGAGCTTTTTTTTCTGGCTTGTTGGACATGTCCAACCAGTGATGCACATTACTGCTCTCCCTAACCCTCCCCTCAAATCATTCAAGCCTGACGACTGACATCCTGGTGACCACAGTCAGAGAAGTCTATCTTTTTCTCAAGATGCTTTCACAAGTTCCTAATTCTAAATAATTTAGTAGTTCTTATAATAGCAGTTACTGTTTCTCAGAGGCTTAAATTATTCAATTTATCTAACTTTATGTGTTCTCAAATCAATGGCTTTTCTTCACAGTTTTATTAAGATATGCAGGCTAAGATATTAACGACACACATTAATTAACTTGATATATTTGTCACATGTAAATGAGTGAATTTCTTTATTATATAGCACTAGAAGCAGAATCATTTGAACTTATCCTATAATTCTTTTTGTATTCATAATGATTATTCTTTAATGAAATTAATTGACTTTGTTATATTGTACAAATATCATTACACACATTAACAATTTTTGTGGTCATATTTCTTAGAAAAGACATTGTGAATTCTTGTTACATTACTTTATTATAAATATAGAAAAGATATATTATATAAGAAAAATAATCATACTCAATCTTTAAAATGTAGAGCCATTTTATGATAGTTAAAACACTTCCTGTCTCCCAAGAGGCAGTTAATTCTGGTGCACCAAAGGAAAGGCCTGTATTCATATTTTAGTTGATATCCTAGATTACAAGCTTAGATGTCCCTCTTTCCAGGAATCCTTCTCCTGGGCCAAAACCACAGATGAGCAGCCTCTCCTACTTGTTCTTTCTTCAATTTCCCAATGACTCTTCTATACTTGTGTAAAATATTGGTGGAATGTGAATGTTCCAAGGGGATATTAATCCAAAGCTCACAGGAATAAGTGAATCTAGAAGAACATCCAGCTGCCTCTTCAACAGGAACTACAGAAAAATGGCAGACTAAAAACAATAGTGGCTTATATTTGGCTGCCTTGAGCTTCAGCTAACCATGCAGAGCACTACATTGAGCTGACCTGGAGCCTGGGAGATAATTGAGAGATTTCTGGTATGATCTGAGCAAGCTTCAGATGAGGAAAAATACTGCAAATGAAGAGAAGAGAGGTTTCTTGAAGCTGTCCTTAAGTTATTTATTCCATGTAGTATGAGCAAAGTTCATTTCAAGGATTCAGCAGTTGAGTGACAGACACAGTCCCTGGTCTCTGGGAGTACACTGTCTCCTCTAATTGCTATGAACATCTGTCTCCCCATTTGACTGTATGTTGTCTGAGGACACAGATCACAGTTGTCCTGTTCAGTTTTCTTTTAGGCAGAGTGGGGGGTCAATGTAGCAGGTGTTCAATATACATCTGTCAATTTATATTACACATGGATGCTTAGACTCAAGTGACCATTGCTAACCAAATACATGTAAATATTGGGCTAGAAAAACAAAACAAAACAAAAAATCTCACTTACCCAGATTCTCCAGTGTAGTGCTCTACTTAGGAGTCTTCCTCAGGTCTATGAGCTCCAGATACATAGAGCAGCTAAGGTACACACTCAATAGAATTTTCTTTGTAACTGCTTTACTGCCAGTAAGTAAACCGGCAAACTGTAAATAAATAAGGATCTTTGGACTGGGGAAAATTTTAAAAATATTTAAAGAATGCTAACATTATAGGATGTGGTGCTTTTATTAACAAAGTCTTGACCCAGAAGAGGAAAACAGAAGAAATGGAAAAGAAAAATATTGAATTATCCAAAATCAGAAAAACAGTAACATACTTTCATGTGCACATTTTATTAGATCGGGGCACTCATGGTAGATTCAAGAATCGTAAATCATTCTGTAGTTAATACTGTTTTCTTTTGAAGGGGTAACATTTGAGGATTAATGGTATCTTCCATGAATGATTCTGGTTTCTCTTGTTTCCTCCTGATCTTTTAATATTCATTCTTTTCCTCACAATATTTTCCTATCTATTGGTCATAGAGCATAAGCACTTGATTCCAAACTTAAAGGGAAAGAGGAAAGTGTCTCCCCATTGCAGAGAAAATAATCCTGAGAGACATAAGCTTTTAGCAAAATCTCCCTGTTTCTTGTTGTCCTATTGGAAGGAAGTGACTGTTCAGTGGACAAAATAAGCATTATTATACAGATGTTGGTAGAGAAACCCCTGTAGTCTGGGGTTCTTGTTAGAAAAATCTCAGTTAGGTGACCAAGATAGGACTAGAAAAACTCTGAACAGCGAAGGGTTATGTAGGAAGATCAGAATCACTCCTTGGTATTTAGATCTATGACTCAAACTTGTATTAAAGTTTGTTTCCCAGTTCAGATTACCAGGATAGTAAACCCAAAATGTAGTGATATAGGACAAAGACCTAACCAAATTTAGTGTGCATATGGAGTGTATATGGTGCCTTCAGGATTATATTTTCTCAGTGAGTCAGACATGGAGGAAATTTCTAAGTAGTAATTTGGGAATCAATGATTTGAAATTGTTTACTTAACAACTAAGACAAGGTATTTGGGATATTTAAATTTTCATCACCCAGCAGTATACGCACACATATGTTGCTCTTTGTTATAAATATACTTGATAATATTTAAAGTTTAAATCAATTAATCTTCTGTCTGGTTTGTTGTTGTTGTTGTAATTCAATAACAGTTTTTTGGGACTTTGGGGACTGTGTATTTTCTTTTCAATAAAGAAAGATGCTATTGTTTACTCTGCTTATAATCATCATTGAATCTGACATGGTAGATATTTACCAATAGATTTTCTTTGTATGAAGCTTTAAAAATATCAATGTGATTGAAAATAAGAAACAACTGAAACAGCTTTCAACTGAAAAAAATTTAAATCACTAATTCAAATGCTGTTGCTTTCTCCCTTTCAAAACAGCTTTTATTAAGCATCAAAGATTTATGTTAGAAGAAATAATGAGCGTAGTTATATCAGAGATTAGATTTATATCAATGAGACTAGTATAATTATTATTTTAACTTATGTGCTATACATTTTTATGAGTATACTATTCCCAATTATAAATTCCACATAGCCTTCTGATTCTCACAACATGCTTTTTTTTTTTTCTTGCTGAATGCATGTGTCCATAAGTGACCTGTCACTGCAAATCAACTGTAATAAATGGAAATGCATCTCAATCAATTAAGTTTTTGATATTTTTATTGTAAACATATATGATCTATTATTAAACTATTTTTGACCTTCATGTTAATTATGTAAATAGCACTGATACAGCTTTCATCTTTAATAAAATGTATGTCATAATTTCACTTATTTGTCAATGATGTGAATGATTACTGAATGACAAAATAGTTTTCAAACACTGAAAAATATTTTGAAACTTTTTGAGCTATTCATAATGTTAAAGATACACAGCACACATTTAAATAAAATATTTATAGTTAACGTTTTCTCCATCACTTTTTAAATCTAAATAATCTAGAACAAGAAAAAACCAATCAATTGTGATTAGTAATTTTGACTTATTTTCATTATTTAAATATTCTCTTTCAAGCTACTAACATGATGGTGTTGAACTCAAGATTGCCAAGAGATAGGTGATGGCATGCAGTTGCAAAATAATCACACCAGATGTAATAGATGAATATAATGTGGAGAGTTTTAGCAATAATAAATGTATTAAATAATTAGTAACTGATGCGTTGTGGATATTTATTACTTTTATTTTTAATAAAATTTATACGAGTTTATAGTATTTATTTTTAAATAATAACTGTTTGAAACTGACTCATGGAATTCCTTTGCATTTAATAATTAGTTGTCATTCACAGAGTTCTTACCCTACTAAGGACCATGCCAAATCACTTTATATACATTTTTAAAATTTTATAGGTAAAAGTATAAAAAATACATTTTTATCCATAGGCTTCTCAAACTCAAAAGTTTTTAATGTAAATTCATAATCACCTGTGAACTTGCCTTCACCTCAGTGTTCTCTGTGTCTGGTGGCTATTTATCAGACTGGTGTAGCCTGAATCATCCTTGGTTCAGTCCTTTCCTTCATCCTTAATGGTTAACAAACATTAAAGCCTACAGATTTGGCCTCCAAGAATTCCTTCATTCCATTCACTCTTCTCCAACCCTCATCAAAACCACCAAGCTTTCTGACCTAGACTATTATTATGAATTCCTATTATCTATTTATAAACAAATTTACCAAAAGAAAATCTTGAAGACACAAATCATATTGCATTGTTCCTTTATTTAAAATTCATCAATGTCAAATAAGAGGGGGTAGAAGGTACGAAAGGCTTAAATGACTGAAAAGCCTTGTAGGACCTGACTCTTGTTTCCTCTGAAGGGCATCAACTCACTCACACTAATAGTTCCTTACTTCTTGCTGTCTCAATCGTAACAAATGTACACTACCTCTTTATCACCTATTCATACTTCAAGCCTGATATCTACTACAATCTCTTCAGGAAGTTCTTCCTGAGCTCACCCAACATAATGTTATTTAGAATATCTTCTATTTATTTCATGGAATGCAACATTTCTTTTTAGTGATATGCCTAACATTTATAATCGCTGAATTGACATCTGCCTCCCTTACTTTTTCTAATATCCCTGAAGGAGCAGTAGTATCTATAGGGCTTACCAAGAAATCTCTAGCATTCCCCAACATCACACCTCTCAGAAGACACTGGGCTGTAGTGCTTGACTGACTGGACAGTGTTCCTTTGGACCAGCAATGTTCTCTTCTTTAGTGTTCAGCTAAAGTACCATTTTTGAAACTTTTATCTACTTTCTTTTCCACTTCTTTATTACAGAAGCTTTTAGTCACACACAGAGAAAGTGTTAAATCCCCATCTGCCCTAGCATGTATTTTCAATCTGCAGATTAGCTTCAGTGTGACTGAAATGATGAGTTGATGTAAACAGTATCTGCTTCGACCTTCTCGTGGAGTGCTTTTCTGCTTTTCAGAACTTCCAAAGACTAGTACGATGATAAAGCACGTCTCAGATACCTGACATTCTTTCAACTGTAGTTGTGGATTTAGGATGTGCAAGGAAGATGCACCCCTATGAATCCTGAAGAAAGGCAGGTTACAAGGCATCCATTTGACTGATATTAACGACAGCAGAGGAACCGATAGTTAACCTCCCTGACTCTCTTGGTGTGGCAGTAGCAGTAGATTCTTTGAAGACTCAGTGCATGGTGTTACAGACAGAGCTATAATGGCAAGTCAAGCATAGAATGTTTCTTCAACTCTCCTAACAATCTTATATGTTTCATAATCTCACTGTAAGACTTTTTCAGCTCAAATTTGCTAGAGTGAATTGTATTTGCAACTACACACTAATCAATATGAAAATTATCACTTCCTTTAAGGATTTCTATACAAGTATTCATTGCACTTATTCTTGAATATACCTGAGAGGTGACTGTATGAGACTATAAGGAAAAATAGAGACATTTGATCATGGCCATATCAATTGTTTGTCTGAGTGAAGCATAATTTAGGGGAAGGAGCACTGGTGATAATACATTTTTTTTACCACTATGATAAAGACAGATGGTATTTAAGAAAACAACCTGCATTACCCATGTTTGTGGAAGCACAATTCACAATAGCCAAACTAAGGAACTGGACTACTTGTCCATCAATGGGTAAATGGATAAAGATTATATATAAAGGTTATATATTTCTGTTTTAGTCAGTGTTTTTGCTACTGTGATGAAAAGACCTTACCAGAACAACTATAAAGGACAAAGAGTTTATTTGAAGACTCATGGTTTCAGAGGTATCAGTCCATAGACAGCTGACTCCATTCCTTGGGGCTTGAGGTGAGGCGGAACATCATGGCAGAGGAGTGTGGTGAAGGGAAGTGGCTCATATGATGATCAGAAAAAGAGAGAGAGACTCCACTCACCAGATACAGAAATATGCCCGAAAGGCATTCCCCAAAGACCCACCTCCTCCGGCCACTCCCCAGTTGCCTTCAGTTACCATTCAGTTAACCCCATCACACAGGATTAATTCACTGGTTGGGTTAAGGCTCTCATAACCCAATTATTTCTCTTCTAAATCTTCTTGCATTGTCTCACACAAGAGCTTTTGGGGGACACCTCACGTCCAAACCATAAAAACATATAATGCAGTTTTATTCAGTCACGAAAATAATGAAATTATTTCATTTGCAGGAAAATGGAAGGAACTTGAGAACATTATGTTAAGCAAACTAAACCAAACTCAGAAAAATCAAAGGTTGTATGTTTTCTCACATATGTGGAAGTTATAAAAGAAACAAGAAAAAGAAGGTGTGTGTTTGAGATCTCATGAAAATCGAAGGGAGATTTGTGGAGAAGAGGAAGGGGGGTCAGGAGGAAGGAAAAGGGAAGAGGAAGGAGAAATACTGGGGAATGATATTGGCCAAATTGTTACATTCTGTACATGTATGAATTTGTAACAACAAATCCCACCATTGTATACAATTTTAGTGCCCTAAGAAAATATGGGCAAAGAAAAAAAATAAGCTGTGTGGTCAAGAGAATGGAAAACATTCAGGGAATCCTTAAGGTGTAATAATTGTTAAAAAAAAAAAAAAGCAATCAGATATGCAGGTGGGTCAAGGGCTGGTTCAGAATATATGTGTTCAGAAATTTCACAGGTGTCGCATTTGTTCTGGGAACTAAAAGAAGGTCGAGTAAGAGTACAATACATTTCATCACGGCAATCACCCTCTGCAGGTATGCCTTCAGTTCTTTGCTCTTCTTCATACAAAACTCATCATTCTCACCACAGCTGCTTTCTGAGGCGCTTGCTACAGCTCCTGTTCATCTCATCAGCTGCTCTTCTTCAGGCTCCTGCATGGGATCCAGGATCCTCATTCAGCAGGACTGAAGTTAATACTTGGTTAATGGATGAATGGGAATAGCCTGTTTTTGCCACATGGAAACATTGTTCAACTTTTATCTGCCCAATTCCGGAATTATAATATATTGTTCAAATTTGCTCTAAATGCTTCAGTAGACAAGAAAAAAAAATTGCATCCTTTATAGTTTTGTTTTCTAGAAGAAAAAGTTTGAGCTCATGAATAGGAAGTTGTTCTTTTTTTTAATAAAAAAATTAACTTTCTTCTTTTTTTTGCATTTTTTTATTGTAAACAAATGGGATACATGTTGTTTCTCTGTACATGGCGTAAAGGCATACCATTTGTATAATCATAAATTTACATAGGGTAATGTTGCTTGATTCATTCTGTTATTTTTTCCTTCCCCCCCACCCCTCCCACCCCTCTTTTCCCTCTATACAGTCCTTCCTTCTTCCATTCTTGCCTCCCTCCCACCCCCCATTATGTGTCTCATCCATTTATCAGCGAGATGATTTGTCCTTTGGTATTTTGAGATTGGTTTATCTCACTTAGCATGCTATTCTCCAATTTCATCCATTTGCCTGCAAATGCCATACTTTTATTATTCTTTATGGCTGAGTAATATTCCTTTATATATATATATATATATATATATATATACACACACAATATATATATATACAATATATATACCATAATATATACCATATACCATGTGTACCACATATATATACACCATATATATATATATATATAAAACCATAATATATACCATATACCATATATACCATATATACCAAGTTTCTTTATCCATTCATCAATTGCAGGACATCTAGGTTGGCTCCACAAACTGGCTATGGTGAATTGAGCAGCTATGAACATTGATGTGGCTGCATCTCTGTAGTATGCTGATTTTAAGTCCAGGAAATTGTTCTTTTTTAAAGGGTAAACTAAAGGTACTCTTTAAAGTTTTGGATTACTTTTATCACTTGCTTTATTATCAATGAAAAATTTGCTTACAACTCTTGGGTGGGGTCTTTCAGCAATGTAGTTTCCCATTTATAAAGTTGAAATCGTGCTTCTCTCAGATTTGCAACCTTGCAATCTACTGTGCCTGGTGATTCTACAGTAAATAACTCACAATTTTCATGTAATGATTTCTCTGAGTACAAAAACCGTAAATCCCTGTTATTTTCCAGTTCACTTTCATTAAATTCAAAATTGATTTTTAATACACTCTGTGAATGTGTTAAAAATTCCCAAGCACTTTAGAAACTTAAAGAACAATATTTTTAACAAAATGTGACAGAATCTAAAGTATCTTTCTTGTCATTATTTCTATTCTTGTATAAACCCCATCTTGAGAACTCACCAGAAAATATGCTTTAAATAAGGATTCATCTGGCATTGTCATTTTATTTCAGGTTATATTATGAAATGTAGTATCTATAAAAGACAAAGGTGTCACATAAAATATTTCTGGAGACTCTTGTTTTGATAGCTTTTGATGAAGAAAGCAGAGAATTCCAGTGGTTCAAGGAAACAAGGAAAATGGTCACCACATTTAAACTGATGGTCCTGCCAGAGTGCTGTAGTCACACAGAAGGGAAAACAATTGCAAGATGGGTGACTGGGAAAGGGATGGTCAGTTTTTATGTTTCGTTTTGTAGAAAGAACTGCAACTCTGTTAAGAGTTACACACAGTCAAGAGAAATTAGTAAAATTAGTGGTGGGTAATTCTCTCTCTGTTATGGGGCACAACGTAAGAGCAGACTGATCACCACTGAGAAGTCCAAATTTGAAAGTCTTTATTAAGCTGGCCAGCTGACTGTCTCACACAATGCCCCCAAAAATGGCTATTGGGAGAACAGCCCCGACCACAGGGTTGTAGGGGTTCTTATACCAAAAAATTACATTAATCATAAGTGTCTGTTGCTATGATTCGAAATTACACATTAACATCATGAGATCATCGACAGAGGGGGAAGTGGGTCAGAATGACCCTTACCTAGGTACAAACTAAAGAATGGTTACTAACATCCACATAATCACTCTTCACATGGTACAGTGTTTAGGAGCAATAGGAATCAAAAGAGAGAAATTTTTTACTACATAGGAGTTGCCATTGTATATTATTAAACATGTCACACCAAGTAACTGATGATGGGCACAGAGGCAAGGTGTTCCCATGGGAGAAGCTTATTTCCTACATAACATGGAGTCTCAGAGCAAAATGGAGTCTGTTTAGTCATTTCCCTTAGAGTCTGGCCTATAACATTCTCATGGAGTCAGATCTGTCAGCCCATCACATGTCCTCTTCTCAAATCTATTGAAAACATTTTCAGAGAGGACACTGGGAATTTGGGAGAGGAGAAAGGATTCAAATCTGTGTACCAGATCTGAATCTTGGGGAGAGACTATGACTTGGAGCAGATTAGATCCTGCCCAAGAAAACTGTTGATGGGGCAGTGGGCATAAGGGAATCAATTCAAAGTGAGTGGCAGTCAAGGAAAAGGGAATCCTACTGCCCTCCTGGCTATTGCAATGAGAGGGGTCACTAAGGTTGTGACGTGGAGAAGTCATGAACCTTTTTCTGAAAGATGAAGACTTTGACTTCAGTCAGACTTGGGGAGTGGAAAACCAACTTCTGATCACTCCATTCCAGTAAAAACTCCCTGTAGCTTTCTTCTTTTCTCATTTTCCACCTTAAAACTTGGGAGCTATCAGTAGCTTCATCTGGGTGAGTGGCAAAGAAGGAAATTGAGAAAGAGGAAGGAAACAAAGCAGAGTGCCTCCCCTAAGAGCAGCCACCTGACTTCTACAGGTTACGGCTGGTCCCAAGACGGGCAGCAGAAGGATCCTCATTTTTCAGTTAAGATGAAAGTCAATTAATATATTAAATGGGTATTCAAATGACTATGTTAGACTATGTTTTAAATTGAGAGTGACCATAGGATATCGTCTTACTCAGTTAAGTCTGTAGGATCTTAGGGGATCCACCTGGTAGCAGGGGAAAAATTAAAAATAAAATTTTAAAGAAGAAATTGGACACAAAAATATAGTTGCATTTTTATTCCCATCACACAAATTATGTACATTGTGAAGAAATAAAACTAAAATAAAATGTTCCAAATGGTTGGTAGAACTGTTGGGGGGTGGAGTGGAGGCACTAAGAACTTTTGCTTTCTACATTTGTTATTTTTGGAACAGTTTTAGTATGACTTTGTAATTAGAAAAAGAAGAAAGATATTTTTAAAAGAAAGACTCAGCAGCAGGAAGGATGGAGAGAAATGCTTGTATTGACAGGTTACTTACTCTATAACTTCTTTGGTGTTCTTTGTATACACTGATAGGTACACTCATTGACCATGCCCAAGTCACTCCAAACGTCCTGTCTTGTCACCTCCCCTTCATATAACACCCTCTGCATACAATCCATCATCAGCTTCTGATGATTTTGCTGCCGGAATCTTCCTGCAGAGAGAATTATTCCTCTATATTTTTGGTAGCTCAATCCCTGCTCAGGCACAAATCTTCATCTCCTATTCAGACTTTGAAATATATTCCAAACCCGTCTCCAATACTCTTCTATTATCCTTCTGCCCCATAATCCACCCAAATATAAGACAAATACCCATAAAATGCAAATATGACCTTGTCATTCCCCAGCTTAAGCCCTTTTGGTGACTTGCCTTAAAGAATCAAATCCCCATTTTGTATAATGACTTATAATAATCCTTTGTCCTGCAATTGCTTGCCAAATAAATAAGCAAATTGATCAGCAAATCAATGAACCTGTTAAACTTTGAGTTATTTGATACATGTAGAAAAAAAATATTCCTCTTCCTGCCTTATTTGGATTGTTGGCAAGGTAAACTTTCTGTGCTTTAATGTAAAGATTCTTCTAGTAATTTATCTATATGAGGCTCTTTTGTATTGAGATAATTTGATGAACTTTTGAATTTCATATATAGCAAATATTCATTATGTGGTCTATGCTTAAGTAACATAAATACCAAGTTTGGTGATTATTCTATCAACATGTAAACCACAGCGAATCTTCACTGAGAGTGTTAATTTCTAATGGGCCAATTTTCCAGAGTTCTTTTTAAAAATCAGAGTATTCTTTCTAGTTGAAGTCATTTATTATCACAATTTAATAATGTTAAGTAGTGATCTCTACGATAAGCCCAGGGGTAGTTTCACTCACATCTTTAAATAATGAGTAGCATTAATAATTGTCTTAATTTGCCTATCAAGAAGTATCTTTATTCTTACAAGGTAGATTGAATAACAATTCAAGAAAACTCTGGAAAACTTATATGTCTCCCAAACTTATGGACCCTGAATGAAAATGGTTTCACAGAAAACTTAGGAATGGGATTTCTAAACAAAAATTAAAGTGGTATGAACTTCTACTTAATATATATTGAGTAAATGACATTTTTCTTCACACATAGACCTGTGGAAAATATGTTCCCTCTAAATATATATATCACAGATTCCATATGCAACTTTAATGTTCTCTTCAGGTAGAAAGTGACTACTTTCAAGATTAAGCCAAGTTTCCACAGAGAATCAAGGAATCGTATTCTAATCTCTCTATGGCTATCTGATGATGATCATAAGTACCACCTAACTCTGACCCTAACCTAACCTACCTAGGACTCTCTCAAGTAACAATCCAATTGATCACTGAGATTCTGAGAAAGAGAAACTCCACTGGGGGATCATTGGTGTCTTTATTAATTACAAGAAAATGATCAGACATTGCATATTTTTAATGTCATAACTCCTCAGGAGTCCTCTTTGGTTTTGAGTCAGAAGTACTAATTCTAACTTCCATGTTTTCTGACTATTTCCCAAGTTTTTCTTCTTTTGTCTCCCTATGCTGTGTTTTGTGTAATTTTCTTGAAATCTATTCTGCATTTTGCTCTGTTTACTTATTCTTTTATCAGTTATGTCTTATCTGTATTTCATTTTAAAAAATAATATCTGATTTACCTTCAATTCAGCCTTGTCATTTGGACAGATCCTTTCTTCATGTTTTTCTTGTCTCCATTTTAAAATCATATGTATAAGACAAGTGTATTTTAAATTGATTTTGTTCACTGTATTGTCTTCATTCTTTGCTTGTGTTATTCTGTAGTAGTTATTTTATTCATGTATATATGGAATTTTTTATTTTGAGGATTTTTAAAAAGATTACACACTCTATTTGAAAATTTAAAAGTAGGAGGTTTAAAGAACTAAGTTTAGAAAGGTTTCCTCCAGAGAATATTTTGGTTGTTTCTCATTACTCCTAACTTCAAAATAACTTTTGAATTAATTTTGACCACATAGATCATATAAATTCTGATTGATAAAGAAGGCAACATAAAAAATGATCATTTTTCTTTCTCTTTACATTAGCCTGTTTTATTTCTAAACACAGTCTTATTCCAACTTTCATATACATGCCCATAAATATTCTCTTTCACTGGTTCTTTCATTAATGATGTAATAATTTTTTACATGTTTATTTGCATTTGTATGAGAACCATATTTTACCTGTTTGAAAATTAGATTTTGACTGAAGATAATCAAATATCTTCCCAATTTCATCAGTTTCATTTTGAAAGTACTTACAATATTATTACAATGTTATTATGTTCCAATTAAGAAGAGAATAAGAACTACTTATCCCTTCTCCCACAGATACACAAAACCACATAAACTGGTTTAACAGGCTTTGTTACATGATTTTTTTCTTAATAGCATCATTCCCTGTTTTTGTTTGTTAATATTACAGTAGTTTCTTGACTAACTGTTTACGTTTTCTTATGTAATGATTTTACATAAGAAGCTCGGCTCACTACTTCACTATGTAATCAGCTCACACAGGTGCCACATTTAAGGTCACTGTATAAAGAATTTTGGAGTTACCAACAGTGCCTGATTTTTTGATTTCCGTACAACCATGCATTCATTGTGAGATTTTTCAAATACTGATTCTAAATTTACCTGAAAGCACAAAACTGTTAAGTTTTGAGTCACTTTTTAATACTATTATTCTCAGATGTGATGATTTTTAATCCTGCTGTATAACTTTGGTTACCTGGAAGGAGAGGAGAGCACAGTATCTAATTTTGAGAAATTCTTGAGTCTTTAGTAAGAATATTTTGTACCACGTCCACAGCACTACTGTATATTGAAAGTTGCTTTTTTTGTTACTGCTTTTGCTACATTAAAAAAAAAAAAATTCCCAGTGAGTCAGCTTTCCAGTCTACTAAATGCCAGTGTTTTTGGATGTTGAAATGTTTATGACACTAAATGGAATATTTTGCTGCAACTGATTAGATCAATGCATCTGTTGCAGGTTTTATATCATCTTTTTTATGACAGATTTATTGAACAGTTCAAGAAACTTGGCACAAGGGCACTTGAATACATGGACTCAACTGGAAAGTTAAATATGGATGTTGTGAGTCTCAATTTTGATGATATTTTATGTAGAAGCAAATAAAACTCTTTAAAAAATACATGAAAAGAATAACATTTTAAAGCTTACGTAAGCTACCAAATAAAGTTTGTTATATTTGTTTAGGCAAATATAGTAGCAAGTCACTGGATTCCTGAGATTTTATTTCTCAAATGGTTTTACTTGAGTTTAATTTAAATTTTTCTGCCCTTAAATTTTTGTCACACAAACTTTGTACTACTGCTATTTGCCATTTCTACACATTCCACATAAATGTTTATCATGTTTCATTGTCCTAGTTTGTTTAATCTCTCAGGTTCAATTTCTTGAATATTTTCGTTTAGTGTCAAAACCTTTCTGAATTAAGTCATTCTACTTTTGTTAAATATCCAATTCAAAACCAAAATAGAAAATTTTTAAAATTAGTGCCCATGAAGCTCTTTAATTTGAGCTAAAGACATCAACTTAATAGCAATAAGAGCTCTTCTTCATGATTAGATGTATGAGTGCAAACCATGATTACTCATGAGAGTGTGATTCTGAAGCAAGCAGCTCTTGATGCTCACTCTTGGCTCATTATCAAAACTCTGAAAATACAGGCATCATCTGAACGTTTTGAAAGATATTTAGTAAAATTCAGGTCAAAATATTTTTCATTATTTCTTGGAATCTTTCTGAAAAGAGTTTAGAACCATAATGGATTAAAAAGAAGCATGTATTTTGTTGATAGCAGCTTAATTGCTACTTGGACTTATTTTTTCTTTTTCCTCTATTTCTTCTTTAATTTATTATTATTATTATTATTTTATTATTATTATTATTTATATTTTGGTGTTAAGGATTTAATCCTGGGCCTAACACATGCTAAGCATTTGCCCCACCACTGAGCTGTACTCTCATCTACTACTTGAATTTTAACCTATTACAATCTCAGATTATTCTACACCTTATTCTCTAAGTTTTCAGATACCATGGCTAAGAAAGCCTCCTCTGCATGGGAGTGGCTGAGTTTCTGTCTGTACTAGTACTAATTCTCTGACCCAGAGCAGGTTACTTTGCCTTTCTTTGCTTAGTATCTTCACTCAAAATTGATACCTACTTCATGGGGTTGAGAATGAAGTGAAATAATATATGTTTGGTACTCATCAGTGATGTTTCCTAAATATATCTGATTCTTTCCCCTTCAAGGAACATGGTAGCATTGACCTTCATGAACTTATGCCATTGTATGGGTTTATGTAGTTTATGAAATCATGTGTCAACTCTGGCTCACAACATTTAATTGACCATACAAGCCTCTCCAGAGTTCTTTTCTTGTCTCAGCAACTTATGACATTTAAAATGGTTACCACATTGTGATCCTCTGTCCCTGAGTTACCATAGTAATTGAGGCCTATGACAAGCTATGATGTACCTGTATAATAAACAAATAAGATTTGATGGAATTAAGTCCTTGAATTTTTTCTCTTAATATTATATACTAATGGTAGCTAGAAGTAGATGGTATGTTTTAAAAAACCTAAACATATAGCACTGGCTTGGGAACTGGTTATTGTATAGTGATGAAACTATTATCAGATACTAGAATGTTGAAAATCTCAGTACAACATCTTTTAAAACGTTTACAGGCTTATAGGTAAAATAATTGGGTCATTAGAATTAACATAATCAGTTAATAGGGGTTAACTGAGTAGTGATGGTAGACAGGTAGGGTGTGGCTAAAGGTCATGGGGGCATGGCTTTGGGGTACACATTTTGTTCTTGTTGAGGAGAGGTCTCTCTCTCTCTCTCTCTCTCTCTCTCTCTCTCTCTCTCTCTCTCTCTCTCTCTTTCTCTCTTTCCTTCCTGAAACCTTGTCCCCAGCTGCTTTCCTCTGCCACACTCTTCTACCATGATGGTTTGCCTCATCTCCAGCCCCAAGGAATGGAGCTGGCTGTCTATGGACTGAGACCTCTGAAAGAGTAAAACCCCAAATAAATTTTTCCTCCTCTAATTGTTCTTTTCAGGTACTTTGGTCACAAAAACAAAATAGCGAACCCCTCTCCCCTTCAAAAATAATTTTAGTTAGACAAAAATGACGGAAGGAAAGAATAAAGGGAAACTCAGAGAACCTGTACATTGGAAATAACTGCAAGTGTAGTTTTTAGCATAAGAATTGGAACAAGATGTGATTTCTATTAATTTTTAATTTTTTTTTAGAAAATTATAGTGTGGAAGAATTGCCTGGGTTAAAATAATTATTTGTCCAGGAAAATAAACAGTCCTTAGGTTTCCGACTTTCTAGAGAAAGTGAGTTTCAGAAAGTTGCTCAGTCCCCAACAAGAACTTATCCTCCAATGCATTGAATCTGATGCTGGAAAAGAATGAAGAAGGAAGAATTCCATGGGAAATAGGACATCACCAAAAGCAAAGGACTGGGAAGCATATTCCAGAAATATGATCAGAAATCTAAATAAGGAACAACATTCATTCCAATGATAGAAAATCTTTGCAATTTCTTCTCAGTAATAGATTTTTTTAATTCCAATAAACCAAAAGCTTCTGTGTCTCTATTTTTGCCTTTTCAAAATAAAAATTTTATTTGAAATGATCCAGTCCTTTTGTAACTGTGGGAGATGGTTTTGAAGTGTCTTTCAGTGACACTTTCTAGTACTCATTCCCTTGTGACATCGCCTCTTGAGTGTGGGCAGGGCTTCATGACTTGCTTCTAACAAATAGCAAGTGACAAAAATGGTTGGATGTCACCCACGGACATTATGTTTCAGAAGAGAGGAACCTTGATCTTGCTTGTGCTCTCTATTTTCCTCTTCCTTCTTGACCCTAATAAAGGCACACACTGTGTTAATAGCTACCCCACAGAGAAGCTTACATTGTAAAGAACCAATAGGGGCCACCAGCCAACATCTTGAAAGGGAGCAAGACCTGAGGTTCAATGACCCAAAAGAAATGATTTCTTCCAACAATCACTAAGTAACCTTGAAAGATGGTCCTGGCCCCAAAAAACTTTGAGATGACTGAGGTTTTGTTCAATACCTTGCTGTTTTACAAGACCTTGAATCGAAAGACTCATTTAATCCAAGATTAGATTCCTGACTCATAGATTCTGTGGGATCTACAAGTTTCCTTGAAGTTTTGGGTGATTTTTCATTTGATAATAGATAACAAAGATTTTGTATACTGAATGTGTATAAGACAGATTAATGGTCTTTAAAATCACTACTTTTTTTTTTTTTTTCCGAATCATTACCAGTTGTATCCAGAAATTAAAACAGTACTTACTTCTCACAGGTACCAAAAATTTCAGCTTAATTTTAGGTTTGGATGAGATTTACTCTGTAAGCAAGAAGGAGCGTGAATCAAATATCCAATTACAAGAAGAGGACTCTGGTAGTCAATAGAACTATTAACTAAATGTCTTTGGTTCTTTCCCCTTCTAGGCAAAATCAACTTCTCATCCCTTTTGTGATTAGGTGGGTCAAAGGACTAGTTTTAATTGTTCAGCTTTGAGCATTTAACACTACTTTTTCCAGCATAGAAACTGGCAATGTTTGAAATGGTGGTTATTCCTTTATCTTGGGTCTATAATATATTCTTTAAAAGTCTCTATTGATTGACAAAGGATACAAAGCAAGAGAATAAAATTAATCATTCCTGTGGCAAGTTGCTTAGATTGTGGGGACGTTGCCTCCTGTGATGTTACCTAGCCTGTACTGACATATTCAATATGTGAAGAATAAAATTTTACTTTACATAAAGAATGGAATCCTAATAAATATTATTATTCTTGTCTCCATGATTATTCTGGCATAAGTCTAGGAATACTGAGATGATTTCAAAGGCCAGCAGAATTTTACTGTAACCAAGATCTGGCTTTTGACATCATCTCAACGTTCCTAGACTTATGCCAGAATAATCATGGAGACAAGATCAAATATGATTGGGTTGTGATAGTCTTAACCCAATCAGTGAATTAATCCCCTAATGGGATTAGCTGGGTGGTAACTGAGGTCAGGTAGGGTGTGACTGGAATAGGTGGGTGTTTGGGGGTGGGCATTTGGGGTATATATTTTCTATCTGGTGAGTGGAATCTTTCTCTATCCTTTCTGATCACCATGTGAACCTCTTCCCTCCACCACACTTTTCTGCTATAATGTTCAGCTTCACCCTGAGCCTTGAAGAATGGAGTCAGCCTTCTGTGGACTGAGACATCTGAAACTGTGAACCCTCAAATAAATGTAACTCCTCTAAAATGATTCTTGTCAGATCTTTTAGTCACAGCAGCAAAAAAGCTGACTAAAACACTTTAAAATAAAAATTTTAAGTATAATTTAATTTATGTTAAATATATATAAATAGCTGATTATTAACTTAAGTGAATTGCAGTTAGAAAAATAACATCATTAAAGTATTTCAAATTTATTGAAATTTAACATACATTTAAAAAAATCCATTTATACTCCTTATAATTGGAAATCATTTATGATCTCTATATATTGGTAAGTAATACATAAGTATAGGTAAGTAGAAACAAATGTACATATGTATACACACACATAGGTAGTTATCCACATAACTTAATTCTTGCTAATGTTTGATGTAAAATATATTGTGATATATACATTTTGATACATATATTAAAACCTCTCATATTTTTCTCCCTAATTTTATTTGTGATTCTGTTATTTCATGCATAATATAGTTTGAGACTTTTCGCTATGTATGTATAAAACATTTATTTATAAAGTCAAATTTTAGGGCTGGGGGTACAGCTCAGTGGCAGAATGCTTGCCTAGCATGTGTGAGGTCCTGGGTTTGATCCCCAAAACTGAAAATAATAATAATAAGAAGAAAAAAGTCAATTTTTAATTTCTTCTTTCTTTTATGTAACTTTTTACCCCATGAATACTTATTATATGCTATATGATATATATGTATATATACATATAAATTTTTTCATTACTAGAGATTAAGCCCAAAGTTATATCACCAACCCCTTTCTTTATTTTTAATTTTTATTTTGAAATGGGTTTTTGTGAAGTTACCCAGTCTGATCTTGAACTTGTGATCCTCCTTCTCTAGCTTCCCAAGTCACTCTTATAGACATGTGCCACTGTACCTAGCTGCTAGTTTTATTACTAAAGTAGCTTTTTAATAAATGTTTGGTTTGCTTAGTATATTTTAAGCTTATTTATATAAGTAATTTAGTGTCATTTACTAGATCTATTTATTTATTATTCCATTTAAATATGTATGTAGTTTTTTTTTTTTTTTAGCCAAACTTACAACCTGTGTCTTTTATTAGATTATTTTATTCTGTTTATGTTGATCATTGTGTTGCAGATGTAGAGGTTGCATGGAAGACTTACTGGAAGTTAAGTCACTGTAGAAAATAGAGCTGACTGACAGCTTTAGCTCTTGTACATTGGAATATACTAAGTTATTCACACGGAAATCACATTGCCCCTAGACTGCTACCAACCAATGACCATTCACAATGTACGGTTTTTGGACCATGGTTGCCTAGCATAGGACTCCTCCAATGACTAAATCTTGCCCAAGTGCCTCAAGGGCCTAGCAAAAACTTTTCACAGAAGTGTACAATAATATGACATTCTCCCAATTTTGTTCTTCCTTCCCTTTCTCCTTTCGCTTGGGTCAGATTTAGAAATGTGAAGACCTCCTTTCTATTCTTCATGGGCATTGCCTACATAAACCTCTTGTGTACCTAATCTGATATAGGCATTGGCTTTTTTAGAAAGTTCCAGCTGACACAGTTACTGAAGTGTGGGTCTGTTAGTCAGTTTTTAATTGCTGTGGCCAAAAATACTTGACAAGAATAAATTAAAGGAAGAAAGATTTATTTTGGTTCATGGTTTCAGAGATCTCAGCCCATGGTTGGCCAGCTCCATTGCAGAGCTATCATGGTGGCAGGGCCTGGCAGAGGAAAGTTGCTTAACTTATAGCAGCCAGTAAGGAAAGGGGGCTTGGAGGAAGAGCATATTGGGGAGAAGATAAACCCTTCCAGAGTATACCCCTAGTGACCTACTTACTCCAACTAGGTCCCATCTCTCAGAATCCACTCAGTTCTCAATGCATTAATCAAGGATTAATCCATGGATGAGGGCAGAACCCTCATGATTCAATAATTTCCTGAAAGTCCACCTTTGTACCTTGCTACATTGGGGGAACATGCTTTCAACACAAGAGCTTTATGGGGTACATTCTAGATCCAAACCATAATGATAACTACTATCTTACATTTTTAATCCTATTTATTTGCCTGTTCATATCCTTCTTCCCACTTCTGATTGAAGTGATAAAATTCTCTATACCAAATTCATTTTCTCCCTATATTTGGAAGTTATTTTTCTATTCTACTGTAACCTTCAGTTTTAAACTGGTTACCTTTTTGTCCACCAATAAAACAAAGTAACCATTTCTCAGCTCTTGTTAAATTGAGTGGGACCTTGTGACTATACATTGATTAAAAGATTATTACCTCACACTATAGGAATTATCCCAAATATGATTCAGAAAGATAACATAACACATTAAAATGAGAGACAGCAATCTGAAATGACAAAAGTGCTGCGTAAAATAAATATGAATGAAAAGTGCAATAAAATCACAGTAACTTAAATAACTTCCACAGAATTGAAGAGAAGGAAACAACAATATATACTACAATATGTGATGTAGACAAAAAACTTGAAACCTAAGGCCCTCAAAATTAAGAGGAGTCGTAGAGTGTGATTATGAGGATAAGACAGATGACAGCTACAGAAGCAGAGAGGAAGTGGTGACTTTGCCTGAGAATTGCAGAAACGCACCTGAGGAAGAAGCCCACTAAAAATAGAAAAAGATAACACTGAGTTTTCTAGAAAAATATTTTGAGTAAAGATGGATATATAGAAAAGGCTTTCTAACATCAAAATCATTAAATAATACAATGTAGCTATGGATTTCCAATCAATATTTCTGTATTAAATAAGGATAAATCAAACTATCTCCAAGCTAAATTTCAATGTGGCATCAAATTTCTCCGTAATGCCAGGAGTTAGAAGATGATGAAGTGAGAGGATTAGATTCAAACATTTTATGTATGTGTAGGCAGATTGTATTTCATATGCAAAGGCCATTTCAGAAATGATCAGATATGACTCAGCTCAGGCCTGGGTAATTTTCTTGGGGAAAAGTATGTAATAGTTCATTCCAGAATGCTAAGAAAAGAAAACTAAAACTATGGTCATAATAAGTGAACACGTGGTCAGAAATTACAGTCAATTGCTTTTGAACATTAATTTACATAAGTAATTGTTCTAACGCTAAAATTTGTAATGTCAAAACCCATAAAGAAGTGGAAGAATATGTACTGTTATACCAAAGGGATATTAAAGGGCCCTTGCTCATTTTGAGTAGAACATAGTGTGACAATACTTTTGAATATCTTAAGGATGCAATCAAATTGACATATTAAATACTAAACAATGTCCAGCTTCCAGTGAGATACACAAAAAATAAGTGCCTTTTATGAATTAAATAATATCACAAATCAGTGAAAAAACTAGTATGTATGTATATATCTTTATGAGTGTTATTTATAATTCTATACTAAGACATTTGCAAATGCAAGTAAGTTGATTAAATGAATGAAAATTTTACAACAAATCCTTTTATTTATATCTGGAACACAGATCTTACTACTGAATCACGAACACTCTTCCCCATCAATTCCATTTGCATTCTCCCAAACAGTTCAGAACCCATTTGTTCAAAACCAAATTATCAACTGAATTATTAACTTCTCTCTGCAACCACCTCCTCCCCACCCTACATGCTCATCTTGAGCATGGAGAAGAAAGCTTTCTTTCTCCTTACTTTATTTACAGAAAGCAGCACTGGCAACTTTCTAGTACCTTTTGGTTTTAAAAGCAGAAATTGTTTTGTCAATAATGGGTGGCATGACTAACTAGTATATTACAAAATATACCAGTATCTTGTTGGTTGAAAAATGTGTGAACTATTACATAAATTTAAATTGGTAAAACAGTTCTTCCTAAAAGCAAATTGAATCTAATATTCTTAAATGTTTATATCCTTTTAATTGTATTTTTATTTCTAATAGCATCTTTAGAGAGAATGAAAGCATATAAATCTAAAGAAAGAGTTTTCAAATTTTTTACTAGCAAAAAAGGTATACAACCTAAATATACCACAATGTGATGATAAATGTGGTTGATTAAATGGTACATATTTACAGAAATATGTTACTCTTAAACATCATGTATGAAAGAATAGGAAAAATGCTCACTATGCATTGCTAAGTTTAAACAAAGGCATAAATATTGATCATTATTGTAATTCTTAAACATATTCACTTGTATTTATAAACACTATTTTAATGAATGTTATAAAAATTCTGAGCTCCTGCAATATACTGGGCACTTTCCTAAGTGCTAAAGACACTTGGATGCATAAGACTTGGCCCCTGCTGTTACAAACTGGATGTTACTTCTTAGTTATGCCCACATGTGTTTAGGAAATTAACTATATTTATATTTAAAACAATTCTGATGCATGTATGATTAAAACCTTCATCCTCTTGGAACGATTCATACTACTTAGCATCTGGGTAGAAGAAACACAATGGCTTGTTGTACTCAGTGAATTCAGATGCCTTAATAAAGCCTTGTCTCATTGTTCAGTTGATTTAAATTGAGTGAGACTAAGTCCAGTTTCACAACCTCCTGATTCTGTTACTTGTTCAAGTTCTGTAACCTCTTTAAACCTCTTTCTTTTTTAAAAGTTGAAGGTCTAAATAAGTTTATATTAGGTAAATCACAGCTCCCCTCGCCCCCGCCCCCCCGCTTGTTTTTTCTTTTTTTGAGGCAGGGTCTTGCTATGTTGCCTAGGCTGGTCTTGAACACCTGAACTCAAGCAAAACTCCTGCCTCAGTCTCCTGAGTAGCTGGGACTACAGAAACACTTTTGTAGCCCACCCACCTCTGATGGTAGATTTTTTAAATAAAATAACCTAACTATTCATAATTATTGTCTAGTATGCCGTAAATTCTCAAAATACTATTCTCAAAGATTGTTGTTCATTCTTAGAACAGGAAGTTAGGAGAAAAGAATAAGATCTGAGTAATTAGCTTTGACCCAGAAAAAAAAGAAGTACTGGATTCTGCTAAATTTGGGAATAGAGAATAATATTACTGAATATTCCTTAGGACAGATGCTATCTGACTTTGTCCTTAAAGAATTTGTTCTCTAAAAGAAGTGGAAAAATAGTGTTTTCATGCATGGGTACCATTTTTGTAGATACAACTCTGGCTAGAGCATATGTTATTTTTGGAAGGGTTTTATTTTAAAAGACAGTTTTGTGATCCCTTTTTGGTTTAAAATAAAAGTCTGTGGTATTGCTGGTGAAAATATTCACCGAGTTTTTTCTTTGTTGTTTCTTTTCTCATTCTTGTCTTTCTCTTGCCATTTCTTTCTTCTTTTCCTTCAAACATAACTTTAAAAATCTGACATGATGTCTAAGTAGCAGAAGGTATTAATAATTCTCTAGAATAAGGACTTGGCAATGTAAATTTTTATCTGGAACTTGGGAAAATGATGGGGAAATTCAATAATTCCTTATGACATGAAGCCTGACTACATTACACTTGTAAGAAATAATTTCCTTAAGTTAAAAATGAGAACATTATTAGTGGTCTCTGGAAAATCCTCCCTTGATGATTCTTGCTCCACCTCTAACATCTGCAACTTTTTAAGGATAATATTTTTTTAATATAATAAGACTATCCTCTAAATTAATTGAAGCCCATATGCCTCAAATTAAAACAATTTGATTCTCATAGTTTATAATGCCATGGTTTGAATTTAGGTTCGAAAGACTCTGTTGGAATTAGAATATATGACCAGCATTCAGCAATGTAATTTTAAAAGTTTGGTAAATTATTTCTGCTTGGAATTCAGAGTTCTTGAATGCTGTTTGTCTGTGTCTCTCTCTTTATCATATTTTCTATGTGTCTCTTATGATATGTAACAAAATCTCAAAAGAATAACACACAGAAGAGGTCAGTCAGATCCTGGTGACCTGGTGGAAGGTGAAATAAAGTTGCTGAGGTATGGAGAACAGATCCAGGTACAGCATCGTTTCTGCAAAAGAATGCTTAATTTTGAGCATTTTTTTTTTGTTTGTGTGGCTCAAAACAACATGAATTTATTGTCTCATAGTTCTGGATATCAGAAGTCAACAAATGGGTCATATAGGGCCACAATCAAGTGTAGGCAGGACACAATGTCCTTTTAGGAATGACCTGACTCCTACCTCTGCTTCTGTCATCACATTTCCTCCTCTGATCTGCCTGTCTTCCTTTTGTTTTTTTGTTTTTTTTTTCTAATTTATTTATTTATTTTATTATTTTTATTTGACTTTTAGTTTTTTACATACTGCATTTTGATTCATTGTACACAAATCGGGTACATCATTTCGTTTCTATGGTTGTACACAATGCAGATTCATACCATTCATGTAATCATACATGTACATAGGGCAATGATGTTAGTCTCATTCCACCATTTTTCATACCCTCTCCCTCTCATTTTCTTCTACTTTTCTAAAGTTCCCCAATTATTCTCTCATTCCCCACTCCCAGCCCCATTATATATAATCCTCCACTTATTAGGGAAAACATTCGGCCTTTGGTTTTTTGGACTTGGTTTATTTCACTTAGCATGATATTCTCCAATTCCATTTATTTGCAAATGCCATAATATTATTCTTCTTTATGGCTGAATAGTATGCCATTGTGTATATATACCAGAGTTTCTTTATCCATTCATCTGTTGAAGGGCATCTAGGTTGGTTCCACAATCTAGCTATTGGGAACTGAGCTGCTATAAACATTGATGTGGCTGTGTTACTGTAGTTTGCTGATTTTAGGTCCTTTGGGTATAACCGTGGAGTGGGATAACTGGGTCAAAAGGTGGGTCCCTTCCAAGTTTTCTGAGTATTCTCCATACTGCTTTCCAGAGTGTTTGCACCAATTTGCAACTCCACCAGCAATGTAAAAGTGTGCCTTTTCCCCCCACATCCATGCCAACATCTATTATTGTTTATGTTCTTGATAATAGCCTTTATAATTGGAGTAAGATGAAATCTTAGAGTTGTTTTAATTTGCATTTCTCTAATTACTAGAGATGTTGAACACTTAAAGCAAGAATGAATAAATGGGATGGACTCAAATAAAAAGCTTTTTCTCAGCAAAGGATACAATCAAGAATGTGAAGAGAGAGCCTACAGAGTGGGAGAAAATCTTTTCCACATGCACTTCAGATAGAGCACTTATCTCCAAAATTTATAAAGAACTAAGAAAACTTTACACCAAAAATACAAAGAACCCAATCAATAAATGGGCCAAGGAACTGGACAGACACTTTACAGAAGAAGACACACAGGCAATGAATAATTTTGAGCATTTGAGAGTGGATGATGACAAAAAATGCATTTTTATATTTAGTCTATTGATCTTTCCTGTAAGCCACACACTTCTGGCTATTTGAAAACATGCATTAATTGTTGTACACCTAAGTTTTTTCATCAATAAGGGTCATATTGTTTGAATATATTTCAAGATCTTCATGAAGACCTAGTAAAATTACTGGTGAGAAAGCCCAAGGGACACTCCAGATGGAGCTGGAGATTAATCTAAGAATCAATCATGGGGAAAGCTTTGCACCCAGTAATATTTTTTGGATTATTTCTAGTCTACCTCAATTTCATATAAGGTGATTTTGAGTATACTGTTTCAACTTTTCTTTCCTAATGACTTAGTTAAAAGTTTGGATTTAATTCCATTTGTCTCTGTATTCGATGTATAACCTATTCTTGATTGTATTTTGGGACTTCATGCTATTATGTAATGTCTGGTAATCCAAAACCTCACATTAACTTAAAAAGATGGCAATCTTTAATTTATTTCTAGACCTTGATGCCAAGGCTGTATGCCAACCAACTGTGACAATTATTTCTGCTTAATTTTCTAATTTCAGTCAAGACCACTTAACTTGCCAGTGTCAAAGGCCCAGGCAGTTACTTATGAACAGTAATGACTTGTAATAGCTGCTTCAATACCCTGGGGAGAATAGAAGGCTCTATGTCTTCTTCAACAATGAACAGAGATTTATTTATAAATTTATTATTACCAAATTTACACAAGGTTTATCAGAGTGCTTGGCACATAAAAGTTAGGAAAATTTTCAAAATATCTAAGAATAAAAAATTCAGAAGAGCATCTACATATTAGTATTTTATTATTTTCCAAACTGAGTTATTTTTAAAATTCAAAGGGCGATTTTCAGTGAAACAGGCATGAACACAGTCGATCTTAGGTAAAATAGAATTATGTTCATGCTAATGAAAATATATAAACTTTATGTGGTAGTTGAATTCTTTTTGTGTGATATTGCACATTTTAGAACTTAAGTAATGAAATGATATGGAACACTCCCATTAGAGCTAGTAGCCACTTTAAAACACAAAAACTAATGTGTAAGATTGTCATGCTTTCAAAGGCAGCTCTAACCTTTTTCCTCCAGAGTCACATGATGATCACTGTGAATGAGCACCACTGAAAATCTGTAAGTTAAGGGATTTTAAAAACAGGGTATACAAAACTCAACTTTAAATTTTTGGACAGTGTGTATTCATGGGATGAGTCAGAGATAAACTTGTGAAGGAAATAAAAGTTTTCGTATACTCATGATTAGTCTAACCAATTGGAATATAGGCTTCTAGGAATTTCATAATCAAATTATTCAGAGAAATAACTGTTTCAGATGAAAAGAAAATTTAAACTACCACTATACATGTTTCTTTTGAGATCTTCATCCATTAATAAATATTATTCTGAAAAATAGTACAAGGTACTCAGTGTTCATCCTTATTTTCCTTTGAAAACAATTTTTTGTAATGCAACTTATTCATTTGCTGAATAAGTTTGCAAGTGTGACTTGGAGGATCATATTGGATTTAATTGAATTATTTCATAAGGAGACAATTATTTCATGACAGTTTTTGTCAATTACGACCTGAATATTACATAATTAGAGAATTGCCTATAACTTTATTTCTTAGAAAGAAAATATGACATGCTACTACCTTTAAGTCATGAAGCTTTAAATCTAAAATATTATTAGTACCATTGAAATAGGCAGTTAAAATATCACCACCTGCCATTTCATGGTTACAATTTCAAGTGGCTCCCATATTTTAATTAAGAAAGACAAGCACAAGAGAATTGTCAGTAACATTAAAAGCTTATTTTATGTAATCAACTGGGATCATAGTTTGATGATACTTTTCTCTCACAGAAATTACTACGTTTTTTCCGTCTTGATTCTATCACAATTCATCTCATCTGATGTTTCTATTGTTATATATATTCCTGTTAGTCTTCAAAATTATTTATTAGATACAATGCTACATTAAAAATCTTTATGGGGAAACTTATCCTCGTCATGCCATTTTACTTAGTCATTTATTTTATAACAAACAGGTTGTGCTGTGGACTCTTACTGTAGTAGAAGCACCTCCATAGCAATAGCCCCATAACTAGTATGACCTTCCGTTGCATGGATGAGTGAAGAAGTCACTGACAAGTCTTTGAAACTTCTTCCTGAATGAGTTATAATTCAGTTAAATGATTAATTTGGGGACATATTAATTATGGCAAAGTCATGTGCTCATTTTAAATAAAGCTAAGTTCAAAAAACCCAATGTAAAAATAATAGTTAACATTTATTTAGTCTTTATTCTAAACTAAGTACTAGCTTAAGTGCTTGTTCTTTGATTGACATCTCACAGGTCAATACAGCCCCACTGCATTTTTTTTTTGTAAATATGCTTTATTGTAACACAGTTGCCCATTAATTTTCGTATTTCCTATGGTTGCTTTCATGATACGATAAGTTGACTAGCTGCTACATAGAATGCATGACCTGTGACACATAAAATATTTACTATTAGATTCTTTACTGAAAAAGTTTGTCAATCACAGTGTTCAAATTTGGATTTACTCAACAATCCTATGGGATATTGTTCTCAACATAATTGTTGTTTAAAAGATGAAGAAAAAGGGGACATGGTGAGAGTAATTTCTCCAAGGTCATACTTTAATAAATCAGGGAGAAAAGATTAGACCAAGCAACTAAACCCACACACTATTCCATTTCCCACTATGCCAAACCACACCTCAAATGGAGACTTCTGCTTGCTCACCATGATGAGGCAGTTATCCCAACACATGTTAATTGCTATTAACATAAATTGGATGGGCTTTCATATTTTTCCCCCAAAGCATAAAATTCCTTGTACTTGTGGATTACTGTGGAGTTGAAGATTGCATCTCTGTCCACTTTCCATTAGCTGCATGGATTTTTGACAGCAAATTTCACTCCATTTGCAAACAACAGATGGTCTATACACCTCTCTGTAGATACTTGTAGAAAGCAGAAGAATTTGGTATGAATAAGATATACAATATGATATGTATGATATTTGTGGTTTAGTTGAACTAAGACTAAAAACAATGAATAAGGGGATTATAAAAGGATTCTTTACCCTTAAGAATTTTCTTGTCTCTGCAGCCATTAAAGGAGACATTTAGAAACGACAGAAATTAGTGAAGATAATGGATAATCCTGCTGTCAGGATCAAAATTTTAGATAATGATGATTGCTTATTTGGGGAGGGCTTATTTAATCCATTCATCCATACCCAAGCCCTTTGGAAAATTAAAATTTTTCACTAATCAGAGCAGGTTTTCAGCAGCTGCCAGCACATGATGGACTTCCCAATAACAGGCAGGACGAATGTTCTTTTTCACACTTGGATCAGGGTTTCCATGGCAACACTTGCCTTACGCATTCAAATGAAACTTCTCTTTTTTCCTTCAAGAATCTTTCCTTTTTCTTCCTTTAGACTGACTTTTTCATTAAAAATAAATACCTTGATCTTTACAAAACTGAGACCTACCATACCTACCATTAGGTAGTTTTTCATTTTCTATACAATGTTTAGAAAGAAAATTTACACACACACGCGCACATGTGAAAGCGTCCAAACTTAAGTCTGAATTAGAAAAATAAGTTTTGCAAACTTGAGGAAATAAACTAGTGATCCCTGTTCCACTGCCTAGTAGAATCATGCTGGGAGCAGACTGCCCTACATACTGGCAGTCTTTTAAATTTGTCACCAGATAATTTGAATATTGACTGGCAAAGATTCTGTCATTAATAGCTGGCATTTGATCAAGGTTTAAACCATCTCTAGTAAATAACCCTTAGGAGGAATCTCAGCTTGGGTGAATATTCTAGGAGGGTTTTATTACAAAATAACTAAGAGCAGAAAAATAAAATAAAAGAAAGAAGACAGAAAACGGCAAGGGGAGGCAGGCAGAGGATGTGTAGAGCGGTGGTTTCTCAAGGACATCTCAAGTAGAGATAATGACATGTCATAAGATGCTGCAGCCGGGCCCAGTGGCAAATGCCTATAATCCCAGTGGTTTGGGAGGTTGAGGTAGGATGATGGAGAGTTCAAAGTCAGCCTTGGCAATTTATCAAAGCTCTAAGCATCTTAGGGAGACCTTGTCTGAAAATAAAATACAAAAATGACTGGGAATGTGGTTCAGTGGTTAAGCACCCTGAGTTCAATCTCCAGTATCAAAAAAAAAAAAAAAAAAGAATAAGATGTTGCAATTTGATGCTTTTTAATGTGTGTGTGGTCTGGTGCTGACCTCCTAGATGTTATCTCTCTGATCCTCAACAGGGTAATTTCATTCTATATTAGTTGTCAGTTAACATGTTTTCAATGAATGTGGTTCAGATGGTTTTTAATTATTTTTCTCTGTTATCTTTATCATATTTTCTTGCAATATAGTTATGTGTATTGAGTCTTCTATAAATAAAGGGAAACTTTAACAGTTTAAATGAATCTTTATACAATGTATACATAGATCAAAACACCACATTATGTCCTGTAAATATACAGTTATCATTTATGAATGTAAATATATAAATAACATTTTAAATGAGGTTTACAATTTCTATGACTTTGTTTTTAGGTCAACCTCCATATTCAACATAGCGACACTCTAAAATGTGGAATAGGACATCATCTTTACAGCATATAAAGGGTACTAAGATTTGTAGAAATATTAATAAAAGTAAAGTTATTGGACATTATAATTTCAGAACTTTTTTATCCTCTATATAATCCATATGGCTAATAATTCACTTCTGATATCATTGGTGGATGACAAGTCTCTGAATTTAAGAACATTATTAAGAGAGTTGTTAATCAGTCATTTGTTGACATAACCTAGGTTAAAAAACAAGAAACATCTACAATAAAACAAAGCAAGATAAATTATCAATTAAGATTTATTTTTCTTCTTTGCTTTCTATTCCGAAGCATAAAATATATTCTTCTGATGACAATACTGAAAATGTATATATTTTACTGATGCCTTTCTGGGGGTCTTGTTTCTTTATCTGTGATATCTTCTTGCAGATAATGATCTTCAGGCATAATTTTGAATATCATGATGAAGGGAACCAAGGAGAGCTATCAATCTTCCAGCCAAAAGGAACATCTGCTGATAACTAAAATGCCTGAGCCACTGGATTATGTCTATGGTAAGGTTCATTACTTTCTGAGGATTGAAAGCTCCCACTTCACCCAAATGGATTTACCTACATTATCAACCCAGGATGTATGAATCACTTTTAGTGTTAGAATAGCAATCGAGGCAAAATAATTACAGTATCTAAAACAGTACAATCAGGGATTACCATATTTCTGAAAGTCATCTGGAAAGAAAATGACAGGAATTAGGCTATTCGTATAAAGTTGGTGCTTCCTCCAGTGAATCACATGCTCTTTCTCCTTTCATGAGCTCCACCAAGCACTTTTGTTCATGAGAAAAATGAAGCCATCACAGATGCTTAGCAAAGACTTCTGGCAAAGACTGCCACTTCTACCCTCATATCCACTCTCATTTTCTTTCAGTGTTAACAAAACTTTTTTGTTTTCATTGAAAACTTTACTGTCCCAGAACAAACCCTATGTGCTCCAGATAATTCCATAGCCATTGATGTGTCCATATAAATAAAATGGGATTAGTTAGCTCCATTCACTGAGATATTTATATATAATTTTTATTTATATAATTCTTGCACCTTCTCATTCCTACCATGTTTTTGTCCTTCACTTGACTTTTGGAGTTGCGGTGGATTTGGTAGTGATTCACCTTAGACCACATAGACAAAAGCAATATAACACATGCTGGAAGTATGTATTTGGAATACCATTATACCTATCTTGGTTGGCACAAACTCTGGCTATTAAGTGAGAAACAAACAAACCCTCTTCTTGCTAATATCTCCATTATTCAGTGTCTTTATTTCAGAATCAAAAACGTTTCTGAGTAAAAACTTTTCTAAAATATTTATTTGCTCATGTCTCAGAAAAGGACTTCCCCTGACAGCCCCATCCCTTTTAACCCATGAGTACAACTTTCCTGCAGTTAAAACATTCTGTATGACTCCTAGATGTCTCCCCAGTTGTAAGGGTAAGCTAAGGTAATATTCGTTAATACTGATTTCTTACTAGGTTCTTCAAATATTTAGACATTAAATCCACACAGGAATCCTATGACATAAAAGCAACAATTGCCCTCATTATACTTTGATCATGCTCATACAGTTCTAAATATCTAAACCAACAGTCAAATAGAGGCAGCTGGGATCTGGAGATCTTGTTAGTAGTCATAATATTGTGGTACCTCTGATTCTTTTCTGATTCTGTTAACGTGAACTTTTCTTGAAGTGTGTTTTTCCTTGGGATTTAACCTCATTAGTAAATAAATCAGGCTACTTGGCTATTTATCAGATACATTATGCATAGAAAGCATGATGCTTAGCACATTATGAGCACTCAATGTATACTAGTTCGGTGAATAGGGGTGTGCTGAAGTCAGATCATGTAGGCTTTCCAGGAATTGACTGCCTACATTATTTTCTCAACTCTACTTTCAAGTCAGGGAAGCAAGGTTAGTCACTTGAAATGTGCCATGCTGTAGATATTTATGACCCTGAAATTGAAAATGCCACAAATCAAGATTTTTGTTTCCTTGAGAGAACTGACTTAATAACATATCACTTGCTTAAGTACAGAAAAAATATATATACTTTTGTAAAAAAAAAATTCATGTTCTGGCTAGGATAGAAGCTTATGTGAAACTGCAATCTAGGATAACATAGAAATAGTATTTAAAATTTGATAATCATAGATAGAAAAAAATCTATTGAAGTAGTATGACAGAAGACAATAAAAACAACAATTGAGGCCTGGCATTAGCTAGGCTCCATTTCAGATTGTGATGTTAGTATTAAATTTTGTAGCCAGGCGTGGTGACTTGGGAGGCCAAGGCAGAAGGATCGCAAGTTCAAAGCCATACTCAGCAACTTAGCAAGGCCCTAAGTGATTTAGCAAGACCCTGTCTTATAAGAAAAAATAAAAAGAGCTAGGGGTGTGACTTAGTGATTAGGCATCCTTGTGTTCAATCCCCAGTACAAAAAAAAATGTGTTATTCATTAAATGACTGAATATTGGGGAAGGCCTCAATTTTTATTATTAATCTACTAAGATATAAAATAAAACAACTTTACACATAGGACTATAAATTGGTAATCTACACTCTATGGTGAAAGAAACCAAGAAGTCAAGAAGTGAATATCTTCATCATTTTCGAGTACTTCTACCATTAAAGATTGATTTTCCATGGTACTGAAGATTTCTCTTATTAAAATGCAAATATATCTGGAAGTCATTTTCTTGTATGTCTTACCAGCTATTGGTTTTGAAGCTCTGACTGATTAGTAGTCTACAAAACTGACTATATATTCATGGCAATCAGCAGTTTGTAAATAAACTTACCCTTGATTTAGAATACAAAGAAAAATTTCAGTCAATACTTTAAGAGTTCTACCATATAGTTAGGCTCTTAAATTTTTTTACTCATTTCTAGTCACTAATATCAAGTAATTCAGCAGTTTTAGTTGTATTTTTTCTTTTCAAGTTTAATCCAAAGATTTCATACAATCAATAATCAAGTAAATTCAGCAGCATTGTGTATTCTATACTTCATCTGTCTGTGCTTACTCAACTAAAAGGTTAATTTTTAGTGATCACACTCAGTCCTGATATGGAGGAATACTTATCTGAAATACATGACTGAGGTTATTGTCCTGTCTTGCTGTGGAACTAGAGTACTTCACTAATCTCTATCCCTGTTTCTCAGACCTTTTAAGATAGACATCTAGACTAATGACCTGGGTCTTTACAGATTGCTGACTCTTACCATTCTCCATTGTCATTACCACAGTCCTTCAACTCAAAGGGCATAGTCATTCCTTGTTGAGATTTTCAGAGAGTAACTATCTGCTCAGAGACTACCTTTCAACGGTCATCAAACTCTCTGAAAATCAGGTTCTCCCACTACCATATCTTGAACTTATCCTATCATTTACATCTAGTATTGTGCTTTGGGACCTGTACCTAAGTGGAAATAATGATTTGTAAGTCATAAGTCATTCCCCTTAAGATTTTCCCACTGCCATTTTAGGCATAAAGTTTTTTTTAAAAAATCAACCCAGAAGAGTTCTGGGTCAAAGAATTCAAGTGAAGATAGTGAACAAGACTGGGATGAACAGGATGGTGTTCTAGGCATCAGCAGGTGAGGAGACCAATCCTGCAAGAAGATAGAATTCACTATTGCACAATGTTTTCCTAGTCTTATGCCAGACTAGAGGTACCCAGGAGTAGACCCTAGCATACTCTATCTGTATGTTGAATAGCTTCCTCAGACTAGTAAGAAAGAAGGATGAACTGTTGAGCAAATGTGAATGAATACTTTTTTACAATGGAGTTGTACAAGTGTGAAATTGGTCACCTTGTAGACACACATTTCACAACTCTACACAGTTTCTTGATTATTGAGGATACACATCCAAAGGATACCTGACTCGGGGTTTTGGTCCAGTGAGTAACAGAAATGCATTTGAGAAAAGCCAACTAAATATTTTGTATTTTAGATAAATTATAGTAACATTCAAATGTACTTTTTAAGATGGAACTAAAATGAATGATTATGTTCTATGTTAAAATTTGTATTTTAGTACAGCAGGTTAGACATTCATTATAATGAATTGTCTACCTATGAAAAATTTTAAGATTTAATAAAAAATAAATTTCATACACCTTTCAGATTTTCATTTTAATATGTCCAGATATTGAATTTTAGAATATTGGAGGATGCTTGCCCCGTTGAAAAAGAATAAAAGTTTTTTTAATGTTTTCTTTTTAATTTCAACATGTGTTCTTTATGACACAAAATAATACTTTAAACATTAAATGACTTTTGAGGAAACAATAGTAACTGAGAGAAATCACTTAATCAGTCTCATATTTGAATGTTTTAAATCATATTCTTATATCTTACTTAATTTTGTATATCTACCAAGTTTTACTTATGTACTTTTATACTGATGATGCCTAAATGATTTTAATTCTCAACAAATGAAATGCCATGATGTTGAATATGAGTTCCCTTACAGACCCAGGTAAAATTTCCCTCAGTACCCATACCAGTAGAACTCGTAGGTGACAAAAATCGTACACATGACACTTGATTTTGCTGAGTACTGCAAGGTTCCACTATAAAATGGCTTTGTTCTATTCGCTAGCAGTGTGGAAGTCTTATTTTCTTACCAATAATTTCTGACCAATAATTTATATCATCAGCTTTTTTTTTATTTTTCATCTTTTTAATCACCTGTATCTATTATTTGAGTTTTATTTTATACATCACAAGAAAGCTGGGTAATTTGCATTTCTCCTTTGACAAATTGTGTATTTGATATTCTATTTATTTCACATTATCTTTTTTAGTCTTTCTTGTTTTGTAGAAGCTCCTCATACACTTTAACTATATTCCATCACTTGCTTAAGTTATTGAAAATATGTCTCTATCAATCTTTCAGTCATCTACTACAGTCCTCCCTCCAGGAATGCTTGCCTTGCAGACTTTGCTGATGTCTCCTGTGCAGGGTTATCGACCTTGCAATATAATATAAAGCTGTTTCCCTGCCCTTATGCTGTAGTCATTTCCCCGCCTCCCAACTTCTTGTCAGTCTGTGAACATCCTTGCTAGCTATTGGTTCCTCAACCAGCTTGCAAGTATCCTTCTCTGTTATTGGTCCAGTTAACCCTGGGAATTCAGTTAACCCAGTTAAGAATAGCTCCCCCACCATTTTCTCTCTCTTCTTCTCCTCACTTTCATGCTTTCTCTCACCTACTCACTTTCTTTCTCTCTCCTCCTGGCTTTTCACACTCTCTCTTGTGCGTGCCCTTTCTCTTTTCCTCCATTTTCTCTCTTACCCTAAAGGGAGACACTCTGTTTGCTTAATAAACCCTCTTATGCAAGTTCCCTGTGTCTGGAGTGGTTTCTGGGTTCTTACAGACCTGATCCACCAGCACACAGAGAGGTGCATGGAAACTACCTTGGGAGCACAGAAGCAGAAGCTGAAGAATGAACAGGAAAAGAATTAGAGAAAGGAGAGCAGAGGCAAGCTGATCTACAGGCATAGTGTCAAGAATTGGGAAGGAAACATGGTGATTGGTGAGGCAACTGCCCATCACACCATTGCAGGTATTGATCCCCAGTTGCTGGGATAGATCTGCAATGTGAATATCCACCAAAGATGCTATACTGCCTCAGGAATCTACTAAAAGTCTCTTCTGTTTCTTAATTTTTCTATGTTTTATGATAAAATGCCAAATTGACTGTAAGAAACATCTGCCCTTCTTTACAATTTAAGGAAATTTAAGCACAAAGTTCAATATTTCAGAGCTGTCACCATCACCACAAAGCAGGACTTTTCTACATGATATTATGATCTCTTCTGTAACTAACACAATTGACAGCAGAATTCAGAACCAAAGGAAATTGACTTTTGTTTAAACAAGAATATGCTTTTACCCATAAGACTATATTGATATGTTTTTCACGGTTTTATATTCAAGTGACTATATAATATCAAACCCAGCTAAAAAAGATTGTTTTCTCCCTTTTAAACATTCACATAGAATTTTCTGGCAAACAACACTATTTTCTATTCTTATAGTCAAGAAATGTGACAATCATAAGAAAAATGAAATACCATGTCAGCTATCATTAGGTCTCTGTTATGTGTCCCAGTCTTTTTAGGACAATCATTTATTAAAACACTGCAAAGATTAGAAGCAATCTTGATGGCCTTGAAGTTTTATTTTTTTTTAAATCCAGAATTCCCCACTTGCTTTTAAATCTGATAAAATTTATTGACCTCTTTGGAAAGAATTGATTTAGATCACTAGAAATCACTTTATAAAGACAATATTATCCAAACTATAAATAAAAAGCTGTCTCAGACTTTCCAAAATGTCTTCTAAGATATTAGTAGTCACAGATTGAATTTAAATATAATTTAATCATTGAACCAAAACAATCAGCAACAGTAACTAAGCCCTGTATTATAGGGAATATTTCAAGATGAGTTTAGAATTCTAACTAAGCAACATATTGTCTTTTAAATTAATCTTTTTTTTTTTTTGGTACTGGGAATTGAACTCAGGGGCACTCCACTACTGAATCACATCTCAAGCCGTGTTTTCTATTTTATTTAGAGACAGGGTCTCTTTGAGTTGCTTAGCGCTTTGCTTTTGCTGAGGCTGGCTTGGTAAACTGCTGGGATTATAGGCATGTGCCACTACGCCTGTTTTAAATTAATCTAGAAAAATTAATTGCCTAGACCCATGCTATGAGTAGAACATTGTGAATATGAATGGCATGCAAATCCATGGTTTACACTTACTTATCTCCTCAATATCTTGGTTAAGAGGAAAACTGTACAATTTATCATTAACCAAGCTGTCAGATGACCATTGATGGTGCTACTGGAAAGGTATACATTATATTAGTTAGTTGTAAAATAATTGGAATTGATCATGTGCAATTTTATAAGTTGTCCTTCTGGAGATTTTGATGAGTTCAAGATGTTAAAGTGTTCTAGGTTTGTAAGGTAACCGAGTCATAAAAGAAACACAACATAAACTATTATGAGCACTTTTTTTATAATACTGGGGATTAAACACACAGACTCATGCATATTAGGCAAGCTCTCTACCAGTGGGTTATACCCCTAGCCCTTAAGTAATGCCTTTTCAAATTACTTTATTAATGCTTCTTTTATCCTTCCCATTAAGCAAAAAGATCCTGGCCTTTTCAGAATGATAGTGGAATATGAGATTTCGGTATATCCAAAAAAATATGGAGAACCTATACAACTCAATACCAAAAAACTTAAATAACTCAATTAAAAGATTAGTAAGAAACCTACATAAATGTTTCTTCAGAGAAAATACACAAACAGCCAACAGGTATATGAAGAGGTGCTCAACATTATGAATTTTCACAGAAATGCAAATCAAATCACAATAGAGAATGGACCTCAAACTTACTAGGTTGTCTACTATAAAAAATAGCAAATGTAAGCAAGGATATGGAAAACAGGAAATCTGATTTGGTGTTGAAATATAAATTAGTATGGACATTATTGAAAACAGAGTGGAGATTCTTCAGAAAATTGAAAGTTAGAACCACCATCTTCCAAGAAATTCCACTTGTGGATGCATATGCAAATGAACTGGAATCATTCATTGCAGCATTATTCACAGATAACCAAATTACATAAGCATTCTACATGTTTACTGATGAATGGATGGATAAAGAAAATGCAGTACATACATGCAATAAAATATGGAGTCTTAAACATGAAGGAAATCTTGCTATTTGAGAAACCTTGAAAGGTCTTAAAGGACATTATGCTAAGTGAAATAAAGCAGACACAGACATTAAAATAATGTCTGATCTTAATTATAGATGGAATCTAAAATAGTCAAACTCATAGAAACAGTTGTAAATGAATTATCAGGGGTTAGGAGAAAAGATATGTGGGGAGATGTGGGTCAAAGGGTACAAAGTTTCACTTATTCAAGACCAATAAATTCTGGCTAAAGTTTATAATATTGTATTGTTTATTTGAAATTTCCTAAGAGTGTAGATCCTAAGTGTTCTCACCATACTCCCAGGACCAACGGTAACTTTGTGAGTTGATAGGTACTTTAATTAGCTTGCTTTTTATCCCTATTCACAGTATATACGTATAACAAATCATCAAGTTGTGCACCTTAAATATAAACAAAGAAATAAATAAAATGAGGGAAGAAAGGGAGATAGAGATGGGGGAAGGAAGGAAGGAAGGATGGGTTAAGATTTTAAAAAAGAAAAGATTGGTGTAATGGTATCTATGGGAAAGAGAATCGTGACAAAGAATGATGTCAATGTGACATGGGAAAGGTGCTATGAATTTGCCCTTAAAATGGGCTGGATCTTTCAGATGGGCTGGGCTTTGTTTTCATGTATTATTTACTCCCTGAGAAACTTGGATCCCTTACTCCCCAATTCCTTTGGCTCAGTTGTCCCATTTCACCTGGATATTCCTTCAATCCAGGCACCCCTTTGATTACATGAAGATGACAGGGAGGTTCTGTACACTCCTGGATGATACATGTGCTATACTCACTGGGAAAATTACTCATGTTCTTAATATATGGATAACTGAGGATATTGTTTTATTACTCTTTCTTCCTGGATCTTAATTCTAAGGAGAAAAGGAACCTTAATTTCAAAAGGAGCAAATCCATTTCTAAACAACATTTCCTAATTATGATTTTTAAACTTTCCTGTTTACTGAATTGGCAGCAAAAGAATCCATTAAAATGTTGTTGTGAAAGGAAAAACAAAAAGACTATTGTTTTTAGGTAAAAATAAGAAATAAATTCAAATCTGAATTTATCAATTGTGTAGATTTGAATCTACACAAATGAATGTTGTAATGTTATGAGTATTTTGACGTTGTCTTTTTAAGACATAAATTCTCTTTCCAATGCACTTTTAGTACTATTGTCCTTCATTACCAGCCAAAGGGTATGTTTTAGGATTGAAATTTTTGGTATATGAAGAGTGGTCAAAATTCCAGATAGTTATTAGGGTTATTAGGACTGTTCCAGTCCTTACCAATGGGGTTTCCCACAAATGGGGCCCTTCACCTTAATGTGGTCTCACTGCGCTTATTCAGGAAATGACAGATGTTGAGAAATGACCTCTTACTCTAATCAAGAACAGCTTTAAATACAGAAAAAAAAAACAAGTTATCAAACCCTCTTGTGTTATTACATGCATCAGGATCATGTAACCAGAAAAATAGAGCAAACTATTTTAAATTAATTTTATTAAGGTATAATTTGTCATAATAAAATTTACAAGTGTTAAATTTATGATTGACAAGTTTTTACCAATGTGTGTACTCACATAACCACCTGCATAGTCACATAACCCAATTTTATCACTCCAGAAACTCTCCTCATGCATTTGGCAGTAAACAACCTACCCACTAAGAAGAAAACATTAATAATTATCACATTATTAATTGTCAGAAATCTCAGTTACATTGCAGAAATATACCACTATAGCTACCACTTTTTTCTTATGATCTGATATTCAAAATTCATATGCTCATTCTTATGACTAGCTCAAAATGTTGTGGGAAATGACAAAATGGCACTCAAAGGGTGGGAGAAATCAAACTTTATTTTACACCAGTGGACTGCTCAGGGCCCAGAGGAGATTAGCACTCCAAAATTCTGAGCACCTCTGACCAATTTTTCATAAATTTATAGGCTATCTAGTGTCATGAATTTTCTAGTCTAAAAAAGTACAAAATTGGACACAAATTTTCAAAAAACAATGTATGGTTGTGTATAAGGGTTTTCATGTGTGGGAGAGCTTCCCTTTTACGAGGTCTCCTGCATATCTCTAGTCTTGAACCCTGAGCTTTCACAGGGGCGTTCACACTTCAACAGGACTGGACGTGGTTAGGTCCCAGGGAAAGTCCTTTAGGTTCTAAAAGGAAAAAGGAAATGGTGCTAATTAATTTTCTTGAAACCCAGCTGGTGGGAACAGGGAACAGGGAACAGGGGGAGGGGAGTTCACTCTCCCAGGCAGTGTCCTCAGTTTACTTTATAACTGGGCCTGGATCACTTACCCACTACCAGACTAGACTACTTAATATAACTCATTCATATTTTCATGAAGAAAAGGCAAAGAAACAAGATTTTGTATTAAAATCTTTGGCTATACTAAGAAAAGCATTTCATGACCGGGCAAGAGTCCTTAAAATAATGTGAAGTGGTTTCATTTAATCTCAAGTGTTTACTGTAATAATCCCAGTCCTGGCCAGACATTTGCCACCAGTGGGCAGTATCACTGGCATTGTGATGATAACACAGCTATTAAATTATTAGAGGCATAAATGGAAGAGAATAGTGATGGATTCTGACATCCCTACTCTCTCTACTTCATAGACAGTAATTATAATAATCTCTCCAACTGGTTAGAATTTTTGGTTTAGTGCATTGTGACTCTCAGGGGCCCTTTTCCACACATTACCTTCCCCTCTTAAACAGAAGCATGTTGTTTCCCATCTTCCCCTTTATGATTCCAGTTGCAAACCAACAGGGAATTAATGTAAATTGTTTAGTAATTTTTGTAATTAAGAAACTGCTGAATCGGAAGATGTATATTCCTCCTATTTACAAGTGCTACAATACCACAAAATATTTGTAACTTGATAAAGTTGCAGTATGTTAATCATTATCGTATATTTTTTGAATATCTACATCCATGGGTGATAGGAAGACAACCGTGACCAACAATCTACTCTTTGTATAATATTAAATGCAATGACAAAGTCTACCAGGTTGAATAATGTTTTCCCCCAATTTTTGTTCATTCAGAACTTTAGAATTTGACATTCTTTGGAAATTGGATGTCTGCAGATGATTAGAATGAAGCAGTAGCACCTGAGGAGTGCAAAGGATTTTGGAAATCAACTGAAGTCAGGGGGAAATACATGGGAAAGATCGTACCTTGGACTTCCTGGAAGAAACCAACATAAGCACCACTTACATTGCAGACTTCTGGAGCTCTCAACTGTGATAAAGTACATTTTAGTTGTTTTAAGCCATTAGCAGTCCTAGGAACAGAGCACAAAGAAAAGTATATCAATGAAATATTGATGAACACATGCACAATTGCAACTAAGAGCAAATATTCTTAATGGGAGTTTCAGGGTGCATTGAGAGCCAGAATGAGTTATAAGCAAGATCAGAGACAACAACTCTTCAAACGTTTGCTTAAAGTGAGAAAGAACAAGGAGAAGTTAGCTGCATAAAAAGAAGGTGGCAATAGGGAGTAGAGTACATGTAGAGGCAAAATAAGGTCTTAAAATCAAACATGCACTATTCCATGATTTGATAAATGCATTTTAAATGCTTACTCCATCCCATTACTCTCACCTAGAGAAATCAAAGTAAACATGCAGTTTGTACTCCATAAAAGAAGTTATTATTATCAGAATACTAAAATATGATATATTAGTGAAGATAACTGATACAACTGAATTCATATTTTAAAAATCTGTAGGTGCAACTATGCAAAAATGCAATACTTCTGCCAGGTGTGGTGGCACATGCCTGTAATCCCAGCACCTCAGGAGGCTGGGGCAGGAGGATCGCAAGTTCAAAGCCAGCCTCAGCAACTTAGCAAGGCCCTAAGCAACCTAGCAAGACCCTGTGTCTAAATATATATATAATATAAAATTATATATAATAAGATATATAATAAATTATACACATAATTTTATAATATTTACATATAATGTAATTATATATATGAAAGGGCTGAGTAAGCTCAGTGGGTAAGTGCTCCTGGGTTCAGTCCCTGGTACAAAAAAAAAAAAGGCAATAATTTCACAACAGTGATTTTCAATGAAAAAAATTTCCTTTTTATGCTTCTCATAGCAATGACACTGTATCTTTTTTTAAAATAAAGATGTAGTCATTGAAAATATGAAGCTATAGAAAAAAATTGAAATCTTTGAATTATCTCTAAAACTCATATAGGTTATATGCTTTGTTTATTAAACATGTGAAGATTAACTGATTTTAAATTTGGTATACAATTTTATTTAAGTAAAATAGTATCAGGGAAGTTGAATTTGCTATAATCATCTGATTTATTTTAAAATTAAGTAAGAATATAAAAATTTTAGGTAAGGTATTCAAAATAGTTATTCTAAGAATCTAATACATTAACAAGATAAATAGCTATTCTACAATGCACAAATTTTAACCTTTTTTATATTAATAAATTCTAGTAGGAGGATTTAATTTTCTGCAGGAAAAACAATTCCATAAAGTTGTTTCATCCTAAGAAAATTCTTTTTTTAAATTTATTTTTATTGTAAACAAATGGGATACATGTTGTTTCTCTGTTTGTACATGAAGTAGAGGCATACCATTTGTGTAATCATACATTTACATAGGGTAATAGTTTTTAATTCATTCTGTTATTTTTTCCTCCCCCCACCCCTCCTACCCTTCTTTTCCCTCTATACAGTCCCTCCTTCCTCCATTCTTTCCCCCTCTCACCCCTCATTATGTGTCATCATCCGCTTATCAGTGAGATCATTCATCCTTTGGTTTTTTGAGATTGGCTTATCTCACTTAGCATGATATTCTCCAATTTCATCCATTTGCCTGCAAATGCCATAATTTTATTATTCATTATGACTGAGTAATATTCCATTGTATATATACCACAGTTTCTTTATCTATTCATCAATCGAAGGGCATCTAGGTTGGTTCCACAATCTGGCTATTGTGAATTGAGCAGCTATGAACATTGATGTGGCTGTATCTCTGTAGTATGCTGATTTTAAGTCCTTTGGGTATAGGCCAAGGAGTGGGATAGCTGGGTCAAATGGTGGTTCCATTCCAAGTTTTCTGAGGAATCTCCACACTGCTTTCCAGAGTGGCTGCACTAATTTGTAGCCCCACCAGCAATGTATGAGTGCACCTTTTTCCCCACATCCTTGCCAAAACCTCTTGTTGCCTGTATTCTTGATAATCGTCATTCTAATTGGGGTGAGATGAAATCTTAGGGTAGTTTTGATTTGCATTTCTCTTATTACTAGAGATATGGAACATTTTTTCATATATCTGTTGATTGCTTGTAGATCTTCTGTGAAGTGTCTGTTCATATCCTTAGCCCATTTGTTGATTGGGTTATTTGTATTCTTGGTTAGAGTTTTTTGTGTTCTTTATATATTCTCCCTGCATCTTATAGAAGAAAAAGTAGGTCCAAATCTTCAACTTGTTGGCTTAGGACCAGACTTCCTTAACAGGACTCCCATAGCACAAGAAATAAAAGCAAGAATCAACAACTGGGATAGATTCAAACTAAAAAGCTTTCTCTCTGCAAAGGAAACTATCAGCAATGCAAAGAAAGAATCTACAGAGTGGGAGAAAATCTTTGCCACTCATACTTCAGATAGAGCACTAATTTCCAGAATATACAAAGATCTCAAGAAAATTCTTTATGGCAGAGAAAACCTTGATTGTTCTTCTATGGATGAAAGAGGGCATGTGTACTTCATTTCAAAATGGCTGAGTCTTATGATCTTCTTGTAGATACATTTGTTTGTAGAAGTAATAGAGATGAAATCTGAAGAAGTTCAATTTGGCTAGTGGTGTAGCTCAGTAGAGAGTGCTTGCCCTGCAGATGTGAGTCTCTGCACACCACACACAGACACACAAACACACACACAAGCACACAAACACACTAACACACTTTCTAATGCTTCAAACTGAATGTGCTTTTTGGATTTGGGGTACATAATTCTTGTAACTGTTCTTTTATGGAAGAGAAATTAAAGAAGAAATAAATCTAAACCTTCCATAAACTCTTCTAAAAATCACAAAAAAATAGCAAAAAGAGTGAAATGTTCTGAATAACTTGATATTATATAGGTAGGTAAATGTAAGTATCCAAATCCAACATAATCAACTCCAAAGCCCACAGTAAGTGGAGTATAAGGTGGGGGCTTGGTGCTAAAAATAAATGCCCTAGGAATATATAGATGAATCAGTACCAGAAATGAAACCATCTTATCAAATATGAAGAATAAGATAGAGACCTGTTAAACCCAGGACACAAATTTTGGGGAATACAGAGGCAAAGAAGACCTTAAAGGTGCATAAGAACAGGGGTGGTATGCTACTTATATTGGAGAAGATAACTGGAGAAGGGGCTCTTCAATATGTAAAGAAAAAGGCAATAAAAAATAGAAAGTAAGAGTTACAAAGAAAGCAAATAAAATCACAATGACAGAAGACACATCAGTCCTCCAAGAAAATCCTCTTGAATGAAACAATAACAATTAAAACCAAAAGCTAGCAAATGACTATGCTAGGTTGGGTTTGCTGAAACAGTCAAAATGTCTGTTTTGTGCAAGTGAGTTATTAAGCTAATGGACTCAGGATAAACCGAAGGGAAAATGTATTAGAGAAACAAAAAATACAGAGGGAAAAATGACAGAAAGTGGGAAAGATGCTTAGCAAGCCTGTGGCTTCAGGTGAAGTGCAGACTCATACTATCCTACAGGATCCTCTGAAGCAGAAACTGAACATGGATTTCCTTGCAACATCAGGCAGGACAGCCAGGTTTTTAAGTCTGTGGAGATCAATCATTGAGTTGTCATGGGAGAAACTTAACTATCCAGGCATATCTAAGTGTTTCAGTTCCAGTTGTGCAAGATAAATCTCTGGTTGAAGCTGGAAGGTGTGAAGCATTGGCAGCAACCAACCACAGCATCTAGGGAATGACATACACAATCAGCACACCATATCCCAGGGTATCTGAATTGGACACCAAAATGACTGCTACAGCAACAAAACCCCTTTTCTTTCTCTACAGAAAATGGTACAGAGACACTTAAAAATGAACAGAAAATGGCAAACTGATACAATAAAGAAGGATGAAGAGAAGAAAATTATGGTACAACTTTTGAGTAGAATAAAACATCTTTAATGGAACACCTATAGACTTAAATATTAAATAAAAGATTCAAGATCTAAGTGAAAAAAAAATAGGAAAATGTGAAATGACAGTCAATATCTCAGTAAAGAAATGGTAGCAAAGAAAAATTACATTAGAAAGGAAGATTAAACTATAAGGTGCCAAGATTAAAAAAAAAAAGCAAGTTGACTAAAAATATAATAAATGCCTTTGAAAAAACCACATGAAAACATCAAGAACAAAATGAAATAAATAAAGTAAAAAGATCAGACAAAGAAATTGATGTAGATAACGGGAAGGAACATATAATTTAAGTACTTAAAGAAGCAAAAATAATGGAGCAGATGTTAATATTCAAAGCTTGGGTACACAAAAGCTTTAAAGAAATAAATGACTTAATTCACATTTTGAGTCATTACATGGCAAAAATTTCTTGAAACACTAAATCACCTATGAAATTACTAGACTTTTAACATTTAGAAAATGGACCAAGTTACAAAGGAAAGCGAACAGGGTTTCCACAATTTCTCAAGCACAATTTTAAAATAAGTGAATTATGAACCCAGGATGTCAATTAAGGGACACTCCTTCAGAATTACTTAAGGGAGAAGCTTTATCCAAAACAAAATTAGCAAACAAGAACACTAAAAGTCAACTAGCCTGAACAACAAAGAATATACTTGTAAGATACATATATAGATAGATAGATATAGATAGATAGATATATAGATAGATATATAGATAGATACAGATATAGATATATGTGAAAGGTGACATTCAAGATAGTAGGTGAACTATGGGTTTCTAAATAAATGGTTGTCAATAACCTGGATAGCTGTTTGGAAAAAAGATTAAATTGTATCTACAATCTAAAAACAATTAAAACCACAAGACTTAACATAGACAATATCAAAATATAAAAATGAAACCATATGTGGAGTGTAATTTCTCATTTTTCTGATTCTGTATGATCTATCAAAATGTATTAATGCATTCTACTGTCATATACAACTAATTAGAATAAATTTAAAAGATTAAGTTTAAAAACTATAAAGAAAAGCACAGAAATGATTAATACAATACATGATGCTGGCTACTTTTGGGGGAAGAGGGAGATGTGATTAGACAAAGATAAGACTTCTTAGGTGTGGTAATATATTGTTTCTTAACCTGAGTGGTAGGTACATAAACATTTATTGCTTTTATGTTGTATTTCTAAAAATTTTTAATTGTACATTACACTCGAATATTGTGTGAATGCTAAAGTTCATAATACAAAGGAAATATATAATAAAAATAGTTTGCTAAAAAATGGAAACATTCAAATCTTGAATAAACATGAATAATTTCCTTTATAACTTAGGTATGCATTAAAGAAAAATGATAAATATGACCAACTTAAAAAGAGACGCCTGAAAAAAAAAACTTCCTATTCAAGTTCAAAATAATAAATGGCAAAAAGAGATTTCATGAAATTAGAAGGGAGAATAATACAGCACAAGAAGGGAATCGAGATGGAGGAAAGATGGGAGGACCTGAGGTTGAACTAGAAAACAAAATCTGCCAAATGATGTTCTGTCCATGCACAAATACACCACCAAGAATCCTGCTTTATATCATTATAATGTACTACTATTACTAATAATAAGAGAAAGAAGACCACTAGAGTAGAGCAAGTAGATCGGGAGGAGAAAGGAAGGGAGGGAAAAGGGAGGTACTGGAGAATGAGATGGATCAAATTGTTGTGTGTACGAATATGGCATTATGAATCCCACTGTTGTGTCTAATTGTAATTCACCAAAAAAGTGAATATAATTCTTTATTGCAATATCTAAAAAGTAAAATAAAAATATTTTTTAAAGTTCTTCAATCTTGTGTACAAATGAACTACATACAACCAATCCATTTGCCAAACAAAATTACAAAGTTTTCCTTAAATAATAATAGAAAACAAAGTAAAACTGTACTGTGACGCTTGTGATATTCTTTCCCATCTAATACGTTATGGACAGATTGACAACAGTGTGTGGCCCCATGAGGAAGCAGGCACTCTTGGATTGCTGGGATTTTAAAACTGTAACCTTCTATGAAAGGACATTTAGCTATATATAACACAAGTATGAATGCATTTACAGTTTCACTTAACAGTTCTGATTCCAAAATCTGAATTTCATCATTTTATAATGTTAATCATTGTAAAATTCTTCATAATAGCAAATTCTGGAAGAATTTTGGTTGAGTGGTATATAGCACAATGAAGAGCTATGTATCTTTGAAAAACAACAAAAATATTGTGATTCTTAAGTGTTTATGTACACATGGTGTGTGTGTGCATGCATAAGCACATATTTTGCATATAACTACAAATTCACTCATATCTATCATCTAATTCGATAATATCTTTGTTTGTAAAAATAGTCTAATTTTTATTAAAAATAAGCTAAATAAGTAACAAGACAAAAAATAGTCAAATATTAGTAGATTTACATATTTCCCCTAAACTATTCTTTCAACATTTCTGAAGGTATCAATTTTAATAGTAAAATGTTGCAAAAATTTAAAAATAATAATTTTTACAAAAGTCTTACTATTTTCCACTCAAATTTATAAGAAAGAAGAAAGAGGTGAGGGGAAATGACATTTCACAAGGACCAACTATGTTGTAGGAACCATGGTCACCTTTATGTCTTCCTAAAAGGAAACAAATTTAAAGACATTATGGGACTTTAATAAAAGTTTTCATCTTTTGAAAAGTTCACACAGCTAATAAATGACAGGAAATTGTTCCCATAGCACCATGAAAATAAAAATGTCCTGTATTAATTTTTAAAGGCAGACCAAAAATTAAAATGCTTGATACTAAAAACAAAACTGAAATCCCCTTGGGGAAGTTTTGTGTTGTCATGTGAAAACTAATGAATCATCTGTAATATGATAACCGCTTTTAAATGCTTTAAAAATTCTTTTAAGCAATTCAATTTTTGATTTGTTGATCTTTGTATTCAGTGCATTTCTAATATTTAAAGCATTGTTTGATGTTTCTTATCAAAAAATCCTCCCTTCATAGGTGAGCTGTTTTGCTGGAAAGTCCTCTGCTGCTTATTCTTTGGCAGTCTGCCTTCCACCCTGCCCCCTTCAGATCTAGACTACTCCAAGTACATTTTATTGGCCTCCAGTCACCGCTAAAACACTGTGTCATTTACCATCTGGCTATTCTTCCATGGCTTACTAAGTGCAATTTCTTTTTTTATCACCAAACATGACTTTCAATGTTAAAAGAGCATCTTTCAGTAATTCAAAAAATTATTGCCATTCATATATTCTGAAGTATCACACAGAAAATACAAATTTTCAGGTTTCTTACCAAAATGTAGAGTTTTACAATTCTAGAAATCTCTCTCTGGTCTACAGGTCACTAAATTGCTGACACAGACATGGCTGGTGTTACAGGAATTAGCACAGGGAGAGGAAAGCAGGTCCTGCCAGCTTGAGTCTAACAGAGACTTTCAGCATTTTCCCCCAAGTTTGAAGCTAATAAAATCTACTGAAATCATCCATAAGTATAAGAAAGTCTTAATTAGTTAAAATGCTTCCTTTAAATTAAAGGTATTTATATTTCAAAGACAAAGCTTATTGTAAAACAAACATTCTTGTTTTAACGATGTGAAGAATTTCATACTAATTTTGACATCTTTTTAACTTAAAAATAATGAGCACAATAAAAATTTGAAACTCATGATACAGAAAGGAAATTGAATGGCAGTATTTGGAAGATACATCTTTGCACAGAATTATAAAGGAATGACTGGGCCAAATAAGCATGGAGAAATTAAGACCAGGGGGAAAAAAAGAAAAGAAACTCTTAAAGATCATCTTCTCCGAACAGAATACATCCAGAATTTTCTTTTCTTTTCTTTTCTTTTTTTTTTGGTGGGGTGAGCAGGATTGAACTCAGCACTCAACCACTAAGTCACATCCCCAGCCCTATTTTGTATTTTCTTTAGAGACAGGATTTCCCTGAGTTGCTTGGCATCTCGCTTTTGCTGAGGCTGACTTTGAACTGTTGATCTTCCCACCTCAGTCTCCTGAGCCCCTGGAATCACAGTCCTGTGCCACTAGGCCTGGCCCAGAATTTCTTTTAGTAGAAGGAGTGAAGATAAATTGAATTGAATTGAAAGTTACTTGGATTGATGAAAATATAGCTATTAAGCTACATCCAAGGAACCCTGCTTAAACAGCACTTTAGTTTTTGACTGTGCAAGGTCGATATGCAACCTACGTAGCTTACCCAAGCTCTCATCTCTTACAATGCACGGTTTTTCTAGGAGGTTTCAGAGGTAACACGTTTAGTTACACAAACCTTTGCCGTGTGTGGACATCAGAGTTTCTGGATTTTGTTTTATTGCTGTTTGTGTTTATTTTGTTGCTTCTCTGACGTGGTACCCCATTGTCTGCCATAAACCGACTATCGTTGGTGCTAATAGTCTCCCTTCAATTACTGACTTGGGCTCCAGTATTAGATATGAAGTATCCTCAAAAGCTCATGTGTGAGGCAATGCAAGAATTTTCAGAGGTAAAATGACTAGATTATGAGAGCTATAACCTAATTGGTGGCACTGATCCACTGATATGGATTAACTGACTAACTGTAGGTAGGTAGGATGTCACTGGAGGAAGTAGGTCGCCGGAGGCATGCCTTTAGGATTTATATTTGTCCCTGGTAAGCAGACCTCTATCTTTGCTTCCTAGTTGACATGTATTGAGCTGCTCTCCTCTGCAACACTTTTCAGCAGTGATGTCCTACTTCACTTCTGACCCAGAACTATGGATTTGACCCATCATGAACTGAACCTCTGAAACTATTAACCAAAATAAACTTTTCCTTCTCTAAGTTGTTCCTGTTTGGTATTTTGGTGACAGTGATGCAGAGCTGAGGAAACGAATGTCCAAATCAGTCTCCTAAAAGGGATGTTTTTCCTGTACCAGACTTCCAGTGACCGTAAGACTGGTAATAAATTTGAAAATTTTCTAAGTTTTGGTGTTATCTAAAAGTTAAGTATTAGAAACAGCAATTTTAAAAAGAGGAAATGTGAAAAAGGCATATTCTTGTGAAAAAGGCAGATTTTGTTTTTCTTGGTTGGCTTCCAGCAAGCAGTAGGTGATAACTGGAGACTCAGTGACCATGGCCATGTTGAGCTCCAGGGTTAGGTTCTGAGGCAGCAGTTTTCCTCCTTGAGCATCCCTTGCAGACCTTCCCCTGGGTAATCTAACTGCTCTTTCTTTACATTTCCACCTCTGACCAGTGCTCCTTCCTTCTTTATCTCCAATGGTAAAATTCTAGTTCAACTTTAAGGCCTCTCATATCCTATGCAAACATAACACAGAAATGTTGCTTAACTGGCTGGTCAGCTTGGCAATGGAAAAAGTTCAGAGACTTAACAAACACTTCAGATCTATACTTTTATAAATTTTAAGGTAAATAGTCAGACCTTTGAAAAATTCAGAAAGACAATTTCTTGCTTTTGTTTTCTATTTCCCTTTATTTCCTAGATGTTTCTCTTAATTAAAAAATACACTTTCTTTGTGCCACAAGAATATTCTGATTAGAACTTATACTTAAATATATCTTCAACTTTGTAGCTAAAAGAACTTGAAACAACATATAGCAATGCATCCAGTTTCCACTAAGGCTCTTGCACACACTTGCTCACCATTTGTTGTTCATTTGTTTTTGTGCTGCTGGGGTTCGAACCCAGGGACTCTCACACATGCCAGGCAAGTGCTCTACCACTGAGCTACAACCCTAGCACCTTGCTCTCAATTTTTATCATAAACAAAGTAATGACTTTCCTCAAGATATTTGAATTAGTTTTCTAAGATTACAGTTGCAGGAAGTTATATATGAAAATCACATATAATCTTCTTGCCAGTCTACTCTACTCTAAATCTAGAGTTTTCTAAGCAATTTATTTTATTTGACAATGTAATGGTTAATTTGAATTGTAAACTGGATTGGATTTAAGAGATGCCAATGATTAAAAGGCATCCGGGTGTATCAATGAGAGCATGTCTATGAATGACTGGAATGTGGGACAGTGAACTGGAGACCTTCCTTAATCACTGGCAGCATCGCCCAATAGGATGGTGGCTTGGATGGAATAAATGTTGGAAGAACAAGGAAACAGATGCAGATGCAAGTTCAGTTCTTCTTGAATGGGTTCTTGATTGCTGCTTTGATTGTCGGAGGATATCAGTCTCTCCCTCTTCTCTCTTCCAAAGTGGACTCTGCCAGTGATTCTCCAAGGAGTTTCCAGAAGCCTTGGTCTCTTCTAGGGTAGCACTGTTGATCTTTCTTGTTCTGGGGCTTCTGTCTCTTGGATTGCGCAGTTACTGGTTCTTCCAGCTCTCCAGCTGCAGACAGCCATTGTGGACTATCTAGCTTCTGGTTGTGTAAGCCAATCTCATAAACCCCCCCTTTATAATCATACTTCCTGTTGATTCTGTTCCTCTAGAGAACCCTGACTAATACAGACAGCTAAATTTTATTTTAATAAAGGTGTTCTTGAGACTGCATGATTACTCTTTAAGAAATTTTATGCATGTTATCATTTACATTAAGGAAATCAGATTGCCATCATCTTGTATCCAATCAAACTTTTTAAAAAACTTAAAAAATTGCCATTTCTTTCATTAAGTAGATTTCTAAGGAAATTAAATTTGAAAGGAAGCATATATTAAGGTTAAAAAAGTATCCATAAATTATTTTAAAGCTACATATGTTGATATAAATATTTTATTAAATTCTGTATAAAAATAAGTGTTCACTTAAATCTTACTTTTATAAAATTAAAAGATTTATTGAATATCTGCTGTACAGATAATATTCATAATTGTTTTTTTAATAAGTAATAGAAACTGAGTACTTTTATGTTTTACTTGTTTTAAAATACAGTGTTAGGAAAACAGAAATTTATTTCACAGCATATTACTTATATAAATAATTTTAATAGATGTTCATCCTTTAAAATATTTATCCTTGATTTATATGTGTAGTTTATTTGCTTCAAAATATTTTACAAATAAATAAATGTATCTTAGAAAAATACGAGGGTAATATAAAATACTATAAATCTTACTTTGGATAATTATCACTTACTGTTCTAATAGATGAAGCAGGTTAATAAATTGTCCATGAATGTTTTTATTCTTTATTATTTTAAGTTTACTTTTCCTCAGAAAGTTGGTTGCCAATTTCACTTATTATTGAGGAAAGCAACCACTTAGAAGTCTCAGGATGTTGATTTACATTATTTTTAATTGTGCAGATATCTCATAACTGAGGAAACTTACTTTTCTATGTGCTGACCTGTAGTACAAGTTAACTTTAAAATGCTTACCATAGTTAATTTCCTTTCCAACCAATTAAATAGAGCACTACTATTAACATAACATAATTCCAGACCTGGACCTACTTGGTAAATATACAAAAATTTTGCACATACAGAGTGCTTTTCTAGGTTTGACATAGACCTTTCAAATGTCTAACAAAGCTCAGTATTTTTTCTTTTTCTAAGGGGGTCCTTAAAAGCACAAATTGGTAAAATCTCTGCATTTAAGATAGAATCTGAGATAAGGTTATAAGGGCAGAGGTGGACACAAAAGTCTGACATTCTTCATAAGATTTCTTCTGCATACTATTTGAGTTTCTTGCCTTTTTTTGTTGTTTTTTCTTGTGTAAGTTATGAAGTTACATGAATGGTATTGATGAAATAGTGAAGTAACTATGCTTAAAGCTCATCATTACATTTTGTAAGTTTCTCTGAATCAGAATTGGATTACATACAGCATATCTTTCATTGTGTGGAAAATTCCATGTGGACAATTAAATTTCTATAAATTTTGGGTCAAGTAGAGCTGCATAACTTGCCCTTGGATCTTTTTATCTTTTACTATTTTTACTCTTCTTTTCCTCAACAAGATTGCTGCCAATTCCAGTTTAATACTGAGGAAAGCAATTTCTAAGGAGTCTCAGGCTGTTGAGTTACATTCTTCTTAATTATAGAGACACTGGAAAACAGTCATTCTGACACTGCCAATGCCGAGTTTCTAATATTGCAGTAATTCACCCTGATGTATGGGCTGGTATGTTCTGAGGCGTAGCATGAGTTTCTGAAACTGTGGGTATACCCAGCTCGATATGCTTTCTTCCTATTCATACATACCTATAATGAATTTCAGTTTATAAATTATGCATAGTAGGAGACTAATAATAGCTAATAATAAAATAGAACAATTACAGCAGTATACTATAACAAAAAAACTACTTAAAATTGTGAATGATTTGTTTCTGTAATTTTTCATTTAATACTTTCAGATTGCAATTTACCATAGGAATTAAAACTGTGGTAACCATCTAGGTCATTGCGACCAAAATACCCACCCAGAATAATTTAGGGGAGGAAAAGTTTAGGCTCACTGTTTCAGAGGTCTCAGTCTGGGGTCATCTGATTCCATGGCTCTGGGCCTAAGGTGAGGCAGATATCATGAAGGAAGGGCGTGTTGGAGGAAAGTTTCTCAGGTTATAGTTTATAGCTCTCATAATTTCACCTCTGAACATTCTTGCACTAACACAGGAGTTTTTGCCTCACATTCAAACCATAACCCCTTGAGAAGCAAAACCTTGGACAAAAGGGTCTGTTGTATTTTTATTGAGAAGTGCAACTGGCAAAGATTCAAACCATACTATGAAATTCATAATTTACAGGAATATCAGAATGTACTCAATCAGTGACAA